>NW_027272112.1:0-367847 GCF_040938485.1 Diadema antillarum | reverse complement strand
AGCGAGCGAGCTTGAAAATTTTGACATCTTACAGTCCAAAAACTGCCGTTTGTAGCCATATTTTTTTTTTTTTTGCTTTGGAAATTAAGGGGGGTAGGGCGCACCGGCGCAACTGCTGGCAATTACTGGCAGCAACATCAGGTGAATGGCATAACAATTAAATGCGAGCGAGCGAAGAGAGCGAGCTTGAAAATGTTGACATTTTACAGTCCAAACACTGCCATTTGGAGCCATATTTTTTCGCTTTCGAAATAAAGGAGGGGTGGGGGCGCAACGGGCGCAACTGCCGGTAATAACTGGCAGCAACATCAGGAGAATTGCATAACAATTAAATGCGAGCGAGCTTGAAAATTTTGACATTTTACAGTCCAAAAACTGCCGTTTGTAGCCGTATTTTTTTTTTGCTTTGGAATTTAGGGGGCACATCGGGCGCATCTTACTGTTTGCAATTACTGGCAGCAACATCAGGTGAATGGCATAACAATTAGATGCGAGCGAGCGAAGAGAGCGAGCTTGAAAATTTTGACATTTTACAGACCCAAAACTGCCATTTGGAGCCATATTTTTTCGTTTTGGAAATAAAGGAGGTGGCAGCAATACTGGCAGCACTATCAGGAGAGCATAATGATTACATTCGAGCGAGCGGAACGAGCGAGCTTGAAAATATTACATTTTACCGTCCAAAAACTGCCGCTCTTTTCTTAGCCATATTTTGTCGCTTTGGAAATTAAGGGGGAGGGGCACCGGGCGGAACTGCTGGCAATTACTGGCAGCAACATCAGATGAATTGCATAACGATTAAATGCGAGCGAGCGAAGAGAGCGAGCTTGAAAATTTTACATTTTACAGTCCAAGAACTGCCGTTCTTAGCCATATTTTTTCGCTTTGGAAATTAAGGGGGGGGGGGGAACGCAACGGGCGCAACTGCAGGCAATGGTATACTGGCAGCAACATCAGAAGAATGGCATAAAGATTAAATGCGAGCGAACGGAGCGAGCGAGCTTGAAAATTTTGACATTTTACAGTCCCCAAATTGCCGTTTGTAGCCATATTTTTTTGCTCTGGAAATTAAGGGGGGGGGGGCGTACCAGGCGCAACTGCCGGCAATTACTAGCAGCAACTTCAGGAGAATGGCATTACGATTAAATGCGAGCGAGAGGAGCGAGCGAGCTTGAAAGTTTTGACATTTTACTGTCCAAAAACTGCCGTTTGAAGCTATATTTTTTTTTTCGCTTTGGAAATTAAAGGGGGAGGGGGGGGGGGGACGCCCGGTGCGCCTGGTGCGCCTGGTGCGCCCCTCTCCCTGGATCCCCCATTGGTAGTCAAGGGTGTGGGTTTATGTTCATTGTTCTTATACTGTGGGAGGTTTGACCAGCGAGGTGGCGTCGAAGTGACCAAGCGGGGAAAGGATGTCCAAAATCTGCACTTTAGAGCATCCCCTAAACTAATTGTGCGTGTTTGTTTGTGTGTGTGTATTATATGTACATGGAAAAGTTAGGAATTAGCCCAGGTCAAGTCTTTTTATTGGCAATGCAAGACATTTTTACATAGACTAGCATGTAAAGCAACACTGCAAAATCAATGATCTAGCTTTGACATTCTACATCACATTGCGCAACATTGTAGCCACTCTTCGTTCGGATGTACTGAGTACACTGCGCACATCCTGCTTATATGCAGAATGCCAACCAGGAATCACGCTGAATCACAATCTCTTGTCGGATCCGGGCATTTTGAACAATGTTTCACACTATATACCTATCTAATTATGGTTAAAAGAAATCATAGAAAAATATCTTATTTCTTGATCACCTTTTCATTCAAAAGCAGTTTACTAACACCTGAATTACTATTTCGGTATACTATCTTTTACCAGCGGATTGGGAGGGGGGCGCACCCCCCCCCCCCCCCTCCGTAGTTACTCCACTGCTTTTGGGTGAAATAATTGGACAAATTTCTTGAATTCTAACAAAAAAGCAAGAAAATCTTTTCATTGCGGGAATTATGATTATGTGGGGTGGGGCAAATGGTGCGCTTGCCTTCCAATATTTTTATGGGGGCAACATTTTTGTTTTCTTTCAAAAGCAAGAAAATCTTCTCATTTCGGGAATTATTAATTATGGGGGGGGCAAAATTAAAATATGCTTGCCCCTCCAATATTTTTATGGGGGTAACTTTTTGTTTTTCTGTCAAAAAAAAAGATACGAAAATCTTCTCGTCTCTGGAATTATGGAGGGGGGGGGGAGGGGAGGTGGGCAAAATGATATGCTTGCCCCTCCATTTTTTAAAATCTTTTGCTAATGAGGCTAAGGCTCGCTCTTGGGTTGGCAATATGGATTGGTCAGAAGTAACGTACATAGACCCTACATACTTGTAAGTAGCACACGTAGGCCTACATGCAAACGTGTATAAGTGCTCCGTATCGTACGGATGTACAGTACGGTCGATAAATAGTAAACACTGTAGAATATTAATAGATAAAATCAGTGCTGCCAGAACCAGGGGTGCGAATTGATTTGTGTGTGTGTGTGTGTGTGTCCCTGGTGCAAAATATAAAAAAAAAATAGAAAAGAGTAATTATTTAGTGTCCGGCGTTGAGGTCGCTCGCAGACTGATTTTTTTTTTTTTTTTTTTTTTTTTAAGGATCTGAAGGGGGGTGCGTTCGCACCCAACGCACCCCCCCTGGTGACGCCCATGAATATGTATCCGCTCATCAAAACAAAGGGCGTCAAAAGCAACCATGACAATGGCTATAGAGAGATCTGATAGACTAATCACGATAGAAGTACATTGTACTGTGGCAAGCGACGTCGTTAATTGAACTTTTGTGACAGGAATTAGAGGTCGATTTCTTGCATATAGGGCCTATATGTGTATATATATATATATATATATATATATATATACACACACATATAAATATATACATATTATATATATATATATATTATTACATGACTGTATCCAAGTCCTACCAAGGAGGTACTAGTACCTCCTTGGTCCTACATGGTCTAGAATGCGGTGACAGGGTCGGGTGGTAACTACTGGTGGTATGCAAATTACAGGTGTTAGGACACCCATATAGCGAGAGTGTGTGCATGGCTGCCTGTGGGATCTGTCGTGTCCTGGGTATGTCTTGCATGCAAGGGCGTACCGAGGGGGGGTGTTTTGGGTGTTCAAACACCCCCCTTTGCCAAAAGGGGGGTGTTTAAGGTGTTCAAACACCCCCCTTGGGCAAGAGGGAGGTGTTTGAGCTATTCAACACCCCTCTTCAGCAATGCTTAGATGTTGACAAATGAAACAAAAGCTGTCTTTACCGCTTTTATTTCCGTTTTGAATTCCGCATTTCCTTTCTTTTGCGTTCATTTTTTTTCTCTCTCTCTTCCTTGTTTTAATGTTTGTGTGGATGATGATACATTATGGAGTTACATAATATCATACGCACTAAAGAACTCGTGTACAGTACGTGTTAATACTACGTTACTGCACCGCGCGCGAAGCTGACGCGCAAACAGAAAACCAAATCAAACAAGATAAAAACAAAACATGAATTCCATGTTTTGTAACGCTGAAATATACAAATTTTCGGCTCGCTCGCTGCGCCCGCTCGCCAAATTTTATCCAAAAAAAAAGAAGAACAAAACGTAATGATGACGTGGAAATATAAAAATTTCGGGTCACTCACTCGTAGTAATTTAGAGTATTTTTCCAAGTCCTTAGTTTGTTGGCATAAATCGTTATCTATGAAGCCGTCACTATCCCATCTTGATTAGAATTGTAAGATTTAATAACCAAAAAATGACAAGAATTCCATGTTTTGTAAGGTGAAATACAAAAATTGTCGGCTCGCTCGCTGCGCTCGCTCGCCAAAATTTATCAAAATTTATCAGATTTTATATCACCCTAAAAAAAAAAACCTTTTAAGTGCTCGAAAAAGCACATCAAGTGGACTTTTTTAAAGTCCCTACCGGGATGGGATTGGGGTTGAACACTGTTGGTATAAATCGTTATCTATAAGACCGTCACTATATCTTGATTAGAATTATTGTCATTCGAAGATTTAATAACCAAACATGACAAGAATTCCATGTTTTGTAAGCTGAAATACAAAAATTTTCGGCTCGCTCGCTGCACTCGCTCGCCAAAATTCTTCAATATCTATTACATTTAAAACACCCTCAAAAAGACCCCTTCTATAAGTACTTGAAAAAGCACATCATGTGGACTTTTTTTAAGTCCCTACCGGGATGGGGTTGGACACTGTTGGAACAAATCGTTATCTATAAGGCCGTCACTATGATGAGAATTGTAATTTGAAGATTTAATAACCAAAAATGACAAGAATTCCATGTTATGTATAAAGCTGAAATATAAAAATTTTCGGCTCGCTTGCTGCGCTCGCTCGCCAAAATATATCAAAATTTAGGGTTGCCTATTTATACATTTAGATCACCCTCAAAAGACCCCTCTTAAATTTATCAGATTTTATATCACCCTCAAAAAAAAAACCTTTTAAGTGCTCGAAAAAGCATATCAAGTGGACTTTCGCTCGCATTTAATCGTTATGCCATTCTCCTGATGTTACTGCCAGCAACTGCCAGCAGTTGCACCCGGTGCACCCCCTCCCCTTAATTTCTAAAGCGAAAAAATATAGCTGCCAACGGCAGTTTGGGGACTTAAAATGTCAAAATTTTCAAGCTCGCTCGCTTCGCTCGCTCGCATTTAATCGTTATGCCATTCTCCTGATGTTACTGCCAGCAACTGCCAGCAGTTGCACCCGGTGCAACCCCCTTAATGTCCAAAGCAAATATAAATACATATATTATTATACATAGCTACAAACGGCAGTTTGGGGACTGTAAACTGTCAAAATTTTCAAGCTCGCTGGTCATACCTCCCCCAATCATGAACATAAACCGACACCCTTGACGACCAGTGGCGGATCCAGGGGGCGCACCGGGCGCCCCCTCCCTCCAATGCGAAAAAAAAATATATATACATGTAGCCACAAACGACAGTTTTTGGACGGTAAAATGTCAAAATTTTAAAGCTCGCTCGCTTCCCTCGCTCGCATTTAACCGTTATATTCCATTCTCCTGATGTTACTGCCAGTAATTGCCAGCAGTTGCGCCCGGTGCGCCCCCGCCCCCCCCCCCCCGAATTTCCAAAGCGAAAAAATATAGCTACAAACGGCAATTTGGGGACTGTAAAAATGTCAAAATTTTCAAGCTCGCTCGCTTCGCTCGCTCGCATTTAATCGTTATGCAATTCTCCTGATGTTGCTGTCAGTAATTGCCAGCAGTTGCGCCCGGTGCGCCCCCTCCCCTTAATTTCCAAAGCGAAAAAATATAGCTACAAACGGCAGTTTTGGGAATGTAAAATGTCAAAATTTTCAAGCTCGCTGGTCATACCTCCCCCAATCATGAACATAAACCGACACCCTTGACGACCAGTGGCGGATCCAGGGGGCGCACCGGGCGCCCCCTCCCTCCAATGCGAAAAAAAAAAAATATATATACATGTAGCCACAAACGACAGTTTTTGGACGGTAAAATGTCAAAATTTTAAAGCTCGCTCGCTTCCCTCGCTCGCATTTAACCGTTATATTCCATTCTCCTGATGTTACTGCCAGTAATTGCCAGCAGTTGCGCCCGGTGCGCCCCCGCCCCCCCCCCCCCCCCGAATTTCCAAAGCGAAAAAATATAGCTACAAACGGCAGTTTGGGGACTGTAAAAATGTCAAAATTTTCAAGCTCGCTCGCTTCGCTCGCTCGCATTTTATCGTTATGCAATTCTCCTGATGTTGCTGTCAGTAATTGCCAGCAGTTGCGCCCGGTGCGCCCCCTCCCCTTAATTTCTAAGGCGAAAAAATATAGCTACAAACGGCAGTTTTGGGACTGTAAAATGTCAAAATTTTCAAGCTCGCTCGCTTCGCTCGCTCGCATTTAATCGTTATGCAATTCTCCTGATGTTGCTGTCAGTAATTACCAGCAGTTGCGCCCGGTGCGCCCCCTCCCCTTAATTTCTAAAGCGAAAAAATATAGCTGCCAACGGCAGTTTGGGGACTTAAAATGTCAAAATTTTCAAGCTCGCTCGCTTCGCTCGCTCGCATTTAATCGTTATGCCATTCTCCTGATGTTACTGCCAGCAACTGCCAGCAGTTGCACCCGGTGCAACCCCCTTAATGTCCAAAGCAAATATATATATATATATATATATATATATATACATATATTATTATACATAGCTACAAACGGCAGTTTTGGGACTGTAAAATATCAAAATTTTCAAGCTCGCTTGCTTCGCTCGGTCGCATTTAATCGTTATGCAATTCTCCTGATGTTGCTGTCAGTAATTGCCAGCAGTTGCGCCCGGTGCGCCCCTCACATTAATTTCTAAAGCGAAAAAATATAGCTACAAACGGCAGTTTGAGGACTGTAAAATGTCAAAATTTTCAAGCTCGCTCGCTTCGTTCGCTCGCATTTAATCGTTATGCAATTCTCCTGATGTTGCTGTCAGCAATTGCCAGCAGTTGCGCCCGGTGCGCCCCCTCCCCTTAATTTCCAAAGCGAAAAAATATAGCTACAAAGGGCAGTTTTGGGACTGTAAAATGTCAAAATTTTTAAGCTCGCTCGCTTCGCTCGCTCGCATTTTATCGTTATGCAATTCTCCTGATGTTGCTGTCAGTAATTGCCAGCAGTTGCGCCCGGTGCTTCCCCTCCCCTTAATTTCTAAGGCGAAAAAATATAGCTACAAACGTCAGTTTTGGGACTGTAAAATGTCAAAATTTTCAAGCTCGCTCGCTTCGCTCGCTCGCATATGCAATTCTCCTGATGTTGCTGTCAGTAATTACCAGCAGTTGCGCCCAGTGCGCCCCCTCCCCTTAATTTCTAAAGCAAAAAAATATAGCTGCCAACGGCAGTTTGGGGACTTAAAATGTCAAAATTTTCAAGCTCGCTCGCTTCGCTCGCTCGCATTTAATCGTTATGCCATTCTCCTGATGTTACTGCCAGCAACTGCCAGCAGTTGCACCCGGTGCAACCCCCTTAATTTCCAAAGCAAATATATATATATATATGTATATATATATATATATATACATATATTATTATACATAGCTACAAACGGCAGTTTGGGGACTGTAAAATATCAAAATTTTCAAGCTCGCTCGCTCCGCTCGCTCGCATTTAATTGTACAATTATGCAATTCTGATGTTGCTTCCGGCCATGAGGTGCGCCCCCCCCCAATGTCTTGACCCACGGTACGCCACTGAACACCCCCCTCTAAAAAATCCTGGGTACGCCTATGCTTGCATGTTTGTTTGTTTTTTCGTATTTTCATCCTTGTTCTGCTGTTTTCGATGGATTACTTGGATGCGCCCGTGGTGGGTCTTCAGGCCGGGATTCTGTCGGTGACGTCATCTGTCGTAGCTTGTGTGATGCCGGTTGATTGGCGGAGGACATTGGATTGCGGCTTGCATGCCTCCATGCTACTGATATGAATTGTAAAAAAAAAGACACTATAGGGGAGCAAGGATGTAGGCTGTGCCCTGTTGGGGGAGGGTGCGTTCCGGTGGTTTGAGCCGCGGAGGTGTTTGGCGGGTGGCGTCATGGATGGGGTCTTGGATTGGGGATTTTTTTTTTTTTTTTTTTGTGGGCGTTTCTGGGTGGTTTAGCGGGGGATGAAGGAGGGGTTATTGTGGGGTAGGTGGGGTGTGTTTATGGTGCTAATTTCGCTGCATGGGCAATACAAGCACTCGGGGTGTTGTAGTTTGCTGCGGATCGACGGGTGTTTGCGTTGTATACAGTTAATTGTAGGCGGGGAAAGGCTTGAGCACGCGTTCACTACTTGGTCAGGGGATGATGGGCGCGCAAGGGGTGGGTAGAATAAGGATGAATTGGGTAGATAGGATTTTTGTGTGTTTGGGAGTGAGTTTTGTAGTGTTATACGCATTGGGAGGGTGCTCGTTAACCTGCCCATGTGCCTTTGGCCTTCAGGTTTCTTTTTGTGTATACGAGTTTGATTGTCGTGGCAAGTTTTTCAATGTGGCATTTTTTATATTTGGGTCAGGAGATTTAGTGTGGGTGGGGGGAGCAAGTTTTTACAGTATATGGTTCAGTTTTTATAATGGATAAAAAAATAGGTATGCATTTGATTTCGGTTAATGTTAGGGGAATACGGGATACAGTGAAAAGGAAATTGATTTTTGATTGGGTAAAAATGAAGGGAGGGAAGATTGTTTTGTTACAGGAAATATATAGCACACCTGATATTGAAAATGTTTGGAAGCGGGACTGGTCCGGGGAAATGTTTTTTAGTCACGGCACTAATCACAGCAGAGGAGTTTTAATTCTTGTGGCCCCTGAAATAGATTTTAAGATTGAAGAGATTTTAATCCATGAAGATGGGCGGTATATATTTTTGAAATGTGCAATAAATGGGTTCAAGTTATTCTTGGGAAGTGTATATTTTTCAACTAGGGATAAGGTTAAAGAACAAATTTTTTAAAGACAGTTTGGATGATTGTATTTTGCAAGAGTTTTCTTTGAATGAGATGCTTATTATAGGTGGTGATTTTAATGTGATCATTGATGAAATTTTGGATTATCTAGGGACGAAAAAATGCATGAGATCAAATTTTGTGAATCATTTAGCTTTATTTCTTAGACAGTTAATGGATATTTGGAGGGAAAGAAATCCACACTTAAGGCAATTTCCTTATACACATAAAAGACCTGTAGTACAGAGTCGTTTGGATTATAATATCAAGTAAATATGAGGTTTGGTGGATGATTGTAATATTATTGCATCAGTTACACCTGATCATTCCGCAATTACCTTACAATTGAGATATCAAGAAAGTTGTTATGATTATGGGAGAGCTTATTGGAAATTTAATAATAGTTTATGTTTTGATAGATTATTTGTTGAGGGAATGGTTAATGAAATAAAAATGAATAAAGAAGTGGAAGGGGGTGAATTTGCAAGTAAGTCTTTATTTGGGGATTATATGAAAATGAAAATGAGACAGTATAATTATAAAATATTCGAAGGAAAAGTAAAGGAAAGGAAAAATGAAATTGAAAAATTGGAAAATGAAATTTTTCGTTTAGAAATGGAAATGTCGGGAAGTGGTATGCATTCAGAAGAAATAGATAGAAAGTGTTACGACCAAAATCACTCTGAGAATGATCGCACAAACAAAACAATCAACTGATGTTCAGGCGGTTTATTAACAGTGATATTGTGGGTACAGACTGGTAATCGGCGTCACATCAGTACAACAATGATCAATAGAAACAATTACAAATCGGTAATGGAATCACTTACATGCGTCCAAACTATCACAAAGTCGCTACAGTTCCCTGATAGTGTCCAGATACGATGTTCAATGCACAAATGAATGATCCGCGATGCACCGATGAATGATTCCTGCCACGTAAATCCAGAGGCACAAGTTACAATAGTCCGCGTTATAATTCCAGGGTATGTCCACAATAGATCCACAGCATAATGTTCCCAGCAAAATGTGCAGAATCCAACGACCACGTCCAGTCGATGCGTTGAATGATGATTCACTTTATATTGTCCAGCTAGGAATCCAGCCCGTCACAGCTTTGCCGTAGCAATGTCCGTTGACATTAAAATATGGAGTCCAATGAAGGCACATTAATTCTCTGCAGGCAAAATGTCTCCCAGGCCTTATCTCCACAAACATAACAGGTCAGCAGGTAACACAGGACTGACTATAACAAGTCGCTTCAGAGCCAGAAGTGACGTAACTCTCAGAGCAGAGGTGTTGGGTACTCTGCCTACTGCAGAATTTCTCTAGCTTATATACTATCTATTCACCCCTTCTAGCACATTCTATAACTCTCTCCAACCTACTAGCCAGTCTAAGTTCCAGGAAACCTGGATGACTCACTGCCTAACTATGTACAAAACATCACTGCCAAGAATAACTACCAATCACATTGGGCTACAGGGACAGTGCCTCACTCAGCCAAATATGTTAGCACTTCCCAGAACTTTCTGGAATGGGTGAAATCATTCTAGATTGAGTGAGCTATAATGTATTTCCTGTTACATGCATGTACTGTATAGCTACATTGTATACCACCTAGAAAATTCTCCACTTATCTGGTCAGCCTGTATGTACTATATCTATACCACATAGAATGTTCTCCATTAATCTGGTCAACCTGTGTACATACACATTAAAACAATCATGCATGCAGTACATCATACATGTACATAACTACTAGTGTGTACATTTGTGACAAAAGAAAGTTCGTTTAAAGCAGTTCCATAATTTTTTCTTTAGAGGGAATTAAGATAAGGTCACGAGCGGTTTGGTATGAGGAAGGTGAAGAGAAAAAGGAATATTTTCAGCAATTATTGTCATCTAATAAACGGAAAACATTTACTAAGGAATTGTATAATGAAAATAGTGATATAACACGGAATAAAAAGGAAATATTGTGTGTTATCACGTCATTTTATGAGAAATTGTATTAAAAAAAGGAAGTGTCAGAAAAAGATTATATACAGAGAACTGTTTCTTCGCCGATATTCCCAAGTTAAGTGAGGAAAGTCGAATTTCATGTGAGTGCAAAATAACGCAGGAAGAATGTATTAATGCCTTAAAGACTATGGCATTGAACAAATCACCTGGTAATGAGGCGTATGATACAGGGATTCTTTCAATATCGCAGAGACAAGGATTAAAGGCATGATTTACCATTTGCAGATGAAACAAAAACCCAGGAGTAGTGCTTTTAAATAGTTCTTAAATGTGAGTTAGGGATAAAAACAACCCCTGTAAAAAATTGAATCCGTTTAATCGATGTCAAGTATTGTTAAATACACAAAATGTGAACAATAGTTATAATAAGAATGCTTCCAGACTCAACCATGTTATGGTTTATTGAGAAAAATAGTGATATCTCTTTATATTTTAGGCGTTATTGTGAAAATTTTATGGTAGGATGTTTTGTGATACATCAGACCTACACATATGCATCAAACGTGATATCTTGAACATTTTTGAAATCACTGCTCCCAAAGGTAAACTGGACCTTTATTTACTCTGATAGGAAAATATGGTAAACATTCTTTATATATCAAGAATTATAGACCCATTACTTTGTTGAATGTTAATTACAAATTACTTTCTAAAGTTTTAGCTAATAGAGTGAAGGATGTATTAGAGGATATAATTAAGCCGGATCAGATGGGGTATATGAAAAATAGGAATATTGGAGAAGCTATTAGGTTAATAGGTGGTTTTTCATTATTTGAATAATAACATACAGAGTTTTTTAATTGCTATTGATTTTGAAAAGGCGTTTGGTTCTGTTTCTCATGAGTTCCTGCTTAAAGTATTGGAATTGTTTGGTTTTGGTCCCTATTTTGGCTCTTGGGTAAAAATTTTGTATAATGGAATTAGTAGTTCTATAATGAATGGTGGGTTTTCAACTGGTTATTTTGATGTTAATCGCGGAGTTAGGCAAGGTGATCCTCTGTCGCCATATTTATTTCTGGTTGTGATTGAAATTCTCGCGCAAGCATTGAGGAGTGCTGAAGGTATTAAAGGAATTACTCTGGGGGATTTTGAAGTTAGACAAGTGTTACATGCTGATGATATGACAATTTTTGTCAGAGATAAGAGTTCGGTTTAAAGAGTGTATGAAATTATGTGTTGTTTTATGAAATGGCTGGTTTAAAGGTTAATTTGGGAAAAAAATATTGTGGATATAATAGGAAAAGACAGGGATAGGGTATAGGGGATCTTTCGTTTCGTAATTTAGTGAGAGAGGTGAAGATACTGGAGGTTTATTTGTCTACAGATCTGAAATTGAGAGAAAAATGAATTATAAAGAGGTACTTATAAGTAAAATAAAAAGATTATTAAGTTGGTGGAAACAGAGAGATTTATCTTTGATGGTTAAGATTCATTGACTTAAAACATATTATGCATTATCTAAGTTGAATTATATATCATCGTCAATTGTTGTTCCTTCTTGGGTATTTGCAGAGGTTAAAAAAATTGTTTTGAATTTTTAGGGAAAGGAAAAGACCGCATTAAAAGGGTTATTATGTATCAAGATTATGGAGAAGGGGGACTTAGAATGATGAATTTCAGGTTGTTTGTTAAAGCTCAAAGAGTAATGTGGGTGAAAAGACTTTTTTGTGTAGAAAAGAATATGACCTGGAAAAGGTATTTTCAATATGTTTTTAGGTCAGTTGGTGGCATTTTAATTTTTCAGTGTAATTTTGAAACAAATAAGCTTTCTTTGAAAGATCCGAAATTTTCTAAAGAGATTTTACAAGAGCGGTAAGATTTGGGAAGTTTGAGAAATTTAGAAGAGGGGCATATGAATCAAATAGTATTTAGTAATAGATTTTTATTTATTTAAAGGTAAAATTATATATAATGAAAATCTTTTTAGGAAAAATATTTATAGATTATGTCATTATTTTGATGGAAAAGGTATACGGCCGATTATTCATTTTCAAAAAAGCAGGGGTATGCAGTGAGGAAATTGAATATGTTTGGAGGATTTGTGGTGTAATTTTGAAAAGTGGACGGTTTAATTTGTCGTGGGTCAGTACTAAACCTTTTCAAATGTATGATATGTGGTTAAAATTACATGGAAAAGAAATTAGGATTGGTGACAGACCTTCGAGAAAGAGAAAGATTTACAATCATTTTTTAACTGATTTACAGCAGTTATATACATGGGAAGAACGAGATCAACAGAGTAATTTCGCCTTCTCCCCCAAAATAATCCAAGATATTTTTCTCCGACCCAGAGTCACAACTCTTATCCCAAAGATTAGGGAATATGAGCTTAACTTTTTCATGGCGCACTTTATACAGAAGTTAATCTGTTGAGATTTGGGTTTGTTTCGGATGATCACTGTTCTTTCTGCAAAAAGAGCACTGAGACGTATTCACATTTATTTTGGGAGTGTATGAAAGTGCAGGAATTGTGGCAAATTAATTATTCAGAAATTGAATTTAGAAGAACTAGGAAACATGAATTATGGAGTTGTTTATACAGGTATATCCGGAAACTCGTTAAAAGTTAAAGGATGGAGTACAATTGTAATATTGATAATTAGATATATTTTATATTTAGCGAGATCACAAGGGGAGGTACCAAAGTTTAATGATGTTATGAAGTATTCTAAAATGTGTAAAGAAGAAGAAAATAAGATAGCGAGTACAAGAGGAACAGTTGGAATGCATTTGTTAAAGTGGGAATAGGGCCTGTATGATGTATACCGAGGATGACATGTGATTTTCTTTTTCTGTCTTGATTTTGCCGTATCTGCGAGTTATTGTCACATCGTTGTCGGGTTTTTTTTTCTCTCACTCTCTATTGCTTGTTCCATTTCCACATCAATTCCACATTATAATCAGAATGTATCTTATTGTATCAGAAACAAAATGGCAATTTACAAGGCAGAGTTATTCAAGTGTGAATAAAATCTGAAACCTGAGGGCTGAAGGCACGGGGTGGGTGGGGGGGGGGGGAGTGCATGTTGGCGTTGTGTGGGTGTGCGTGTGGGTGTGAATGTGAATCTCGCAAATGACCTCGTTTTTTGTCTTTTTTTCTTTCGAGAAGCAATGAAATATGCCTCGTTTGTTTTTTGAGCAATATATCTATTATGTTCCCGTTTTGCGGGCTTTTTGCGAGAATATGTGTTTAAACAAAAAGTGGATTTCGTTTCCTTGGTTAAAAGAGTTACAATGTAAGTTTGACATTAATGATAATAATAATAATAATAATAATAATAATAATAATAATAACAATAATAATGATAATAATAGTGGCTACTTGTATAGCGCACAGGTCCACTTTTTAGTGCTCATGGCGCTTCAAAAATGAAAAGATATCATATATTTACATGCATATATATTCGAACATTTCAACAAAGAAGAAAATGTTAAACAAAAACAGATATATACCAAATAAAGAATACAACAAAAACCAATCAAAAATACAATATTGATCTATCATTAATGACAAACAGCAATTACAGTCCTCAGTTTGAAAGGAACAGATAAGTTTTAAGTTTAGATTTGACTCTGTAGATGACAGTTTCCTTAACTGAAGAGGTAACTGATTCCATAATTTTGGTCCCATAACGGAAAAAGCACGATCACCATACCCATGTTTTACTCTGGGTGTTTGGAGTAAGAATGTATCTGATGATGAACGTAGCCTTCGTGTCGGATTGTATTTTTGAACAGAATTACTTATGTATACAGGGGAAGAAATGAACTGAATGATGTACTGTACTAATAACAGAATCTTGAAAATTTTTCTACAGGTAACCAATGTAGGGAACGGAGAACTGGTGATATGGAATCAAACTTACTAGTAAAAGTTAACAATCGGGCAGCAGAATTTTGCAACCGTTGAAGTTTTGTGACATCTTTTTTTTTTGGAAGATTACACAACAATGAATTCGAAAAATCCAACCGAGAAGAAATCAAAGCATGAATAAGCATTTCAGCTGCAGATTTAGACAAATACACTCAGCAAAAAAAGAGAGTAAACGCTTTTTCAAGTTTAGATTTCTCATACAGCATTTGGCTGAAAGCTAATGTATCATATACCATATTGAAGGTAATTTAATTGGCTATCAACCTGGTAGGTCAACAAAAAGAGAAACTTTACACATGAGTGAACACCATTGTTTTTCTTTTCCAGGGCACAAAAGTAAAAATTGCAAAACTGAACAAGTTGCCATTCATGCGTATGTGCTCTTCCATGGAACAATGAGAACAAACAACAAATTTCACACAAAAAGAAACATAGATTAAGTTGCAAAATAAACTTTTGATCTCTATAATATCTTTAAAGCCCAAGAGATCAAAGAAGGCTAAAAATAATGGAGGAAAATAAAGCATCTTATGTCAAATCTAAATGCAAATGAAATAAGAGAAGAAGTAATGATTAACAAAAATGGTAGAAATTTGAGGGTTTTTTTTTTCAAATTAGGTTATTGTAAAGGATGTTTGGTTCTTAAAATTGTCACATGGATTCTTAAATCACTAGATTAAAAGAAATGAATTAAGAAATTCTGCTCATTTAATCATCTTTATGCTTATTATTCCCTGTGACATTTGAAGTTTGACTTGACAAAAAATTCTTATTTTTCCCCTTTAGTTTCCCACTTTCTTTTTCTTAGAGGATAAAAGTGATAAAGAGAACAAAAACATATTTTTCCTATTTTATTCATGTCTCTCATTGTGTTAAACCCGTCTTTTGAAGTCAATGCTATCGTGAAGGGCATTTGCAAATGAAAGAGAACATGTCAATTTTTGCAAATTTTAATTTTGTGCCTTGGAGGACAAAAACGAATGTGCTCACTCATGCGTAAGTTTTCTTTTCTATTACTCCTTTAGCTTAATAGCCAATTAAATTACCTTTAATTTGGTATATAATACATTGATTTTCATAAAAATCTTCTATGAAAAATATGACATCGAAAAACTGTTTACTTTCTTCTTTTGCTGAGTGTATTTCCTTATGAAACTTAGTTACGCAACTGATATCGAACATTCCGCTGAATATGAGTTACATGACTTCGAAATGACATTTCCTGATCAAATATGACACCTAAATTACGGGCTGTTTTCGACGGAGTAACGCAAGTGCTACCGATGTTGACATGACATGATTGATAATCAACTTTGCGGAACATATGCTTTGAGCCCAATAACAGAACTCAGATTTATCATCATTTAGTTTAAGGCCATTGGATGTAAGCCAGATTTTCAGGTCTTGCAAACATGCTTCGAGATTTGCAATGGCGGATGACAATGAAGACACAGTGGGTTTAAAAGACAAATAAAGTTGTATATCATCCGCATAACAATGATAACTAATACAATGCTTGCAAGATACTTCACTAATTGGTTGCATATACAGAGAAAAAAGCAGCGGGCCTCCAACAGAACCTTGAGGTACACCAAACTTTGTCATTAGTTTTGCAAGAGGTACAGAATCACCAATTCTGACATAATGAGATCGATCACATCCACGTAGGATATAAACCAATCAAGAACAGTTCCTTTGATGCCCAAATATCTCAATCTTTGAATCAGAATAGCATGATCGACTGTGTCAAAAGCTGAGCTCATATCAAGCATGATAAGAGCAGTGATGTTACCACTATCTAATTCTCTGAACACAATATCTGTTAAGTTGACTAACAGTGTTTCTACACTATGACCAGGCTTGTACGCAGATTGAAATGAATCAAACAATTCATTATCTTGCAGATATGTTGTCAGTTGTGAGAAAACAACCTTCTCAAGCAATTTACTCGAATAAGGTAAATTTGAAATTGGGCGGTAATTTTTTAGACACTCCTGATCTAAGCCTGCTTTTTTTCAAAGTTGGATGAATAACTGCTTTTTTACGCAACTGTGGAACTACATCTAATCTCAGGCTAGCATTTATGATTTTTGTGATAACGGGTGCTAAAACTCTGCCACACTTCTTAACCAAATCTGTTGGGATTGGATCAAGTTCACATGATTTGTTAGGTGAATTCTTAATAAGCTTTTCTATCTCATTAACAGTGACAGACTGAAACTCACTCAATTCTGACTTGACTTCACATACAATGTCGTTTGGCTGTTCACAACGAAATGGGAAACTCTGTTGGATTGTCACAATTCTATCAACGAAATATTGATTAAAACAATTTGCTAACTCAAATTGATCACCATGAGTGAGGTATTCTGGTAAAGGAGATCGTTGTTTTCGGTAAAGTAAAGCATTAGCAACTTTGTACAACTTCTTTGTATCTTTCCCACAATCCGTAACCTTTTTTGAATGATATTGTAACTTAGCATCCTTAATCAAGGCATTTACACATCCCCTTTGTGCATGATACATCTGCTTGTGAATCTCCAGTTTTGTGGACTTTGACTTTCTTTCTAACTGTCTTGCTTGTTTTGCTTGAGCTATCTCTGGGGTATACCATTCAGTATTGGGGTGGATTGTGACCTTGATTCGTTTCTCAGGTGCCAACTTATCAAGGGTAGCAGCGAGTAAGGTGTTATACAAATTCACTTCATCATCAACATTATTAACATGAGATTCAGCTGAAAGACACTTAACATGAGTATCAGCAACAAACTCTTGTGGGTTTACAGATTTCAAATTCCGTGTAACAACAAATGTTTTTTAATACAATGTTTAGGAAGGTTCAATTCACACATTATTGCTGAATGATCTGATATACCTTCCACAACACCAGTGTTACAAAGTTGCACAGTGTTACCTTTATGAGTTATAAGCAGATCTAATACATGGCCTAGATTATGAATTGGCTCATTAACATTAGTTTGCACAATGTTGGTGTTACCGCATTTTGTTCTTATATCGTGTAAGATTGACGTTATTTTGTACACAATGCAGTTTGCCTTTGTATGATGTTTTGTTTTTGTTTCTGTGAACGTTTCTGTTTCTGTGATATGAAATTGAACGAAATTCGAATAAAGAATTATAATATATATATATATATATATATATATATATATATATATATGCCTGTGTCTATGTGAAGGAGTTTAACTCCACAGAAAATTATTACAGCTAAATACAAAAAAGTAAAACACTAACATAATTTTTTAATGTCATTTCGACAAAAAGATAGTCCTATAAAGGGCTTTTTACACTTGTAAATTTTGGCTTAGTCCCGTACCAACGGTGGGGCTAAGGGGGGGGGGGGGGGGGCCTTAGCCCCCGCAATTACGGTACCAAGCAAGTGAGTGTAAACAGAACGAAACTAGAAATGTCGCTATGGCGACTGATGCCTCCGCCATAATGCATGATTCTCCCAGTAGGCGTATAGTACAATGTCTTCACAATGTGAGATAAATGACAGTTTCACATAACTGGCAAAATGTTGATATGACAGGTTTGTCAGAAATGACTTGAATGTTCACTTTCCTTGAACTGGGTTTGCTATAATTGTCGTAAAGTGCAGGTACACATATATGGGGAATTGAGAATTTTTACTTGAATTCTGACGGACCCTTTTATAAGTTTATGCATTGAGTAATTTCCAAGGTATGAAGAAAGAGTGTAATTACAGTACAATATATATATATATATATATTTTTTTTTTTTTTTTTGGGGGGGGGGCATTGAAACATGGCCTTTGACCCTTAACCTTTGACCTCTGACATTCTGGCTGGAAATTTCCTGGAGAATCTCCATTAGGTAATGCATGTATATATTAAAGAGACTGTACAGTACTGGTTGATCGAGGTAGGGATTCATGTTTTGAACATTTCTAAGTGAGATAATGAAAAGCCTGTTATGAAATATGAAAGAGCGTGTAATTGTAAGAAGGATTCAACGTTTATTTGATGAAAATTGGTTTTCAAATGGCTGAGATATCCAAAAAAGTGCTAATAATAAAAGGCGACATGCCCCAACTTTATTAGTATCTCTTTGTTTCACCTTGTTTTTGGATATCTCAGTCATTTCAAAACCAATTTTCATCGAATAAACTTTTGATACCCCTTAGAACTGCATGCTCTTTGACATCTCATGAGTGGTTTCTGAATATCTCACAAAACGTTAAAAGCCAAATCTTCACCTCGACCAGAACTGTACACACCCTTTAAGTTTGAAAACTAAAAATGCAAGCATTTCATATACTAATGTATGAGGGAAATAGTAATATATTGAGGAGTTGACCTTGACCTTTGACCCCATGACTATTGACCTATGACCCCTAAATTCCCTAGATAATCTCTGCCAGTCAGTACATGCGTATGTACCAAGTTCCATGAAGATACATTGAACCACTTGTGAGAAAAGTGATATTACAACATTTTCACCTAACCTTTGACCTTTTGACCTTTGACCTTATGACATGAAACTCTCTCTGGAGAATCTTTACGCAGTAGTTCATGTCTACACCAAGTTTCAAGAAAATACCTTAGGGTATTGCATAGATATTGGGGAAATAGCAACATTTTTAGCATTTGACCTTGACCTTTTGACCTTTGACCTCTTGCCAATGTCACTAAAATCTACTCAACTAATTGTCCCATCATACATCATCCTTGGACCAAGTTTGGTGAAAGCTGCTTTATCCAGTTTTGAGTTATCACGTAAACAGATAAATTTCAGGATTTGACCTTGATCTTTGACCTTTGACCTCAGTCCGATTTCACTAAAAAACTAATCGAGTAATTGTCCCATCATACATCCTCCTCCGACAAAGTTTGGTGAAATTTGCTCGATCGAGTCTTGAGTTATCGCGTAAACGGATACAATTTCATGATTTGACCTTGACCTTTGACCTTTGACCTTTTGGCGGATTTCACCCAAAATCTAATCAACTAATTGCCCCATCATACTTTATACTTGGACTAAGTTTGGTAGAATTCAAGTCAATATTACTCAAGTTATCGCGTAAACGGAAGCGGACGGACGTACGGACGTACAGACGTACGGACGTACGTACGGACGGACGGACAACCCGAAAACATAATGCCTCCGGCACCACTTCGTGGCGGAGGCATAAAAATAATCCGGGGCTAATGTCCCAGTCACACAGTGCTTTGCGATGGGTTACGTCCGACGCGGATAGATTCCGATGAGTGAACGCAGGGGGACGCAGCGTGGACGCAGGCATCCGCAGGGACGTATGTAGACGTATCTGTCCCTAACTAATCCGTAAAGAAACGCACAATGACGGCGCCAAGCCTGCGAAATTTTGAAATGTTCAAAATTTCGCAGAGGGATTCTACGGATGCAGACTTACGCAAGTAACCGTAACCAAACGTAATTATCCGTCACTGAACTTAACTACCCGTAGCCTGGACGCAGACCATCCGCAAGTAATCTTACCTCCCGTCCGTTTGCGTTCGTTTACGTCCACCGTAAGTATCCCAAAGTAACCGCAAGTTAACGTATCTCAACACTTTCGTCCGCTTACGGATATTTGCGGACAGTTACGGATGCTGCGGACGATTACGTCCTTCGACGTTTTCCGTTTTCCACTCGCATGGGAACACAGAGACTCGTGGGAGGCCACACAACTCGTGTTGCCAAGCTGCAGCGCATTTACCTGAAGGAATGCTACGACAGAGTCGTTTTTGGTGGCATCCATATACTCATGACATCGGTTGACCCTTGGTGCTAAACTTTTTTTCTTGCACTCTTTTGATTGTTTTCGAAAAGGCAATATTTTGGGTAGGGGATGGGGTGACAGCATTTCATTCACTTTTCTGGCCGGGAAAGGTGTGTGACAGCGATAACTATATAAAATTCTCTATGTCAATGATATGTCGAAATTCTCTATGTCAATAATATGTCAAATTCTTCAAACATCCTCTCTTTCTTATTATTTGCGGATGATAATAATGTGTTTTATCTGATTCTGATTCTGATCGATTATTGCTACTTTAAACGGTGAATTAACGAAGTTACTCCATTGGATAAGAACGAACAAACTGTCAATAAATTAGCAAAAAACTGCAAAAAAAAAAATGCATGCTGTTCAGTAATTCGCCGGAAAATTTACCGAGAAATGTTTTCCTGGAAGACACGGTCATAGAAGAAGTCTCTTCCATCAAATTTCTAGGTTTGATTCTGGATAATAAACTTACCTGGGGTTTGCATATTGATTCTGTATGTCGTGTTATTTCAAGGAATATAGGTATTATAAACAAAGTTAAATTTTATCTTCCCAAAAATGTACTTATTATGTTATATTCTACTTTAATACCACCTTACTTAAACTAAACAAATGGGTATACTCCCATGGGGAAACACTTTTTCTACTTAAACAGACAGAATATTATTATTACAGAAAAAAAAAGCTCTTCGTATCATTTGTCACGAATCATGGAGAAGTCATACTAATAATCTATTTCACGAAAATAATATTTTGAAAATTTTTGACCTTTATCGTTTGCAATTAGGACAATTCATGTATAAACTTACTAACAATTCTCTCCCCCTTGTGTTTGATTCCATGTTCTTAAAGAATGAAACTGTTCATGCATGTCCAACCCGTCAATCCCATGAATATCATTTGCTTTTGACTAGGACGGTTTTTGCAAAATCTTTATTTTCCTTTTCTGGACCAAAATTCTGGAATTCTCTTGACAATAATATAAAAGAAGCTTCAAGTTTTAATACATTGTCTTTAAAGTTAAAGAATTATTTAAAAACTTCGTAAGCAGCAAAATAATTCATTCTTCTTTTTTTTTTTTACTTTTGATTTTCAAAACCGTTGTTGCGTCGGTAACCTCACTACTCTTTGTTTATCAGCGAGCCTGTGCTTCTGTGCCGCCAGTGCCCTGGTTATGACCCACCATTTCCCTCTCCTCTCTCCCCCCCCCCCCCCCTTTCCACCTCGGACTTTCTACCTTCCTTACTATCTTTCTATCCTCTCATCAATCTTTTCTTATAAGAGAGCCGCTTTGTATTTGTTAATGTGCGCTGGTATGTGTGCATGTATGCGTGTATTACTCTGTCTGTCTTTTTTTTACTACCGTTTAGGGAAATTGTTGTTGTTGTTGTTTGCAATCAATTTTTTTTTTCTGTATGAGGGGACTGCATTCTACAAGCCCTGCTTTTTAGCAGTCCCCTCCATTTCCAGCAATATTGTTTATGCATTCACAACAGTGACGTAACAGTTATTTGTATCTCTGTTGATAATTTACCTGTATCTCTTTTACAATGTTATTCTGTTCATCGCATTGTGGAACTGATTTTCTGACATCTGTGTATTCGAGTGTTTCATTGTATTTCTAATTATTTTGTTTGTTGGAAGTGAAATAAATCAACTTGAAAACTGAGAACGAATTTAGTATTTCTCTATAGTCTTACCCACTTTACGCTCCATAGAATGTGCATTACATTTTTTTTTTTGTATATATATTGTACTTGGGTGTCGGAGCGGTGTTTGAAAGTCTTGCTGTCTTTTTTTTTCTCTGGAAATTTCATAAACATTTTTTATTATAAAAATCTCCTTAACATAACACAATAAGTCATGAATATCGCTGCACAACGACAACGTAACCACAGTTTGTCTATTCCATGACTGTGAGTAATAATTTTCTTACGCTAATGTTTAACTTATCGATCTATATTGTATTATATTTGTGATATAATCATGTTATGTATTCTTTTCATATATAAAAATTATTCATATTTGAGTTGCACAAATAAAATATAAACCTCAAGTTCAAAATTTCATATATCTTTTATCACTGTAAAGCAAATTAAAGGATTACGAATTTTTTCACATCTTGTACGTAATTCAATTTCAGTTTTCCCCAGTCATGCCAGTGTACAATGTAAGACAGTCCAATATGTGATAACCTTGCTGTCATAATAGAATACACTGACTTAGCAGGGATCGTCACAGAAAACAATACTGTCCATAATATTTTATAACAATCTGTAATTATCCGTAACTATCGGAAAATATCCGCAACTCTCCGCAAGTGTTCAGAACTATTATGTGCCAATTCGTAAGAATATCCGCAAGTGGACGCAAGTATTCGCATCTGGTCGTATTTGTCCGTATCGCCCGCACTTTTCCCGGTATGTTTTGAATAAATTTTCTAGTGACGGCAAAGGATCCGCGGGAGTCCGCAGAAAAAATGACTTTTTTGGACGTAACGCCGGACGCAGAGCATTATGTGACTGGGGCATAAGCGACGGAGACGAAGTCCGACCCCCACTGACCAATGAGAAACGAGGTAATCAAGTGCTGCCGGTGCGTGCGTGTACGTGTATAGTGTACAGCGTAATCATGAATATTCATATGGTTTGGAAAGTCCGGGGCTAAGAAATACGAGTGCAAAAACGTCAGTTTTCTCCTTAGCCCCGGAAAAGAGATAGTACGAGACTAATTGGCCAGTGTAAAAAGCTGAAAAAATTGGTACTGGACTAACGATAGTCCTGGGTCAGAGAAAGTCCGGGGTTAAGAAACACAAGTGTAAAAAGGGCTTAAGATGAATAGACAGATAGATAAGGAGATGTGGAGATGATTGTATAAGAATAGAGAGAAATGGGGCCGAGAAGAGGGAGAAGGAGAGAAGGGGAGCGCATTGGGTAGATAGTCTGGTTTCTAGACACTTTGCCACTAATACTCCTTTTACAAAATATGCCCCTCGTGGCGACGAAGACGCTGCTTTGCCGAAGGCGAAGGCGTCTGCAGGATCATCCAGCTGAACCTGCTAATTCTTTTGTCGTTAGAGGGCGTTGATATTCTGGAAAGGAAATAAGTACGAGCAAAGGTCTGGAAGCCAGACTAGGGGTCAGAACGAATTACGAGTACGTTAAAACTTTTTGCGATACAGCGGGAATGAAATCCGTAAACATAATGACAACTTTTTTTGCATTTGTCCCCTGTGCGAATCGCACGCTCTCCCCAACAAGAAAAGTACACATACTTTCGGCTACAATTTCGTAAGAAATCATTCATATCTCTGTCAGCAGCGGGTGTTGCACGATCGGATCGCATGAACGGATTCTAAAAGTTCATTTCATTATCTTTCCACTGAGATATACTAAGTATTTCGTCTTATATACTACCATCAGAATCCAGTGATCATTTTTCCTTCAAACATGGCACTGTAAGCGATCTGCCTATGAAAATTGGTCGACTTTGGAGACCCTGCCACCTGCGACCCCTCTGTTCATACGACACCCCCATGTAAGCACGGTGGAACAGCCCGAACGCTAACTTGGTGGATGTTCACTCGTGCATTAAAGGGGATGGCGAGTACTGTATACGCTATATATTTCGCGGGGGTTTTATTTTCGCGAATTTCGCGAGTCGGGAGCTATTCGCGAAATTAACAACACGCGAAAATATTACCTTCCAAAATGAATCCATTGCCTTGATGATACGAACATTTCAGTACTAGAATACCATGTCACGGCTTACCGAACAGACCATACTGGCTAAGCTTGTTTACGCACGCCCACGTCTACTTGCAAATTCCATCCCACTCAAGTAAAATACACCGTCATTTCAGTTGTATAGGACAGAGCACCAGTGGGCAAATGTGAATGTTATTTGGTTGTTGATAATTCATCACACTTGAAGGCCCCTGTGTTGGGTAGTTTCATGCTACTGCATACTGTATAATGGGTGTTCTTTAACGCAACCCTTGCACTCTACCAAAGCAGTTCTTCCTGTGACCCAATCATACACAAACAGTCCTGTCCGCTGGAGAAGTGCCAAACGTAATCTTTGTGGTAAAACGGAATGAAGTTTTCCACACAACGCCTGTTAATCAACAAAATAGTAGACTGTACATTTTAGCAAAGTTTCTATCTACACACTGTTTCCATCAGAGGAGTGGTTTCCGTTATATAATTTGACGATTGAAAGGTATGTAATGAGCTTTATCGATAAGCACAGTGCATAATTACGAATACTAGGTAATATCCTGTGTATGTTCATTATACTGATGTACCGAGTTATCGAATTACCAGTGAGTAGAGTGATTTATTATACACGTGATGTGTTTATTACACTGTACCGTATGTCCCCCAAAATATTACAATCGGACTTCCGCAACGATAAGTTTTAAGATAGTGAATCAATCAAAGTGCAATTCTATGGGTACGAAACAATAACTTATTACCCACGTCTCACAGAAAACCCGAACTGATTGCTTCAGTTGTTTGTAGAGCATGTACCGTCAGTATTCCCTTCGCTCCGAGTTTTGCCAATTGATATCACGATTCAATTGTTTCTTACATTTTCAACTAACGACATTAATAATTCGTTACATCAACTAGGAAGCAGATATTTTTTCTCAGTTTGCAAGCGTTGAAAATGATTTATTGAGGAAAGATATTAAACTATTAACTCATGGAAGATTAGATTGATCTCTTCTTTCTCTTTGGCTGTCTTTTTGTTTGTTTGTTTTTTTCTTTTCTGGTCTCTCTTTTTTTTTCCTCCAAGATAGTAATGAGCAATAATGTTTACATAATAATGGCATATGTTTATATATTTACCTATAGATGTTATATCATGCATAGAATTTGAATTAATTTGTTAGTTGTCCTGTCAGTTGTGAGCAAAATATTTTCATTCATATGGAAACTAAGAGCATCCAATTGCTAAACTTTGAAGAAAAGGACAAACGATCTACTTTACTAAACGATCCACATATCTCTTTGATCTTAACCGTATTGATTGGGGTTTTCTGCAGGATGTAGGCAATAGATCATATTTTCATACCTTGAAGTACAACTCAGATTGTTTAATGATTCTGAAAGTTATCAATGCCGAAACCCTATTACAATTTGTTGGGCGGGACACATACTTATAGACTTTAACTTTCTCTTCAAATATCGTACTTATATCCCACTTTCATTGTCATCCTGAGTGTATAACGTAATTCAGACCTTGAGTTCCCTGCTATGCGATGTACAGCCTGTAAGTCTTATATTTTTAAGAAAAATTGCATTCTATCAGAGCAATTAAGGTATTTTCTATATCACCAGTGATTCCCATATTACTGAAAATTAATATGCAGGTCGTAATACTTTTCGAAACAAAAAATATCTTTGAGAAGAACGTTTTACTGATAGCAATGTATCATTAGAATAGGAGGAAAATTACTGCAGTAACACGTTAGTCGCTTAAACTCGAAAACTACTGTTGCAACTAACTTGCTTTACAATGACACGTACCACGTATACTACGTGTAATTCCTTCAGTACATAATTCCTTGGGTACATAATGTCTTTGACCCCACTTCTGACTTAAGCGCAATCCTATATTTCTTATCAACCAAAGACCACAAACATAAACCTGTGATTTTTGTTCTGATCAGACTTGGTTATATGGCAGAGTAAGGTTATACAGGTAGGCTTATTATCTCTATCCTCGACCATCGTATCACGAGCAAGGACGCAGTTGTTAGCAATGGAGTGCGAATTTCAGTTAAACAAACACTTTACAGGGGCGTCACCAGCTTCTTTTCAAGGGGGGTGCGTTTTGACATTTAATGTAACGAGTTTTTTGGACAGACATTTGGAATTTAGGAAGCTCTCAATCCCAAGACTTTTAGTGTTTTTAAGGGAAATCAAGCGGGGAAAGGGCATCGGCGTAGCTAGGATTTCATCTTTTTTTTTTTTTTTTTTTTTGGGGGGGGGGGTGTTAGTATGCGAGGGAGCGAGCAAGAGGTAGGGTGTGGGAGGGGGTGTCCCCCTCCCTCGGTGAGAACTTTTTGCATTTTGATAATGTAAATGGTGCAATTTGGTGCATGTTTTTGCTTGTTTTAATCGACTTGAAACAGTCCCACTTGTTTAAGGTAGCAGTACACTTTGATGTCATTATTGAACAATTTGCCTATAAAATAGTATCATTCAAATAAACTTCTGTTTTTAATATTTACACTGAATACCATGAACGCGACCAAGAAAGAGCGAGCGGAGTGAGCGAGGGGGATGGTGTGGAAGGGGGTGTCCCCCTCCCACGGTGAGAACTTTTTGCATTTTGATGTTATAAGTAGTGCAATTTGATGCATGTTTTTGCTTGTTTTATCGACTCGAAACAGTCCCACTCGTTTAAGGTAGCAGTATATTTTGATGTAGATTATTATTGAACAATCTGTCTGTAAAATAGTATCATCCAAATGAACTTCCTGTTTTAATATTTTACCTGAATATCATGAACGCGACCAAGAAAGAGCGAGCGGAGTGAGCGAGGCGGGAGGGTGTGGGAGGGGGTGTCCCCCTGCCACGGTGAGAACTTTTTGCATTTTTATGTTATAAATAGTGCAATTTGATGCATGTTTTTGTTTGTTTTATCGACTTGAAACAGTACCACTTGTCAGAGGTAGCAGTACATTTTGATGTAAATTGTTATTGAACAATGTGCCCATGTGATATCATTTAGATAAGCTTCTTGTATTGATTCTTACACTGAATTGATGTCATGAACGCGACAGAGCCCGAGCAAGCGGAGCGAGCGACGGGGGAGGGTGTGTGTGTGTGTGGGGGGGGGGGGGGGGTTGTCCCCTCTCCAACGGTGAGAACTGTTTGCATTTTGATGTTGTAAATGGCGCAATTTGATGCATGTATTTGCTTGTTTTATCGACTTGAAACAGTCCCACTTGTTTAAGGTAGCAGTATATTTTGATGTAGATTATTATTGAACAATTTGTCTATAAAATAGTATCATCCCAATAAACTTCCTGTTTTTATATTTACATGAATATCATGAACACGACCAAGCAGGAGCGAGCGGCGTGAGCGAGGGGGGAGAGTGTGGGAGGGGGTGCCCCCCTCCCATGGTGAGAACTTTTGCATTTTGATGTTGTAAATGGCGCAATGTGATGCATGTATTTGCTCGTTTTATCGACTTGAAACAGTCCCACTTGTAGGTAGCAGTATATTTTGATGTAGATTATTATTGAACAATTTGTCTATAAAATAGTATCATCCAAATAATCTTCCTGTTTTAATATTTACACTAAATATCATGAACGCGACCAAGCAAGAGCGAGCGGAGTGAGCGAGGCGGGTGGGTGTGGGAGGGGTGTCCCCCTCCCATGGTGAGAACTTTTTTGCATTTTTATGTTGTAAATGGTGCAATTTGATGCAGGTTTTTGCGTGTTTTATCGACTTGAAACAGTCCCACTCGTTTAAGCTAGCAGTACATTTTGATGTAAATTATCATTGAACAATTTGCATATAAAATGGTATAATTTAAATAAACTTCTTGTATCAATTCTTACAATGAATATCGTGAACGCTGTCTCTTAAGTAATCAAACAGAAAAAGCATGCACACGAGGGTGTACATAAGGGGCATTTCTCCTCTCACACGAAGGTGATTTTTTATTTTCAGACCTGAAATTCAGCGATCTTGTGCAAACTTTTGGTGCATTACTTGAATTTTTCCAGCCACCCCCCCCCCCAAAAAAAAAAAATAATTTAAACAAATAGGTTTGGTTTTTTTCATTGAGGTATTAATGGCTCTTATTCCGAGTGTGCATCATCTCTGTGTATGTACAAAGTATAGTGAGGTAGAGTTTAGGGGGAGGATGTGGGAGGGGGATACCCCCTCCCGCTCGACGGAGTTTTTGATTTTTTAGAATTGAAATAAAGCGATCTGAAGCACACTTTTTGTGGAAAATTCGGAAATTGTCATTCCCCATAATATAGTGTACTAAGTCTATAGAAGGGACAAGGCAATGGGAGGGTGGCAAGATACCTCTCCCATATTCGATTATTATTATTTTTTCGCCTTCCAAATCCCCGGTCAAAATCTTATGGGGGGGGGGGGCGACTGCCCCATCCCTCCCCCCCCCCTTTGCTCTGCCAGTGGGAAAGGGTTAATTAAAAAGAGCTAATATCCCTTCCCCCACGACGGAACTTTTAAATTTTTATAAAGTTAAGTGACAGATCTGGTGCACACTTTCGATGAAACAGTTGTAAATCTTTCAATCTATAATAGGTGTATTAAGTCCATGGAAAATAGACCGAACGGGGGAGGGTGTGGGAAGGGGTATCCCCCTCCCACACGAGAGAGACTTTGCTTTTTTAGAATTGAAATTCAGCAACCTGCCACCTGGTGCACACGTTGGATGAAATAATTGGACAGATTTCTAACAAAAAAGCAAGAAAATCTTTTCATCTCGGGAATTACAATTATGTGGGGTGGGGCAAATGATGCACTTGCCCCTCCAATATTATAGGGGCAACTTTTTTTCTGTCAAAAAGCAAGAAAATCTTCTCATCTTGGGAATTATTAATTATGGGGGAGGGGCAAAATCATAATATGCTTACCCCTCCAATGTTTTTATGGGAGCAACTTTTTTTTTCTGACAAAAAAGCAAGAAAATCTTCTCGTCTCTGGAATCATGGGAGGGGGAGGGCAAAATGATAAACTTGCCTCTTCATTTTTTTTATAAGGCTAAGGCTCGCACTTGGGCTCTCATTATCAATATGGATAGGTCAGAAATAACGTGCTGTACATATAAATAATTGTAAGTAGCACACGTACAGGCAAACGTGTACGTGCTCTGTACCGTACGGATGTACAGTACGGTCGATAATAGTAAACACTGTAGAATACTAGTGGGTATGTATAAAATCAGTGCTGCCAGAACCCAGGGTGCCAATTATTTTTGCCCACGAATTTTTTTGTCCCTGGTGCAAAATGAAAAAATAAAACAATAAAAAATAAGAATGATTATTTAGCGTCCGGCGTTGAAGTCGCTCGCAGACTGAAGCGATGATTTTTTTTTAAAGGGTCTGAAGGGGGTGCGTTCGCACCCAACGCACCCCCCCCCCCCCCTGGTGACGCCCATGACTTTACTTGTTTTCTCTTTCATATTAAATAATACAAATATAGTAGCAATGCCTGTTAGACATAGCAAATAAAACAAAGTTTCCCTTAGGTCCTGTGAATCTTATGAAAATGTTCTAGAGCATTGGCTAACTGATGACGAACCATTTGCTGTACACGAGACTGCTCGTTCATGTTTATGATTATAGCGTCTGATTTAGCTTATGAATTAACTTTAGCGCTAAATGTGTACATTTGCATATTGTTTATAAATTTGCAAACATAGGAATACCAATTACCTAAAAATGTCATATCACATCAATACCATGCTCTGTCACTAATGACTCAGATAATGATGACATGCTCATACCCCCCCCCCCCCCCATTCTGATGGTGTGAAGTAGTGACCATGGTGACTATAATGGAAGATTCATATTTCCTTTTATTCTGTTGGATACGCACATGATTGTGTACGGAACTGCCCAAAGGATTACGGAAAACAGTGGAATAGCTCTTTAGCTGTATTTGAAAATTTGAAGCATGTATACCTTCTGGGTTCTAGTTCTATTCTCTCTTTTTTGTTTAAAAGGAAAGACAAAGTTATGAAGGATAAACTAACCATGATCACGAACTTTCTACCCAAGGAACTAGTCAAGATGACGGAAAAGCTTGTCTTCCTCACGGAGTACGATGGCACAATGGCAACTATGCTTTTGACTTCAGCCATGAATTCCAGTTTCAACGATACCATCGAAGCGATCCCGACTGTCAACCCTGCTCTTAAACGAGCCACTCAGGTCATCAACATCCTAATATTGACCTTTCTAATGGTCTCTATGGGAGCAACAATTGATGTCAAATCTTTCAAGGAGACGGTGCGTGTATATTAGAGAATATAATGTTCCCAAGCCCGTATGACAAACAGGCTCTCACACACATTATCAATTAAACAGGTTAAGCCATGACCCAACAAGCCAATGGCCGATGTCAGTCAAACAGCTAAAACTCACCACTAGATCTTATGCGATAACCTACTGAACACGAATTAAGCATTTTACTGCTTGCAGTCTCTTCAGTGTTTCTCAAGCCTTGAGGAAAGGCAAAGAACAAAACACATGACTATAGGAGTGTACACTGCAAAAAGTCCGGTGTTAAATAGTGAACACCAAGCTGGTGTTAAATTTTCGGTGCTCATTTATGGTGTTAAATTAACACCTCCGGGTGTCATTTCCAAATTTTAAACTGTTTTTTGAAGAGTTTCTTAGTAACTGCACTTCTTGTTGATTTTTAATTTAAACAAGACGATCAAGAATTTTACATTAAAATAATAGATTTTTGAAAAAATGTGAAAATAAATTTACACCAAAGTAACACCAGCTGGTGTGGTCCTTTATTGAAGCTGGACGGGTGTTAAACCATTGATATTAACACCAACAAATATCAAATCAACACCATGTGGTGTCATTTTTGAATTAACACCAGTACAGTGTCAAAATAACACCAGGTACAGTGTCAAATTAACACCACGAAGTGTCAAGTGAACACTTTTCAACACCATCACAGTGCATTTTTAACACCTGTGGGTGTGGTCCTTTATTGAAGTTTGATCGGTGTTAGATTTAACACCAGTGGTGTTAAATCTAACACCCATGTTTTTACAGTGTATCCATACGCGGGGAATACCAGATTATAAGAGGCTCACATTCATTGACGTTACATACAAAGTAGCTCTCGACTCGACATGACATTACCGTATAGTGTAAACACTGCAGAACAAAAATAAGTCTTGTGACTTCATTCATTCATTCATTCATTTATTTCCAAATCAAAATATAACATTTACAAATATCAAAACATAATTGCCTTGGTACAATTTATACATTTTGAATGGAGAGATAATAGAAAGCACACAAGAGCCTTGTTTGAAAATGATCCCCTACAAACAAATATTAATACATTATTTTCAACTGAACAATTATCAGAAAAATTCAATTGATAAAACAAAAGTGGAAGATACAATGAGAAGAGAAGAAAAGAGGCAGAGGTGGAAACAATGCATACTTATACTTATAGTTTCAGATACATCTCATCAAAAATGCATTGTTTATGAAGCCTTTTAGATTGACGTAAAGTCTTACTGCTCTTTACTGTTGGAGGAAGAGTATTCCAAAGAATAGGGCCATGGTAAAATATGGAGGACTGAGTTTTTGAAATCCGGTTTAATGGTGTGTGAATATTTTGGGCATTCCTGGTATTTATTGTGAATGAAACCATTCAGGGTGAATTGGTTGACTTCGACAGCTGATTAGCATTACAAGCTAATGGTTAATGTATCTTCCTTGAACAGTTGAAAAAAGAAGTTTTCCATGTTCATAAAGACATTCCTGTATAAGATGATACAAGCAGGTTGGTCTTGCCACTTCTTGCAACATTCCGGTGCACGTCACGAGACCGACACACATGATTCGTACAGTCCACGAGTTATACAGCCCACGAGTCGTACAGCCCATGAGTTCGACACTTTATATAAGGAAACAAGGCCTACGAGACCGACACATTGTGTTGTAACTCGTGGGCCGTTTTTACTCATGGTCTGTAGGACCTATGACTCGTGATGGGCTGTACGAACCCGTGGGCTGGATGTCAGTCTCGTGGGATGTCCCTGTATAGGCCACGTGGTCAATGTACATGAGATCCAATCTCGCTGAAGATATTTCTATACACGTGGAAAACATGTAATACATCAAGCCAGTCGTTAAGAATTCGGCTGTATTAGCTTCGTTGATCGCCAAGTTTGTCCGTTTATACTCAACCATTATTTGCTCCCCAAGCCTGTTTGATGGTCTCAGTGCAAACAAGCAAAATAAACAAATGAATTTAACAGATTAATATTAGCTTGCATTGGAAGATATCAGTAAAATGTAAATATTGGCTGTATATCAGAGCGAAGTGGTCATGTCACCCAAGAACAGTAATAAACAGCATTAAAAGACACTATCAACTTTGTCTTCATGTCTGTTGATATAGCAAACCATGAATTGTCTCTATACGTTTGATAAGAATGTTATGTTTTATTTTGTGGGAGATTTTATTGGTGGTGGAGTTGTTGTTTGTTGTAGCCGTAAGTTTGTTGCCGTTTTGATTTTCCCCACAGAATACAGTGATAAAATTATTTTGTAAAATAAATAGTTTCCATTGCTGTTCTTGACGTGACAGTTTCGGCGTCCCGTAGCCTTCTTCATCGGAATGACGTCCCAGTTCGTGCTTATGCCGCTCATTGCTTTCTGCCTCGGCCTGGCCCTAAAACTTGAAGCGGCCGGCGCCATCTCCCTCCTTGTGCTAGCATGCTGCCCCGGCGGAACACTGTCCAATTTGTTCACTTACTGGACAGATGGAGACGTCTGTCTTAGGTTTGCCGCATTTCTTTGATTCGAATGACCCTATAAGTGAGATAAAAAGTCTTTATTGGTCGGGGACGCTCAACTTATATAGAATAAGTGAATTAAGATAATGTGTGAACTGAAGATCCCAAGGTTAGGCGTACGGCCCTTCTACGTCGAATTAAAGATCGTTTTCATTTCCAAATTAAGTAGAAATAATATACTGAATTAGAATGATCAAAGAATGGGAAAAATGAAACATATACAATAACCTTCACAGTATGTTCAGTTATATATAGATGCATACAAGAAAATCACAAAAAGCACTCTGATATATTGCATATTTCATGTTTTTATTATTTTGCCAAAAAAAAATAAATTCTCTTAATCTTTCTCTTCAGATGGACATCAACCATCAGCGTAAAAAGAATTACAGATAAATGAGGCCGTCAATAAAGCGAGAAGTCTGTAAAGCTATAAGCCCCCCTACGCACACACACACACACACACACACATACAGTTTATCATTGGGGATTGACTCCAAGACAGACTATCAGACAAGAATTATGTAATTTCCTGCAAATTTTCTCCCCCTTTTTTCCTGTTCAGTGTTTGCATGACCACGGTCTCGACCGCCGTTGCGACAGGGATGATGCCCCTTAACCTCTTCATTTACACACGTGTGTGGACGGACGACAAGGCCGTCATCCCGTACATCACTATTGTCACAACGCTCATCAGCATACTGATTCCAGTCGCATTCGGGGTGTTCTTGCGCTGGTGGAAGAAGGAGTGGATGAAATGGGTGACAAGGGTGAGCCGATCCCAATCTATACAGCAGGCACACACTGATAGCCATTGAAAGAGTATCAATGGCTATCAATTGCCTATTATTGGGGGGGGGTTGAATCAACCCCCCTCCCTCGACATTTTTCGCGACTACTCCGCCTCGCGAAATTTTTTGACCGCGCCGTTCGCTGACCTTTTACTTTCAAGTCTCGCGCATCTTTTGATACCATTTTCGCGAAAATCGACGCTGCATAATGTTTTATACATGCCTGTCAGACCGAAAATGGCTCAAAAACGTGATTTTGTGTATAAAGTCTATGCAAATGGAGTCATCCCTTCTTATTCATAAAGATATGATTATTTTCACTTTCATAGGCTGAAACTAATTAATTTTAGCATAATTATGCTTGAAATAGGTTCTGTCATAAATTTTGCAGAAAAAAATGATAAAACAAAAGGTCGAAAAAACAAAGAAATATATAAGAAATTCCTAAAACAATAAAATACATAGGAAATTGATTTTCATACCCTATTATTTTGAAGTACATTGTTAGGAATGCTGCAAAGAATGTTTTCACCAAAAATTAGGACTCTAGGAGCTTTAATTTCTGATTTAGAGCAAAATGTATGATTTTATGCATATACTGTATTGGCATAATAATATTGACGAAAATTTCCATTTCTTTTTGTATAGCTTGGTAAATTACGCCACAGGTAATGCACGTGCCAAACTTCATAGCGATTGCGCGATCGACGGACGAGATCTCGGGGGGGGGGGGGGGGGGTTGAATCAACCCCTCCCCGGCCACAGAACACCCAAAAAAGCCCGGCCTGGTTAGGGTTAATGGACTTGTTAAAGGACAAGTCCTAGTACCTTCATAGACATGTGGATTGAGTGAATGCAGCAATATTAGTAGAACCCATCAGTGAAAGTTTGAGGAAAATTGGACAAAAGTTACGAATATTTTAAGTACCTGCACAGTCATGCTGGAAGAGAAGACTACTGCAGTGTATGATGTCACGTGCGTACAACGATATAAGGAAAATAAAAAGAGAATTTCACAAAACTTTACTCTTTGAATAAAGTGCACATTTCTTCGACTTGCTACTGACGTATGTTAAGGGTAATATTATTCCCCTTGCCTTCTGAAAGAGAGAAGTTAAGTGTTCTTTTGTTATGCGAGAAAAATGGAAATATGTTTAATTTTCTTTTTTCTTTCTTTATATCGGTGTACTCATGTGACATCACAAGCTATAGTAGTCTTTTCATCCAGCCGTGACTGAGCAGAAACTTCAAAAATTCATAACTCTTTAACGGATTGTCCGATTTTGCTCAAACTCTCACTGATGTGTTCTACTGATATTCCTGCATTCACTAAACTCACATGTCTATGAAGGTGAATTAAACGTCTCCCTCTTGTGAGCAAGGTCGTCTTCAGTACATAAAGTCCCAAAACGCAGCTATGTAGTCACTCGACACAGGATTATCATATCAAGAAAATTATAAGGTCTGTAATAATTCGATATAAACAAAAATGAAGTTTGTAAGTGTACAAAAATCTGCTTGAATGTTCATGATACCAGCTACCTTACAAAAGAGTGTTCCCGCTCGATGAAAATGAAAACTTGTCTAATGAACTTTGAATGATCGATTATTATGATTATATTTTTAAAAAAAAACAGAGAACGGACAGAAGAATACTGGATGCCCTTTTCCTTCCTCATGTCTTAAGTACCGACTGCAGATCGCTATACTGGTGTAGAGACTATAGCAATCGTTTACATCTGCTTTGTCGAACTTTGCCATTAACTTGCAAATTACAGGTACCTCGAATGAAACATAGTTACGGGATCGTGCTTTTATATACATGGGCCCAAAGCTTTGGAATAGCCTGCCAAAATCCCTTCGACAGGCATCTTCTATTGATGCTTTTAAAAAGAACCTCAAGACCTACCTTGTCAATTTAGATTGACAATTGTTTACCTGTATGTATATGTGTACGTATATTGTTTGTTTGTTTAGTGTTCTTATATCTTCTGATATCTTCTGTGATACTCTGTTGTAACGTGATACATAAAATGTACCCTGTTCTTCAGCGCCATGAATATCTTTTTAGGTGGAATGAGCGCTTTATAAGGCATCTTATATGAAATTAACGAATTGCAATGTTTAAACAAATCCAAAATGCACACAATCTGCAAGAATCTTCAGCTAGTGGACCAGAAGAAGAAGTTTACAAAAGAACAGCTAGCATGCACGGCACTGAGTTTTAATAGGGAGGTGAGAGAAATCACCTCCCTGGTTTTAAAGATGACAACAACAGTAGGCCTATAGTACACACATGTGATCCTTGAATACACCGTGCGTGTAATGTACTATATAGCTGCTTGTACATGCGCTTTCCATTGCCAGCTGGCTAACCAGAAGCGTGGAGGGATCGAGAAAATTTCGGGCTGATGGAGACGCACCCAAGATAGCGCGCTATTTCACGAATTAGCGTTCTAGTTGACGAACTAGACCAAGATTTTGGGGGAAATTTTCCCGATCAAATAGCGCGCTATCTGCGTCTTCACTACACAGATAGCGCGCTATTTTGACATCGGACTAGTTTGGTAACCGCAAGATAGCGCGCTATAGAGTCTCTCTATTATTATTATTAACTTGATGAGAAAGATTTGCCTCAAGTGATAAATCTCAATATTCACTGATCTTCACTCTGGATCACGATGGCATCGAAAACAAGTTGGTGAATGATTTCAGGGAGCAGGCAGTGCTATCATGCTTTCAATCGTATTCGGTTTGGTGATTTTTCTGCGATTTGGTAAAGACGTACTTAAGTACATTACTAAAGTTAATGTTTGACCGAGTTATAGTTTAACCCGACTTTGATGAGTATATAAGCTTAAGCTATTAATAGGTATGTATCTTAAGTCGAAAAAAAAAGCGTGTTGGTCAAATTGTGTCTTCGTCGGGTCCTTGATCTTGGTATGAATAAATACCGACAATACGGCCTTTTGCGAGAAAAATGACAACTATCAATGCACACAACTACATTTCACTTGCAGCATTATCGAAGTTTCCCGTCTTTCTTCTTTTGGTATTCTGTTCAGATGGGCATCGCTGCCGCATTTGCCTGCATAGTGAGTGTCTTCGTGATCAACAGCTTATTGAATCCACGTCTTTTTCACGAGGCCACCTGGGAGCTATGGATTTGTGCAGCCTTCCTGCCCTTGCTTGGCTATGCCATCGGCTACGGACTCGCAGTCGTGCTCCGACAGCCCCATGACAAGTGTCGCACCATTGCCTTCGAGACCGGTTCGCAGAATGTGTCCCTGGCACTGACGCTGACCGTCCTCACGTTCGCCGAATCGCATCTTTTTCTCGACATGCTTTTCTATCCGTCTCTCTACGCTTTGTTCATATACGTTGATTCTTTCATTGTCATCTTGATCTACAAGTTCGGGGTGTGTCTCATAGAACGAAAAAATGGCGAGAAATTACCCGATAGTGACATTGAAGAACACGACGACTTGTCACCACATGGAAACAACTCCTTTCACATGATGAAGACTTAAGGCAATGGCAAAATACAAAAAGAAATAAAGAAAAGAAAATAATTTTTTTTCCCCTGAAATCCTTTGATGCACAATTTAATAGATGTTCTTCGCAATGTCTTGTGCTCATCTTGGAAATTACCACGGTGAATAAACTGCGAGACTGTATTTCGTCAATGTCATAAATTAATTTGTTTTCGGTACTCTCCGAAATGGTTGGTCTTGTAATATTATGTTTATTATGTTTATAAGGTAACACTTTGCAGAAAGGGACACAATATGGATAAATCCCTTTGTACATTCGCATCTTACCGCTCAAAATAAATATTGTAGTTGTGCTTTAGCAGTGTGGATCCAGACGGGGCGCACATGGCGCCCCTTTATTTTTATTTATTTATTTTATTTTATTTATTTTATTTTATTTTTTTTTTTTGGGGGGGGGGGTTGAAACAAAAGAAATCCGCCCCTTTACTTTTGTAAAGCATCCCTCTTTACGGAATTCCTGGATCCGCCTCTGTTTAACGTTCATTTGTACTATAGTGTATCTCCTTTTAAAGTGTGTTGTAACTGTTCGATCATGTCTTTTTATAGTCCACTGAGCCATATTTCACAATGAGCATTTCGCCTTTAAACCGGAGGAAGTTCTTACTACGTCCTTGAAAATCAGAAATATTGCTTCATTCTGAAATGGTCATTCTTATAGGGGTTTTAGGGGACACAAAGTTGAACTCAAAGGACGTCCGTTTGAGTAATGCTGCATTTACACCAGGTTCCCGGCTATAGAACATATATCAACATTTTCCGTCGCGTCCCGCTAGGGACCGCTCCCAAGTTGTGCTGCGGCCTATTACGTGCAGTCACGTTTTGTTTCGTTCATATCGTTTTATTACGGCATTTATACAAGGTTCCTCAAAGGTTCATCACCGGGACTGCCGTGGCAAATTTTTTGACAAAAATCTTACACGACATCAACGGCAATCACGGTCTGTCACGTTTACCTATCCAGTCTCAACGCCTCGTCTCACGTCCATCCCGTTTAGTCAACGGTGGCCTGAAACGTGAGTGCCATGGCTGCCGGGAACAGGGTGTAAAGGCAGATTTAGGAATCTTATCCACTGTATATCACGTGTAGGCCTATAGCTCCCCCCCCCCCCCCAATAAATAAACAGGGATTGACTTTCACGGAAATGTTACATTGTTTATTCATATAATAAAGAATGTTGAACCACAAACATCATTATTGTATTATTATTATTATTATTGTTATTATTATTATTATTATTATTATTATTATTATTATTATCATTATCATTATTATCATTATCATTATTATCATCATTACATCAAAATGCAAATTGAAATATAGAATTTATAACTACAAGATGAATACAATGCTGTTTAAGCAAATAGATAACACAAAATAACAGGACAGAACCATAGCATTTAGATCTGTAACAAGAGATACATTGTGAAATATGCCAGACATTGCCAGAAGCAAAGGTAAGTGATAGTCAGTTCCTCTTGTTGGTTGAGCAATGCTTCCTTATACAACATTTTATAATAGAGAACAACATTCCTGAGACATTATCCATAAAGATAAAGATATATTTTTGCTGATATTGGTAATGAACACACACACACACAAGCACACACAAGCACACACACGCACACACACACACACATACACACAGAAAGAGAGAGAGACGAGAGAGAGAGAGGAAAGGTGAAAAAACCCACCATATTAATTTTACTTTATAGACAGGGTTGGGAGAAAAAAAGAATATGATAATAGGCTGTAGAAATACCCGCAAAATGAATCTCAATCTTCCTGAACGTCAAGGGATGAACAGACAACTGTATGGTGTTGATATTCACGAACGGATGAAGTGGTTCCTTAATTGTCTGCTTTTGAATATGGGGAGGGAATTCACGGGCTAATATAAGTGATGGGGGGGGGGGGTCATATTTTCAGACTTTAAGGCCGTGGTACGCCTTCTCGGAGACCTAGCGATTGTTATATACTAATTGATCAATTTCTATGAGGAAAAAACTTGCTCTTTTTGGTGGAAAATGGAAGAAACAAACAAATAAAGAAAGAAAAAAAGTCGGGTTCGCAGAAATTCGTCGGGAAATTGTTATTTCCTAAAAGATACTTAGTAGTTGAAAGTTGATAATGCTCCGGATATATCATGACCAGGTATCAGATATGAATAAACACGATTCCGCATCACTGATCTCATGACACATATAGACCCGTGCCCCACATACACAACCAGAAACCACAACACACACAGCCCACAACCTAGCACCCACGAACACCCATCAAGCCCAGCATCCACATCAACTATTGAGTAAAGGTAAACAATAAAATCTGTACATAAAGTGTATTTTTAATGTTTTGTTGACCTATATAGCAGCATTGAGATATTGTTTATTTATAATATGCTATCATCTTGTTCGGAATTATATCGAGTCAATGTGTTCTTTATGAAAGGTTATGTACGGCTATAATGTTTACTAGTATACGCTATTGCTGTGCGTTATTTTATAGATATAATCATGTTTCTTTTTTAGTTGATTTTAAGCGTATTTCACATATATTGTTGTTTTACATCCCGCAAGTAATGTTTTAAGCAGCTCGGGTGATGCTGCAAGGAGTCCCTTGCTTTTTCTTGTCTGTTAACGTAGCCCTGATGAAGGTCCATTGAAGGACCGAAAGCTCGGTGGCCATTAAACCTGTTGAAATCTACAGCTATACGCCTACCGCTCTTTCGACTTCTCATTATACACTGTATACGTATATATACGTATAAAGTGTATATACGTACATAAATATATATGTATATATATATATATATATATATATATATATATATATATATATATATATATACAGGGCCGGCGCAGTGTTTTCAAAAGTGTGGGGGCCCACTTCCAGGTGTCATGAGCTAACAAGCAAAAAAAAAAAAAAAAAGGGTCGGCAGCTCATCTCTCCCCTCCCATTTTATTGCCATGCCCTTACGTACTTCCGGGTTGAAAAAAGTGTGGGGGCCCAAAGTGATGACACCCTATGTATTCCTTTGTATGGCGCACAAAAAGTGTGGGGGCCCCGGCCCCCACGGCTGCGCCGCCCCTGATATCATAAGATTGTTATAACACCACAGTGGTTATAGTTTTGTAGGAAACCTTAATCAGACAGCTTCTCGAAACTGTGTACTAAAGTTTGTACTGTATTTGCCAATATTATTTCTAATTTTGATCTGATTCGCTAACAGTGTTTGACCTACTGAAGAAACACCGAAATCAATACTATTCAATCAACCTGCCAATCTCGTCTACTTTGCCTGTACATTGTTACTGTCCGGAATGTTTGCAAAAAGCAATACAATCCCAGACGAAAGTAGACAGGTTCAAAATGATAACTTATTCTATAGTATGGACAGCTGTTTTGCAAATCATACCTGTGGATATCAATGCAAATAACGTTCATTATGCGTCACAAAATTTGAGGCAGATGTATTGCTCAATTCCAGAAGGGTGCGTGACTAAAAAAAAAGAGACCAAAATAAAAGAAAAAATATGCATACATCAAGATAGCAGGTACCTGTTTTACGACTTAAAGAATTCGGTCTTGTTCCACTTTATTTTTGTAAGATGCGGGATTGATGTCTCTGTGTGTGCGAGTGTGTGATATGAATCGACGAAGTCATGTAATGTGGGAGATGAGATCTGAGTGCACGGTTGTTTTGAGTGAATTATATGTTTCAATAGATTTTCAGTCATAATCATCTATATGGTATAGTACATTCACTAAATGACCATAAACAACAATATCGCGATCATTAAATGAGATTCTTCGTGACAAGAGTCTACCCTCAACATTCACAAGTCCCGGCATCTGATCCAGTAGTTTAAACAAACGTCCTATACCAGTAGGCCCACATAAGAGGGTTGCGTAATGGCCAATACAAAAAGGTCTATAAGGAGAAAAATGAATACCCCCCTGTGTCCAAAGTACTACAACAGCCCATCATGCACTGATATTCCCAATAAAACGATTTAAATCATATCATGCCTCTAATTTGAATACTGGAAATAAGTTGCAGCGTGCAATACAAGACAATAGTATAGCCGCCACTGCCGTGACTCGTGCAAGAAATAGCTTGCGCTCTCCGGCCTAACAACAATGGACGTTTAGATTTTCACCACTTGTGTTACGTATAGATGTCCCTATTCTTCTGATGGTTGTGTTAAAGATACTGCCTGTTAAATGGCGATATTTTAATCATGGCCGCTTGGCGGTGGTCTGCTCTCTCGGAGTGCTCCTTAGTTTTCATTAGAATTATAATAACATTCAATATTCTTTTCCTGCCTCTCTTGTTTATGCTTTAATCCAGACATGACTGTCATAATAATTCTTATCTTAATTCGGATGTTGTTGTGCATGTAAATACCTCAACGCAGTCGACATTTTACTCACTCAACTACTACCTTGATTTCTTTGCCACGTATTATCTTTTTGTTGGGGCGTACTTTATTATGAGAGTATCATTTTCAATGGTGCCGTCTAGTCTCGACTTCACCTCTATAGAGTTCTCAAGTCAAAAACAGATGACGACCCAGTCAAAGATTATGACAATCGATTATTCCAACATTTTCCTTTCTGTCGTCTACATCGATCAATCATCCAAAATTAAATTTCTTCCTCACTCCTTATGGCAGTCCTAACAAAGATATTTCACTCGTCTCCCTATAAATACCCCTGAATTGGTTTACCTGTTATCCATACTTCTCTGCTGAACGTGGAACAGTAAAGAGCTATCAATAGACCACCAAGATGCGTTCCGTAACTATCATTGCTTCTCTCTTCTTGGTCACATGCTTGCATCATGCCTACGCCCTGGACGCATGTGACATGGCCGATTCTATCGGAAAAGTTCTCCAGAGCTGCGGAAATGGTAATAAACACTTCATTTTTCCTGTATACAAAGCTCTTATTGCTTGAAGACGTTTGGGATGTTTTATTGCAACATCACTTTCACTTCGATATTTCGCTAAAATTTCGATATTCGGTCGTGAGAACAAGATGATCGCATTAGACGATCCAGTAAAAATTTTCAGATGCTCTACATTCATGTGAATTAGCAATATTGAGTCATTGTGCACCTGTGTTCGTATAACCATTAAAGCGGTTTAATATAGCTGTCCCATATTCTTGCTCCTTTTTCCAATAATGTATTGAGAAACTTTACCAATCATAATACATGTATCGGTATACTTTTGGATTGAGTCTCCTAACCAAACCTTTAGAGAAACTGTGGGAATCACAAATTATTGTATTCATCTCATAGTATACGTTAGGAATCAAATCATCAGTTTCTCATTCATTCTTTCACGATGATGCAAAGTTCGGTAAGTCTGGTGGAAGGTATAGTACAGTATTCTTTACTGCATGTGTGACGAAACTCATTATCAATAGGCCCAACAATACCATATGATAGTTTGTCATATCCGTCGTATTTTGGTTCCATACTGAATTTGGACAATAGCCCTATATAGGTTGCTTGCTTTGTCATACATTATATAATATTCTGTAATGATATGCTTCAATTTCGCACCTCGATCTGATCAAAGTCATAATGGCATTACGCGATAAAATAGCAGCGAACCTTGTGCATGGGCTATGATGGTTCGTCATTCTTTCAACTTATTGTCAACAGCCGATTTTTTTTTCCTTTATTTTCATCACTCCGATCGCTTATATTATCTTCATGTGATGTCATTTTTGTGCCTGGATAAATATAATGGTAGTGTTATTTTTCCTATGACAGCGGGGATGACGTGTCCAGACGGATGGGCAATGAACCCGTTGACTGGATCATGCTACCTGTTGATAGAGAGTGAATTCGAATGGTATGACGCCAGGGCACAATGTACCAACCTCGGCGCCGATATGGTCGTGCTGAACAATAAGGCCGAGATGGGATTTGTTTATGACTACGTGTCCTCTGCTCGAGAGACTTGGTTGAAAATCTGGGTTGGTAAGTATAATTTAGGGCTTTATCACCTGTGAGAACGAACTCATGAAAGGTCTATATATAATGATGATTAATTTTTCATCGGTTCTGACAGTGAACATAAGTATGAAAAATAAAAACAATCCCTAGAAATATGCCAACAATGATATACATGTACCAGTCCCTGCGTAAGACGAAAAAGGTTGATTTCTCTGAAATGAAATAAGGTTCGTCATTCTGAGTGTTCGTTCATCACAAAATGATATGATTCGTTGTTCCGAAGGTTTGTTGATCCGAAAATAAAATAAAAGTTCGGTTTTTTTTGTGTGGAATATTCTTTAATCCAAAAATGAAATACAGTATGTGTGGTTCGTAATTCCGAAGGTTTGTAGCTATTTGTATACGCGCCTTCTTTTCGTGTTCGGATTAACGAACCCTAATTCAGATTCGGATCAATGAACCTTTTGAGTAATGAACCATATTTCATTTTCGGATTGACCAACCTGTTGGATCAAAGAACCATCGGAATAACAAACCTTCGTAATAGCCTAATTATGCCAAAATGTTCGGATCAACGAACTCTTTATTATATTTTCGGATTGGTAAACATATACGTATATAGGGAATTTGTGTGTTCGGAATCACGAGCTTTCTGTATAACGAACTTTTTTGGATAATTTCACATTCGGATTAACGTTTCTTTTAAAGGCAGAACAAGTATGAACAATAATAAAGACCATGACCTGTATGTATCTGAACATTTGGTCTCCAGCACGTCTCGGAGACGTCCAGGGGAGAACGCTTCCCCAGTCACAGACACAATTAACTGATAAAGACGTCGCGGAGACATCTCTCAGATGTAAAACGCGCGCTATTCGTGGTTTCGAATGTACTCTGGTGGGCAGGGGTCTTTTTTTACAAATTGTACATTCCTAATAACACCCTTGAAGCACGAATAAATATTTCATCCGACAATGAAGAACAAAATGTCCTGCATTTTGGAGACTTTCTTACGAGAATTCATGTAACGACTTGAACATTCTGCATATATTGCATGCAATTTCAGGAGTTTCTATTTTTCTTATTCGCATGCATTCGTCGAGACAGTATAAAAAACAATAAACGGTAGGGCATGACCAGTTTGTGCGCTTATTGTGCACCGCGAGGTCTACCCTATCCAAGTACAATGTATACAGTATGTCATTTATTCTTATCATTTCTCAAGCTTGTCTCAGATTTGTGTGTATTGCCAAGTTAAATCATAAAATTCACTCACAATCGATTAAGAGTATAATAGAAATTAACGAGTAATTTACATACAACCAACTATAGCTTTTATGCCATTGCATGTCAGAGACGATATATTTTAGTAGTTGTATTACTCTCCTTTTTTTAATAACGTGAACAAGCTGATGCTCCGACTTTCAAGCGAGACACTGAAGTGAAATCACAATTTGAGTGCGTGGTATTGTTCCAGGTACAGTAGATGGGAAGTGATTGTTCTCAACTCGAACGTGTGTGTCAAGGGCCGATGAATGTGGGGTGGGTTCGTGGTGGGTTTGGTTAAAGGGAAATTCCAGCGCAGTTGAAAGTTAGTCTGAAAACGAGTAAAATGTGTGCAAAAAAGTGAAGTGCAGATGTCATCCCCTCACTATAGGTGCCATATATATAAATTGTACATAAAATTTTAAAATTTTACATTTTCATTCAACCATGAATACGCCCCAGGCTAAAATCTTGAAATATCGGGCAGATCACTACTAGTATTCTGAAGCTATTTAACCAGGAATAACAACATATTTTACACTTTTACACACAAACACATTTAGTTTTGTACATATTTTTTAACACGATGAGTGGAAATTGTGAAGTGATGACATTATCAACTCACTCATTTTCATATTCACATCAACTGTACGAGAACTGTTCTGTAGACCCCCCCCCCCCCTCCCTTACCGTTCTGTTGTTCTGTTTTTGTGGCCAAAAGTGGGGGAAGGGTGCGGGCTGCAGTTCTTTATTATGTATGTGTGTGTGTATTCATTTATGCGTGGTGTGGAAGGGTGTTTGTATCGACTGACGATGTACATGTAGTTGATGATATACACGTCTTGATGTCACAGACGCACTGGATTTTTCTTATACCATTCAAGGAGGGGAACAGAAAATTACAGACACTTTATCAAAAACTGTCTCCTTTCTTTCCCCCTCATGTTCCTGGCAGGATTGGAACGCTTCGGTAGCGAGTGGCGATGGGTGGATGGAAGCCCCCTTACCATCGCGGAGGAAGCTTTCTGGCTCGATGGCAGAACGCCCGAAAACAACACCAAGGATGCTGCGGTGATGCGTGCTCCTGGCCTCATCAGAGACAGGAACCGCACACCTGATATCAAATGTTACGTGCTCTGTGAGAAGCATCTGTAAACGCTATGACCCAAACACAGAGATAATATCACATCCTTAATTGATACACGAGGCAGAGTATCCCAGGGTCACTGTCATATCTTCAGTACATGATTGTATAAACAGGGAGGTGGGAGTATCCTACCGACATGTTATTTCTCAACTGCATATACCAAGCTGATTATATTCACCTCTGATTTATTTGTCTTGCCCCCTCCCTGGTATAAAGCTCTCCGAAGAGTTGCTGGTTAACAGATTTATGACTGATTACTGCACGTAACATCCCTTGGCCTGTGTTCGGAAATAGGCTACTGCACTCCTGTTAAACCCAATTTCATCAAGGACTTCCAATTATCTCTTATCTTCCATCTTTAAAACAAATCCGGTAAAGTTCTGTAAAAGTTGTGCTAAAATCTGTATTGTCTGAATCAAAAGATACGCACTGGTACATACATGTAATATGGTTGGAAAAAAAATGCATGTATGATGCTACTTCGCTTCTGTATTAGTCTTTTGAGATGGAGATATATTAAAATGAATGCTTTACGTTACATTCATTAGAAAAGAAAGTTTGCTGTTGTGACTATATCTGTTTACATGCATTTCTGACTGATTTGTGTCATAATGGAGGCTTGAGTGGCATTTACGACTGGCTTGTGTTGGAAGGAATGAGGAGTTCGTTACTGGTGGAAATACATGTAGGGCCTACAGTACATGTACTAACGACAGAACAGGAGTCATCCAGCTTTCATCAACTGTATTACAATTGTATTCCTACAATATTTCCACAATTGATCAAATAGTACGTGCCTGTCAAAAAAGTGTTTGCATCGTCAATCTGATAGGTATGTTAACATGTCAACTGTACCTAGAATAATTACCAGTCAAGATAGTGATAATTACATCAAGTTCATTATCTCAACCATCTCTCAAATTGTATCTTCATCTTCTCCAACTCTAATAGCTACAGTGTTTACATACAAACTTCTTCAACACTTCAACAAGAGGTATTGCTGAGTGAGAACTGGTCCACGATTTTATTTCTTTTTTCTTTGACATGTCCAAACACAGTGGTTTAGTTTACATTATTATGACATCTAAAGCTCTATACACAGAACGTCTCACTCTTCTTGGCACCTACCAGTACCCATGTGAAATGTGTACTTGATTAAATATAAACACTTATTCTCTGACCATACATCACATTAATTTTAAATGGTAATCAAATACATGATACAACTGTACTTAGTTCTTATGCAAGGCAACATACAAAATGACAAAGTGATATATATGTATTGATGATCATATTTGCATCTTCCAACCTCTCTTCACTACAATTGATGTACTATGCATTTTGATTTATTTCATCCCATCAATTCACTTCTGTCCTGTCTAACTCTGTCTCATGAAGCTCAATTCATTTGTCCTCGACAAGCACAGATGAATTTCTACTCTTCTATGGCATCATCTAATTGAATGTAAGCTGACTATACTTGACCTTTAACCCAGACCTTTTACCCGTCTACGCCTAATCATTCTATCTCTACTCTGATTATTTTTGCAGTCATGCTGGTACCAAATCTTAATGATTTTCATCAGACATATGTGTATTTACATTTTGAAAAATAGTAAAATTCATAACCTTGATCTTGAAAGGCACTTTCACAAGCACCATACCAAATCAGCAACATGACTTAAATAGCATTACTCAATGTAAAGCGAATCTTTTTAACTGTTTTGATCATACTGTATATACACATCACAACCACTAGTAATGTAGAGTAGACAATGGCATTCTACAATAGGTAAGATATCATTATGACTGCAATCTTGATCTTGAATTGCATTTAAAATCTGACCAGGAGATGCACACAATACCTACAGTACAATGTTTGCCAGTACACTTGTGTAGTGCTTATAACAGGTCTAACAATACCCCTTAAGTCATTTTACTGTACAAAACAAAGATGATACATTAATGGAAACATTACTGCTGACATTGAAAAATGTTAACAGAAATTCAATGGCATGGCAACATCTAATACCAGCCTACCAGGTCCTTCATATGTAATCCTATTTGACACATCTCTGATACTTTGGAAAATGACCCCAAATGACTGCACTTGCACCGTATGGTATGGCGTGCTATCACTGACCTCCTGAGGTCAGTGGGTGCTATACACGATATGTTTGCCAGATGGCATTCACAGAATCAAAATATCTCAGTCTGCTCACAATGAAAGTGTGGGCCATGGGTTGTTAAATGGACCTGTATACACTTGTACTAAAAAAGCCAACAAAAAAAAAAGACAAAAAAGACAAAAGAATGGTAAAAAAGAATGGTCAAAAAGTGTGGTCCTTTGTTCCTGTAAAGACATTACACTGTAACACTAAAGGCAGCATAAAAAACACCCCCCCCCCCCAAAAAAAAAAAAAAAAAAAAAAGAGACGGGTTGGGGGGGGGGGGGGGGGTGGGGTCCTTGCACTCACACGAGTATAGCAAGTTCACCTTCCATGCATTCTGGCAGGCTTCTACCTGAGAACATTGAAAACTTGTGGTGAGGGCAGCTTGAGAACTGGGGGCATGGTGTCCATTTGAATATTCTATCACACTGTTAAAAAATGCCTGCCAAGGATACTGCAATTGATAAAGTTGGACTATGTAGTTTGCACAAAAAAAAAAGACTCTAACAGCTCTATCACTTCTGATTCTTGCTGCCCATTCAAATACATTGAGATCCTATCCCCTAAGAATGCTACATGCCAAGTTTGGTGAAAATCCATTACAGGTGTATGTTGTTTTCAAGAAGAAGATGGAATGGATAATTTAGGCCAGCATTTGGACCCCCCCCCCCCCCCCCGAAGCATGGTGTCCAGTTGAACAAATTGAGATTCTAACCCCCTAGGCATGCTGGGTCCCAAGGGGGACATCCCTGAATCTGCCATGAGCAAACTTGAAACTAGAGTCATCAATGTACTAACTCATAGTATTAACTTAGCTCTATCAATTCTAGTTCTAGAAGAAGATTTTTTTTTATTTTTTTTTTTAATTCTTTAATGGAGGGAGGAGAGATTTTGTCCCCTGGGGCCTCACAGGTGGGGAATGGTGTCCATTCATACAAACTGCGATCCTACCTCCCTAGGGATGCTATCTGCCAAGTTTGGTGAAGATACTTCATGGGGCTTTCAAGAAGAAGATGAAAATGTAAAAAGTTAAAGGGACTGTACAGTACTGGTGAGGTGGGGATTCATGTTTTGAACATTCCTAAGTGAGATACTGAGAAACCTCTCATGAAATATGAAAGAGCATGTAATTTTAAGAAGGGTTCAACGTTTGTTTGATGAAAATTGGTTCTTCAAATGGCCGAGATATCCAAAAAAGTGATAATAATAAAAGGCGACAGGTCATGCCTTTTATTAGCGATCTCTTTGTTTCACCTCGTTTTTGGATATCTCAGCCATTTCAAAACCAATTTTCATCAAATAACTTTTGATACCCCTTAGAATTGCATGCTCTTTGACATCTTATAAAGTGGTTTCTGAATATATCGCAAAACGTTAAAAGCTAAATCCTCACCTCAACCAGAACTTTACACACCCTTTAAACCCATGACGCACAACGGATGATAGTCCGGGTTCTGTCCCTTTTTCCTTGGTGCGATAAACCAAGAGAGTACACAAATATTTTGATTGGAATGATGTGAGACTGCACGCAGTTCTCGGCGTATCGCAATCCTTGGGTGTCATGCCCTCTTACAGCTTGTCGCTATGAGTAATAAAAAGAGTCCAGAAGCTAGACTAGACAGACACCGGACGCCGGACGCCAGGTGAAGAGCGATTGCAATAGCTCAGTCAGTTGCGCCTTCAGCTCAGGTGAGCCAACCCCCCCCCCCCCCCCCAAAAAAAAAAAACAAAACAAAAAAACAAAAAAACAAAAACAAAAACACAACAACAACAAAAACAAACAAACAAACAAACAAACAAACAAACAAACAAACAAAACCAGGAGTCTAGATTTGACAATCCACCCATGAAAATAAAATGTCAACAAAATCCATCACAAAATGCTATCTGTAAGGAACACACTAGACACTCACCAAAATATGACCTTGACCTAATAACACACAAAACACTGGGAGTAGCATTGACAGAAAAAAAAGAAAAGAAAAAAGTGTCTACATTTCACCACGATGCAGGTCTATATGACTAAAAAACCAACAAAATTCAATATAGAAAATGTGCATGGTAGAGCCCATAAGAAATTTAACATGCCGGCAGCCCTGTGACCCAATAGAAGGCGGAACGTTAGGGGCAGTACATGTATTGTAACCTAAACTGGTATAGGTCAAAATTTGACAATGATACATCTCTTTACATGACTTGAACAAAATCCATCCAGAAATAACAGCGGCCAGTAGAGGGCAGACAAGCAGATCCTAAAATCAAATCATTTTGTTTACCGGTACAGGTACATGTATAAGAGAAGGAACAAGCATGGGCACTACCACCAAAAGCTACAGGTGAGTAGATTCTTAAATAATACACTTTTGTATCAAATTTGAATGAATTCCACCAAGAGAATGCAGCCCACAGTGGCCACACACAAGACATCAACCTCAATATGACATAAGATGACCAAAACACATGTACGACATTGGTAACCCTCTATGAAAGGCAAAACACTGAGGGCAACACCACCACCACCACCACCACCAAAAAGAAAAAAAAAAAAGAATGATTTAAAAAAAAAGATATAAGGAGTGTAATTTCCAGCATGGAGATTTGAAGTAAATCAATTTAGAAAAGTGCATGATAGAGCACACACACACAAAATGTGGTGGCTGCCGTTGACTCCGTAAACAGTGAAACACTGGGGGCAGCATCACCAAAACTTATAGGGGTTGGGTTCAGATTTGACTATGACAAATCTCTTACAAAACTTGAACAAAATCTGTCAACACATTAACTAGTGGAGAGCAAACAAGTAGACCCACAAAATGTCAAGTTATGCATATACAGACAGAACAAACAAGGCCTCTGCGACCAAAAGTTGTAGGCAGCTAGATTCTTTTTTTTATTATAATGATACATCTATATGCCCAATTTGAATAAATCCGTTCAGACACATGGCCAGTATTGCGCACAAAAAATGTGATATGGTTTCCTAACACTGCAAATCCAAGACATCCTTCAGTGCAGGTACCAGGGGAAACATAAAGTTAACAAAATACAATTAAGGAGCTTTGAAACTGTTCATGCTACACTATGCCTACTAGTAGGTGCTTGTAAGTCATATTACTCCTTGAAGAAAAATAGCAAGTCAATGTAACGGTTCAAGATAGACTGAACATGGAAACAATAATCTATTTCCAGTACAGTATGCATGAGATAAACAGCAGTGACACCACACCTCAAAATTTACCACATGTATGCAGTAATTCAGAGAATGCTGCATATCTTGACAATTTAAGTTGTTATTTCACATTATAAAAACTTATTGCACTTCTGTAAATAATACATACATACATGTAACGGCTTTAAAAAAAACAAGAGACCCCCGGGTCTAGCGCTCACCTGAGTATCGCAAGTTCACCTTTCACGCAGTCACTAATCTAAATTATTCACAGCTCTACCAAAATTTGACCAGGCATTCTCAAGTAGAAGATGAAAATGTACAATAAGGGCCCAAATTTTTTAAGATTCCTTAATTTGGGGGGATTGGGGCCCCCTGGGCCCCTCTGGGTGGGGCATGGTGCCCATTGTGATAAATTGAGATCCTGACCCCCTAGGGATGCTACCTGCCAAGTTTGATGAAAATCCATCATGATGTTTTCAGGAAGAAGATGAAAATGTACAATTAAGGCCCCCATTTGGACCTTCCCAACCAACCCCCCCCCCCCTGCCCCCAAGAGGGGCACCCCTGGATCTCCTATGAACAAACTTGAAACTACAGTCATTAATGTACTCACTCATAGTATTATCTTAGCTCTATAACTTCTGATTCTAGAGAAGATTTTTAAAGATTCCTTCATTGTGGGGGTTTGGGCCCCCCTGGGGGCCCCCTAGGTGGGGCATGGCACCCATTTTAACAAATTGAGATCCTAACCCCCTAGGGATGCTACCTGCCAAGTTTGGTGAAAATGGGTCATGGGGTTCTCAAGAAGAAGATAAAAATGTACAATTTAGGCCCCATTAGGACCCCTCCTCACCCCCCTCCCCTGGGTCCCAAGGGGGGCACCCCTGATTCTGCCATGACCAAACTTAAAACTACAGTCATCAATATACTAACTCATAGTATTAACTTAGCTCTATCACTTCTGGTTCTAGAGAAGAAGATTTTTACAGATTCCTTAATTTTTGGGGGTTTGGGCCCCCTGGGGGCCCCCTGGGTGGGGTATGGTGCCCATTTTAACAAATTGAGTTCCTAACCCCCTAGGGATGCTACCTGCCAAGTTTGGTGAAAATGGGTCATGGGGTTCTCAAGAAGAAGATGAAAATGTACAATTTAGGCCCCATTAGAACCCCTCCCCTGGGTCCCAAGGGGGGCACCCCTGAGTCTGCCATGAACAAACTTGAAACTACAGTCATCAATGTACTAACTCAAAGTATTAACTTAGCTCTATCACTTCTGGTTCTAGAGAAGAAGATTTTTACAGATTCCTTAATGTTGGGGGGGGGGGGGTTTGGGCCCCCTGGGGGCCCCCTGGGTGGGGCATGGTGCCCATTTTTGACAAATTGAGTTCCTAACCCCCTCGGGATGCTACCTGCCAAGTTTAATGAAAATCGGTCTTGGGGTTTTCAAGAAGAAGATGAAAATGTAAAAAGTTTACGCACAATGCACGACGGACGACGCACGACGCACGCCGGACGCCGGACGAAGGGCGATCGCAATAGCTCACTTGAGCCTTTGGCTCAGGTGAGCTAAAAACAAACAACAAAAGAATTTTCTGCACAAAGAAGTTGTTTTTCATGAGTGGTGATACAAGTACAACCGATCAGCCAAAGCTTGAGCAAAATTCAACACAAATTTTGATTAATCATCTAAAACAATGTTCTTTGAGACTTCAATCATAATTTTGTGAGTCATGCGACCATGATGGTTGGTAACTAGACTTTCCCCTTGCTATAAGCAAAAAAAAAAAATTAATAAAAATAAATAGATAAATAAACCACACCAAACAAAAACCCTCTCCCCCAAAAAAACAATAACCCAACAATCAAATCTAGATTCTTTTAATAATCACATAAGAATGAATTGACCCATCCCCTCAAAGCTTCTGAAATTGTCATACATGTATGGTACTCTGTACAAGAGTCATCAGGTTTTTAGAGGCACTTGATTATCTTTCTCAATCATAGAAGATGAATAAGTACATGATATCTTTCATGTACAAAATTGACACAAAAAATTAGAAATTACAAGAATGTGTTGTAGTGATATTCCATTCACAATATTAAACAGCAGTCATAAAACAGCTCACACTTTTCAATAAAGTGTCAATTATTGCAATTTAAAACCCATAACAAATAACGCAGCACAAGAAATTTCACTGCCATGTGACTTGGGCAAATACATGTATTTCAAATAACTGTTGTACTATATGACTTGCTCACATTTTATTGATCTCTAAATTTCAGAACCCTGCGATTGTCACAGTACGTAAATCATGCACTTATCTGCTGGTTTTGCTTAGAATCACTTCTTTGAGTACATTTTCCTTCCAAGAATGAGACAAGCACATATAATAGTAGGGCAAAAGAGTGTTAACTGCACACTATGAATGTTGATCATACTATATCATATCACAGTAAACCTTCAGGCACTGAAAGAAAGAGATAGATATTATGCTAGCTACAGAAACTTTGGCATCTCAGACCCATCTTATCCCAGTATATAATCCAATATGACTGAGTTCCTGTGTACTAATGCCAAGGACAAGTACACGGGTACGAGTAATGAAAGAACGTACTTCACACTAAAATTCTACCTTAATACACATTTGGGATCTTTCAGCTGTGAGCGATTGCACACACCACACAATCATGATCACGCAAGAAACCTAAAACACATGGCATTATTTCGACACTAATTGCATGTCCTGCATGCAGTGCATGGTGAGCTACCTTTTAAGTTTCACAATTTCTTGTCAGGTGGCTTTGTGCTAACAATCTCCTGCATAAGTTTCTTGATATAAAACAGCACATACACAAAAAGGTAGGTAACAAAGTACCAGAGCGTGTAGGCAAGTGATATGGAGAGGGCTATTGCTATAAATACATAGCCTGTCTTGTAAAGGGACTTGGTGTAAACAGTGACTCCTACCATGAGAGCCACAAAGACAAGAGGAAAACCATTGTTGACCAAGCTAACGAAGAATGACGTCTGGACCTTTGCATTGAAGTTGGTCCGATTCATTGAGCGTCTCACAGATTCCTCTTTAGACATCCTGACTGGGGTGAGAACTTTGTCACAGATTGATGAATGATGTTTGCACAGTTGCATCGATTGCCATCCAGTATTGGTGTCAGCACTTGGTAATAATAATAATACACACAATATCAATGTTCTTTGATTACTCTCTTCATTTCTTGTCAGAGAATACTGACTCAACGTGTGATAGTCAATGCAAAATGAAATCACTAACACTTTATGATGGTCATGGGTAACATTGCGGTGAAAGGTTCAGAGGGCTTTATAAACTCCCTTAGGCTGGCATTTCATCCACATGCAGTCTTGCCCTTAAGTTGTCGTTAGCCACAGAAACGAGCTCCAGCTCATTAGACATCCACAGGCGCTGTAGACAAGCCCGGTCAGATCAATGCAACAAGGATAGGAAAAGAGATCATAACAAAGTTCAATTTATCACTATATCGTAACTCTCCCATTTTCAAAACACATGAATAAAAGATGTATACACAGACACGTACAATGTACATACACGTACATGTACAAGTGTATACGATTCATAAATATAATGTACATATAACTATACACAGCCCAGTCACTGTATAAATAGCGACAGGGCTGTACCGGAACGGTCCACAACACAAAGAGAGCTCAGCGATTGCTTTACGAGGGTATAAAACATGTAAATTGGATATTACTGTAAAACGAGGAATGTGTGTGTGCATTTTCATTTCGCGAAATTAAAATGCACGCGTAAGTTCTTGCCTACACAATATGCATTGGACACCAGTGGCAATTCAAGAAAATTTCATGCCGCGAGAAAGGTCTCATCAGTTCCAATTCGGGAAATTTTCATGCAGCAAATATATCTTGTGTTACAGTATCCCTCACAAAAGTCTTTCTATAAATTTTCATCTACATGTATAGGCCTAAGGACTTACTGTAATTCTCTACATGGTTATTACTGTAAACTGTACATACAATAAGTTGTCCAAAAAGTGTTTGTGTAAATATACTTCTGTTTGTAAAAGACAGAACCCATTACAGAAATTACTGCTGTAATTTAGTATTGTGATAAGTAATTGAGGTCTGCTCATACACTGAACAAAAAGTTATGCCCGGGACTGTGTTCAGTACAGTACACTTGAAACTTGGCAGGGCTACCATAACCAAGCAAATTGTGGTGAAAACTGAAGTTTTTTCGAGAAAATTTTCAATTCTTTTAAGAATTTAGGAAAACGTGCTGTATTAAAGTATCATCACGGTCACCCGCACGCATTTTTTACATGTAGGCCCTATGTATTTGTCTATGGGAGCATCACAGTCATCCGCACACGTCTTTTAGGTTTCCTACTAACTGCGACCAGCAGCCCCATACGCATAGCGTAATGGGGCTGCGGACTGTAGCATTCAGGATCGTGACTAGGTACAATGTAGTATCACGCCCAAATATCAACTTCTGTCAATAGTCAATAGTTCTGTCAATAGTCCCTTTCTGTTCGAATTGATGACTTAATGTCACTCGGTCTAGAGAAACCTGGGAAAGCTACATTGAATTGACGGCCAGCGCATGAGCGCACAGACATCTTATCCGGTACCCTGTAAATGGATTAGAAATTTGTGCGCATTTGTTCGGATGTTGTGAGTGAGGATTTCATAGAATTTCAGTGACGAAATTTGATTTTAAAGCGCATAATCTTTAACTGTGATGTGCGGGTCACTCAACTATATACCGTTCCATTGCATTTTAAACTTACTAGATCTAGAACTAGAGTGTTCTATAGCATTGACATTGTGATTGCAATTTACAAATATAACTGATTTCCCTTCATATAAAACAGTACGTGGGGCTATAACTGCGACCAGCAGCCCCAACGTACAACGTACAGTGTTGGGGCTGCGCCGTTTTGGCCTCGATATTTTAATGTTGTACCAATCGGGTGCCGTTCCGGCGCTGTATTTCCTTAATTTTTCAACAAAAACTACCGGGAATACTTACATGGGTGGACTAAACCTAAATGATTCACATCGGCGACTGTTTGATGCATTTCATTGCTTATGATGCAGAAAATGCTGTCTTATAAGGCAAATATCTTCAGCTCACCGATGCTCACTAAAACTCACAATCACTTGCACATGCGCACACAATGCATTCAGTGCAGTGCATTGACAGCTGTATTACTCGCTACATGATGCATATTCACCGTGCGATGATGCATTATTCATATCCTTTTGCGTCCGTAACGTTGACGTCATTGTTTACGCATGCGTAGATGCGTACTGATGGATATACACGTTCAAAATAGCAGCAAAGCTCTCCACTAGGGCAGACCACCTACTCCTAAAAAATGTGGAAAATTATTCAGTTTCCAGATAAATTGGTGAGAAGGACCAAGGCAATGGGGTAGTGTATATTTCATTTTATATTGTCACTGTGTTTATGATGGACATTTAGCCATGGTTTATTTGTGAAGTTGCCGTATATGTGGCAATAGGGAGTTGTTCGTTATTCTCACTTGAACGAAACTGCGGGGTAGCCGCCAGGACCCCGCCGCAGAGCGGCGGGTCTCCGGGGCTAGTGGGGCTAGTGCCTACACACCACCAATACAATAGGTTAATGGAAACGCAGAGACTCCAACTCTCCCGTTTTCGACGGGAGATCTCCCGCCGAAAACCCATTTTTGCAAAATCTCCCGTTCTCCCGTTTGAGATTTAATTTCTCCCGCCCTGGCTCAATGTCTCCCGTTGGAAAGGATTTCTTACTTATTTCTATCGTATGTTGAAAAAAATAAGCCTTAGATAGCACCAGAGAGCATCTATAACCCTAGGAACTTCGCGCTTCGCACACATAAACTTGGAGTCTCCCGTTTGCTAGGGGTTTCAGGCGGGAAATTCTCCAGATCAGAAGGTGTTTGGGGTTGGAGTCTCTGGAAACGTAGTTACAGTATTTAGGTTCCTCTATTACATGCAGATACACTAGCACTTGACAAGTAGGCATATCTAGTATATTACCTTGTCTTCTTATCTCGGCACTTGTTTTGGTATTATAATGGTATCTTCACTGAATGCGTGTGGAGCTAGCCAGGCAGCCCGCTATGACTTTAAATGGCGGACATGCATACACACACGCAACTAGTGAGTAAAAACAACATGACAACAACAACAACAACGCGACGATCCCATTCTCTCTTTGTATGTAGCTCATAGCGGAACGGAGCCCTCTATGTTCGGGCTGGTCGCAGTTACATGCTCCGTTGAGATTGAATGTACCTCAGAATCGTTATTGTTGGAATGGGGGTGTTTTTGAAGGTGAGTAGACTCATGGTTACATAATCGTCTTGCCATTGATAGAGGTCCTACTATACTACTTGTAACTGTTAACAATGTTAGTTAAGTCTAGTTCCTTTGGTTCAGAATTGCGGATTAAAGGTAGGTAGACGGATCCCAACAATGAATTAATCTACACTAGCTACGGCTATCAGTATCATCTAGACTATAAACGTTAGAGTCCCCAGATTAGCAATTTAGCATGAAGCCCTGGGGGGCGTTTCATCAACGAGTTCGTCGGAGTTTTCACCGACGAATTTGCTATCAGCCAATCAGACGCAAGGATTTATACTGACAACTGTCAAAAGCTAATGAAATCCTTGGTCTGATTGGCTGATAGCAAATTTGTCGGTGAAAACTCCGACGAACTCGTTGATGAAACGCCCCCCTGAAGGGTGAAGCCAGGATCAGACCTCGGCTCGATCAGCTCAGGTCAATCCGAGTCACAATGACAATGTCAATAACAAAGACAATGTCAACAATGTCACATGATGCACTACTGGAAAGAAACAGAAGTAGTGTAGTAGTAGTGAGCCTGGGCCTGGACTGCTCAGATGGTTCGACGTAGAGAGATAGTAAGATACAAATGAAACCGGTATGGTCATGCCTATTGGGATCAGGACTCAAATCATTGATTTCCAAAAAGATCGGCTCACCTAATTTGTCAGTCTTGACAAATTCTGAGTCTAGTTCAGTATGGAACAGGTTAATTTGAAAAATTTAGCTCACAAGAAATAAAAACAACAGAAAATGATGTCAAAGAGAATGCTTTCAAACATTGAATTATGCAGTATTCATTCAACTGTAATATGTGAGTTCAATTTGGGCAAGTTTGACTGTTTATCCAGTTTTAACATATCCCATCAGAAAGTCTGGTCATCATGATGTATCATATGAAATTAATGCATTTCAATTCTAAGGATGAGTTTTACTTTTGATTTTCAGCTTGGTGTTGGAGCTTTTAGGTCCATGCCCATCTACGCATACAGGAATAACCCAGTGAGGATGGCGTCATGCAGTAACAGGAATGCCAAAGTCACTCGCCTGTCTGATCATCTTGAGCTTCATATGTATCACCCAGAAACCACAAGTTAGAGAAATCCTTGCATGTCATGATGGTGGGGCTGGGGTACAGTAAATGTAAAATTGTGACTTTCTTTTGAACCATGGGAATTATGTTGAAGCTCTTCTTCATTCTCAGTACATGACTCTTTGACCTTGCATCAGAAAACCAACAAATGGTAACAAAACTCAAATTTCTCTGAGGACTCAAACTGGGTGACATGGGCCAACTTGGTCAATTTGGTGGTTTTCTGTATTTTCTGAAAAAGCAATTCTTCTATATAATTCAAAAGTTTTGGAACATAAAAGAAATTATGCAAAATTGTGTTTTTGGCAGTTTGTGTAGTATAAACACTTTTTTTCAGTTTGAAGTAGGCTTTCATGAATTTACAGTTCTGAGCATGAGAGGTCCTTTACATACTCTTTATTTTCAACTCGGTAGGTAATAACATTTTCGAGGATAGTATTATTGCCTTGAAAGTTGGTATTGGTCATGAATAGAATGTACCAGGAGTGGTTACCATGGAGTTTCACATCTCGTTCATTGCACGGAGTATTATTGGGAGAGATTCCACTCGAATAGACCCCAAACTTCAAAGCCCCTTTTCTCAGCACACCCTTTTGTAGAGGATGTGCTTTCTTTCCACATTTGAATTGGGTTATGAAGTCTGTTTACAGTGAATAATAGCTCATTTCAAAGCTTACAGGCTCCTCTTTCAGAATCTGCCCTTAACTAAAATCAGGCTGATGACTTTTTGATGTGTTTTTCTTTTGATGGAGAATCATATATACCGGTAGTGCTTTTGATGACATGAATGTTGTGGTTCTATGTTTTTGTGATTCACTGATACAAGCTGCATTACTGTGCTACATCAATGAAAGAATAGGCCGTAATTGGTGTAACTTTTTTCTTGGTCAAGACTTCTGTATTAGGAAATTTTATAGCGCATTCTAGCAAGCTGTTACATGGTAGTCTTTAATCAATACTCACAACCATTTGATTCTGTACTGTGCAGTTACAGGAGACCCAAGGCCACTGCTTGTCTTTCTGCCCTGGCTGACAGCCACTGCATCATCAGCGAACTGCTATCGTGAATTGTATGCTGCCCGTGGTTTCAATGTGCTGACAGTGTGGGGGAAGATGTCCTACTTCTTGTGGCCTGCGTGGGCCAAGCCTGTGGCCAGAGAGCTCACAGAGTACCTGGACACCTGTACCAAGGGACCCCTCCTTATTCACAGCATGTCAATTGGTGCCTACTTGTATGCCGTTACACTCAAGCACATTGATGACAACAAGGGAAAATACTCTGCCCTTATCCCAAGAGTGAGAGGTCATGTGTATGACAGCATCGTGGTTGGTACTCTTGAAGAAATGGCAACTGGAGTTTGTAAGGTTATTTCGCCAAAAAATTCTTTCCTACAATCACTGATCTTCAGGTCATGTTTGTTGTACTTTTCTGCCACCAAGCCACACACAGTTGTGCCTTACAATGCATTCATTGATGTCTGCTTCAATTCTCCCGTGAAGACACCCAAGCTGTGCTTCTATTCACTGTCTGATGAGTTGTGTTGTCCTGACAGTATGAAGCGTCTCATGAACCACTGGAGGGACAGGTATGACTTGGATATCATGGAGAAGTCTTGGGAAAAATCACCTCATGCTGCCCATCTCAGACATGACCCAGAGACATACCAGGGACTTCTTGATGTGTTCCTTAAGAAGCTGGAATTAGGTGACATATCTCCCAGACTGTTATCTAAGCTCTAGAGAAAGTGAAGGAAGGCAGCTTAGAATGCATTATGAAGATTTTATGAATAAAAGTGTTAGCAAAGCAGCCAAATCTGTGCTGCTTTGAAGAGTTGTCATACAATGTGTTTGCATTTTTACATGATGGAGCAAGATGGTAAAAGTGGGATATTCAAATATATCTCAAATTGATTATGAGCAAAGACATGTGATGTGAAGTAAAGTAAGATTTTCTCCCATACCAAGATCTCAGGATTTCTTTCAAACTCTTGATGGTTTCTTTGCAATATATACCCTAACGCTGAAATAAGTTGCTATCACTTTACCTGTTAGAATTAATCATGATTACAAATTGTTATTGTACCACTATCACATTCCAGTAGATAAGCCTGCTGTGTAATATGAAGTTTAATAAGACGATCCGGTAGTGTGGGGATAGAAGGTTGACCCAATTACATCAATCTTCATTCGCTGCCCACTGGGGTACATTTGAAAACTACAACTACGACAGGCCTGTTACAATATTTTGTATTGTATTACAATATTTTTGTTACAATTGCCCACATCAAAGTCAAGCCAGCCTTCTCACTGCATGGTATTCTGTTACATTGTGGGAACAAATGTATGAAGAAACTTTTCAGACAATGATGTGAAGTGAATACTGCAACTTTATTCACACCATCTTGAAACTCTCTTAGTCTCCTTCTCGAGACTCACAAGTATCATGAGTGTAGTCCTCACTTCCAACATTTCATGCGTAATCGTTTAAACCAAAACACAACATATCCCCATGTTTCCAGGTCCTTGTCTGCAAGTAGGGCAGAATGTACATGTCTTGATTCTGCTAGAATTCACTTCCTGTGTTCACATTCTCTTGTATTTGTGAAACCTTGGCAATATCATCCATCATTTTTGTTTTCGTTGTATTTAAATCATTTATGGGAGGCACTTCGGGGCTTCTGGCTGGGGCCCTGTTCAGGATAAAATAACTAGCTTTCGTGTTTTGTGTATATTATTGTTGTGTACTAGCACAACTATCACATGCTGGAAACATTGCCTGACATTCAAAATACTTTAGTTTTATTCAATTGGAAGTGTTACTATACCAACTATGAATTCATTCAAAATTTATAGGCATGTCTGTATGTGCCCATGGTACTTCAAATGTATTGATGCTTGAAAGAAGGTACAATGCATTGAATTAATTCAGAATCCACAGTGGTAATGAAAATAATGTTGAAGGAGAAGATACTCAATCTTAGATCTAGATACACTGTGGGCCTATATTATACGTTGTACAGTGTATACACAGGGTGTACAAGCTGTTGTGTGTGATATGTGCAGTGGACTTTGGGAACTACCTCGGAAGTAAAAATGTCAAGGGGTGATCTCATTGTGTGAGTTTTTTATTTTTTTTTCTCTCATTTTTCAGCTGCCAAGTGCACTATGAAAAAAAAATAATTCATGATACTTGTGTAGTTATAGTGATTTGACTATGACCAAACGTTTTATGCAAGACAGTGTGCTGTTGTGGTAAAAGGTGATGACACAGGGTCTTGTCCTTGAGGGATGTTTGTAACTTTTTATAGCAATCAGTTTTTCTGAACCAATTGTGTTTTTAACTGTGATTATTCTTTGAAACATCATTTTGGTGCTGAATAGGTTACCATGTACCTTTGGTAAATGAGATGCAACTCCACTAGCCCTAAAGTGAGTTTGATAGAACTTCTTCACTTGTTGAATGTCATCAGAATTTTTTTTTTCCCCCAAGACTCAAACTAGCTATTGCCATACTGGCAAGCAAATATGGAGTACATACAGTGTATGTATGTGTGTGTGTCTATGAAACACTGTTAGACCAGGAATTTTTGTGTGCATTAAACTTTTGTGAATTTCATGAGGAGCCAAAATTTGCGTCAGTAAAATGCATGCAAAGTGTTTGTCTACACAATGCATCGAATGCCAGTGGTGAGTCACAAAAGTTTCATGCTGCAAAGAAGGCCATTGCCTTCAATTAAGCGAAAGTTTTGTGCCTCGAATGTTTCTGCCTTACAGTACTTACAAGTATCCAAGGAGCCACTACCAAGACAGCAGGACTTTTTGGAAAATATTCTGGAATGAACTACAGTTCTTCTGTACCATTTAGATATATTTGTGTACGTATGATGGCCTTGGGCTTTACATTATGTACTGTAGATGTGCAAGACGTGATTTACACTGTATGTGTGTATTTTTTTAGGACTATGTGTTTGAATGATAAAATGTTGTATAAGTCTCTAGTGTATTACGTGCAATTGTTCTATGAATGCACATGAATTGCATTTCCAGAATGTGTGCCATAGACTCATTGAAATCAAACTACCATACTTCAACACTTTCTAAATAAATGTGGACATGTTCCAGAATAAATGTACATTTATTGCCCAGGTTTTTGCCAACTCGTATCTTTTGGGGTGGGGGGGGGGGGGGGGGGGGACTTGTGACTTTGTGGCCTTGGCACAAATTTCCTTTGCTACCTTAAGAGGGCAAAACCCAAATTTGCTTTCTCATCATGAATATGATCACCTATTGCTTTCTGTTCAGTTATTGTAAGTGTCCATATTCATTTCATCTAATTTCATATTAATGTACCACTGACACACAAAGTCTTTTTTTTTCAGATTTGAAGTAGTTACAGCACAAATTAAGACTGGTAACTCATGGGAATTTGTATATGAGCAACATTGGACATAATCATGCATGAGGTTAGGAAAAGCTGAGAAAAAGAAAAAATTAATAAGAAGTTAATTAGTTACTAGAGAAGCACTCTGCGAGCACAGACCTCCACCAAGCAGCTCATTTCCGCCACCGATCTTGTTCCCCAAATGAGATCTTCAACTCATACTGTATGTATGCATGCTGAAAATCGCGCAATTTCCCAATATAGAAGCATTTTGTAATGTCATCAGCTTCAATCTGCGTGGGGCTTTGCCTGAGCAAAGCACGCACTGAAGTGCGTATGTGCAAACCTCTAAAATGCGCAGCTTGAACTCCCAAGTTCATTGACCCTACTTGCCAAAATATAGAAAATTCTTCATAAGATCTATGAAAACTTCCCAGATCATGACCAAAATTTACTTATCTCTTCCTTGTGTCATTCTCAACCTTTCATCTAAATCCATTCTCAACTTTTTAGTTATTATGTGCACAGACAAAAAAACATCAAGGAAAACATAACTTTCTTTCTTGGCGGAGGTAATAAGTAAGAAGTGTAAGGCCAACAAAAGGTTAGGGTCTGCTGGAAGTACTTTGCTGTGAAAAATTTATCATGACCATGTTCTTTAAAGGAGTGCACTGAACAAACGTGGTATTTAGGGTATAGAGTTGGAGTCCTTAAGTGCAAACGTGAGTTAGTTGCAAGGAACTCAAAACTTGCTTGTGACTGAACATGCCTGGGTATACGAAGCATCATCAGAACCAGTATTACATTACCCCCCCCCCCCCCCTTTTTTTTTCTTTTGAAGATAAGTTGCACAAGTACTCGATACAGCCTTAGGCTGCATATACATGTAGTGGTGTGTTACAAAAAAACGTAAGGTCTGGATTGGAGCTGGTCTGGTAGTAGGAATGAAATGGTACACATCCATCTAGCTGCATGGTATGACTGTGTGCTTTGACCCACTACTGCAACAGTGTACAGTTCTTTCAATATGGGTGAAAGATAAGTTCCAGATATAATTTACCTTTTCATTAAATCCTCTTGGCTACTGCATGATCAAATTATAACCAAATTTTACAGAAATTATACTCATTGGTCAGTAAGGAATACAGGTTATTCCAAAAGGACATTTCTAGCTTTATTTTCATCATTTTGAAATGCTTCAGATGAGATAACATCCAACTCGACGGCCAGTCACTATTGAGAGTAGGGAATGCATACTTGTTCGAATGATACACATGGTCCACTGTGTGACCAAACTACAATAATTTGTACAGGACTTTGTAAATTATCAAGACACTCTTGGACAAATTTTGGCCACCCTGCAACTATCAATAATGTTAGCCCTTACTTAAAAAGCTCTCTAGTATGTAACTTGAAAGCAATCATATTGTGCAAACTGTATTATGATTATATATGTACCTCTAATACTTTATTATCATTGCAGTATTATTAGCTCCACATTACTCAGGAGCATAAGAATTAATGCAAGGTAGCATTTTGTGTTTATGGGTAGGTATCTATGCAAACAGGTAAGATTTGTGTACACTGTAGTTTAAAAAAATATATGAGAACATTGCTTTGTTATAACAATTGTTGAAAGGAAGATGGCACCATAATGATGCAGCAAATTAACCATTTTCTGATGGAGTTAAGTTTCTTTTCTTAAATAAATTGATTGCCAATTGTATATATTGTATTTGATATTTCAAACCATATTCTGAATTTGTTATTATTCCTGTGTGTATGTTGGTCTATGGATTAACCCTTTTTGAATGCTCTTGTGTGTTTGTTTTTTGAACAGATAGCCTTTATCTTCTAAGAAATGTCTTTGTTACTGTGGGTCTTACAGACCCTCTGTGAGGATAATACCAGTGAAGAAGATGGCATCAGTGAAAAGAGAATACAATCGACCTTCAAAGGTCTTTTAAAGTCCTCTTCTCTTTGTATTCTATTGATTTAATCCCTCATAAGTCAAATGTTCTCTAAATCAAGGCTATTTCTTCAGTCCAAATAGGTTCAACTTAGGCGAGGTTGACTGTAAATCCAAATTTCAATGGAGTATGGAGATAGTGTGTCTTGCTTTTAACTCCACAGAACATTACCACATGACTCTCCAAACCATACCCAGCATGACCTCATGGTGAATACACGAAGGAACATTTGATGCATTTCACAATGCTGTTACTTTATGGTTCTCAGACATAGTATGCGTGAAATACAATAAATTTACAGAAAATAAACTTTACAATGAAACACGGAATAAAGAGGCTTTTACAGTTTCTATACAGTTAGACTGCTTCTTGAATCACACTTTACACTCACAGAGCAAACACAGCAAGTACTAAGTACTGGCTTTTCTTTAGCAGTCAATAACAAAAGGAAATTTGATTTGAATAACAGTGAAACATACAAATAGTATACAATTGTGTGAGAAGAAAGACCAGTATTGCAGACATAATGCCAGTGTTTAAGTATGCTATAAAGAAACCAAACATGCCATCTAAATGAGTACCAGTCATAAGTGTTATGGTCAGTTGACTATAATGGCACTTGCATAGAACTCCATACTTTTTTTTAATTTTTTTTTTTCATGAAATGTTTAACCTCTAGAGATTGACTCTAATTTTACTGCAGAGAAATCACATTTTTTTTCTCACTCATGAGAAGAGGTTAGTTCATCCCTTCATGCAAATTTAAGAGAAATTACATGTATGTCTTGTGTGGGTAAGTTGGGATTTTTTTAATTTTTTTTACCATGTAAGCACGATTACAGTTACAGGACAAGATGGATATGTTGAAATGCTAAAAAAGCCGTTCTATTCATCAGAGTTACTTTCTGAAACTCAAAAGGTGGCAAATTTCCTCTCGACCCAATTACATTGTAGTTTACAATAGATTTTTAATTGAATGAACAAATATGTGTTTCATCCTGTACAAGACTACAAGAAAGAGGCATTGTTCATGTGCTGTCAAATGAACACAAGTTGACTTCCTTAACAAACAACAAAACAAACAAAAAACTCATATAATGAATGCTGCAAGTCACATAAACAATTTCAGTACAGAAGAAAATGTCAATACAGAGTCTACTCATATGACTTAATTTAGATGAGGTAGACTTAAGCAAGGTTGGCTATGTGCAAAACACAACCCTCTGTCTACTCATGTGATCTGCAACATCATGTCAATACATTTTTGTGTAGTTAAATACGTTATGGCTAATATAGGGAAGTAATACTGCTGCGGCTATTACATTATTCATACCATTGTACACATGTACACAGACACCACTTTTTGTGTGTTTGCCAGCCACTTTGTTCTCTACATAATTGATCATCCCACAAGAACACATGCTCACCTATGCATACATATATTTAGAATAAATGCAGTGTTTGGAATGATTATGCAATGTACAGATTGGAAGGCTCAAGTATTCGCCAATTTTAGTTGGAAATGATGGTCAAATTATCCTTTACTGTGGTGCAAATAATTTGTTGCAAAATTTGCCACAACTGGCTAACATTCACAAATTGTTTTACCACTGGTGCCATGCAGAAGACCCCCCCCCCCCCCTTTGACAACTTTCAGAATATATGTATTAATATGTTCTTTTTGTTGTTCCTACCAATACAAAAGCTACAGCAATTTTGTCTCAACCGTGAAAGACACGTTACATTAGTAACAATAGACTTCATGCTGCACTTCACTGTACCATTAATTTTTGCATGATATCCCGCAACTGATAACACTGTTCCTGGAAGCAGTAGATAGCTACACATTAACAGCATCAAGCAGCCCCATTATCTACATGAAAGACAATATTTCATTTCAGAGGCTATTCTTTTGGGCAAAGGTGCCTAATAGCTTCATTATGTACTCCAAATTGTTGCAGTATCACTGCCTTGCAGGGCAACTTTAATACGACAAAAAGGTCTATTGTCACAAGAAACTTTTTAACCATCGAGTTGGCCAGGTCCTGTGTTACCATCAAATTTTCTCTACTGGAAAAATAATCTTGATAAGCAATAACACAAAACGTGGGTGGTAAACATTCATCTGCACTACAGAGAGGTACAGTTAAAAGCTATGCAGCGCCACGGAGTGGATAAAATGGACGGAATAGACAGTACTGATCTGCATTTTTGCCAGAAATGACAGCCAAATATTTGCCTTGTTCATCATATATATTTTGTACTTTGCACACTCTATAATATACATCAACACAAGATTCATTAACCTGGAGAGGTTGAAAAGGTTACAGTCTTTCCAAATAATCAACTGGTCAGCATGATGTGGACATCACCATGACCACAATGTCAAGGGAATGGAGTCTAGGAGCTTTCTTGCTCCTTCTCTTCTTCCGCCTTGTCCATATTCTGGATCGTTGTGCCCAGGATACCCTCAATGTCTTTAATAACAAACTGTAGGGATGAAGACAGAGAGAGAAAGGAGAACAAATAATACTACGGTGACAGGGCCCAATGTACCTTGGTACAACCAATCTGAAAATGCTATTTCCTTATGAGATTCAAAATGAGAGCCAAAAAACACTGGTACAGATCTGATTCCCACCCAAGAATTATCAGTGACTCTTCTTTGATTCATGGTGAACAGACATCTAAAGAGAAACTTTGCACAAAATCATAGTTATTAGGATGAGGAATAATTGCTATAAAGCCTGAGCAACAGTCTCTTTGTATTTTATCATGCATTTGATCTTGAAAATAACCTACAAATCACTTGAACTATAAAATTTTTTTATGTGGTGTCATGGTGGTCAGTATCAAAATTTGAAACAGATAAATTCAATCTTCAGAATAAAGGGAAAAGTCTTCCAATACATATAATAATCTCATTGGAGTTGTTGCAATCTGAGTCTGAAATTCACTTGAGAATCCTAAGTTGATGTTTTTTCCAATCTAATAGATCCCATTGCAGAACAAGCATGTCCTATGCAAATCATCTTTAAAAAAAACCCCAAAAACCTCTCATTCCTACTATTTCAAAGCTAATGCCATGCATTTGTGATAGGATACTGATCAACACTGAAACCATCTTCATAATACATTTACACTGTAACCCAAGAAATATTTGTGTGCATTCTAATTTCGCAAATTTTGCAAGAGCCAAGATTCGCGATATCAAAATGCAAATGAAAGTTCTTGTCTACACTATATGCATTAAATGTCAGTGGCAATTTTCAGAAAATTTCATGTTGCGAAAAAGGCCATTGGCTGCAATTCATGTAAATCTCATGCCGTGTACATTTCTTGCTTTACAGTAACTACCATTGCTTCTCTGAGGTCCTGAGGCCACCATGTTTTGCCACAAAGTTTTATTCTACTCTCGACTTTTAATTCCTTTTGCTGGCTTGAGCCCCTTATATGTTACTCCTTATTCATCAAACCATCACAAACTTGTAGTATTTCTCTTGCTGTAACTTTTCCTGTAATTTTACAAGCTTACGCAAACGTATCTCCTGGGCAAGTGTCATTAAATTCTTTGCGTCTACAGTAATCCCAAGTTCAAACATATTTTGAGTCCCATCAACTTTGCAGGAGGTATTTGCTGCTCAGAATCATCATCAATTGATAGCAGTGGGCCCAACCATGACCCTGATGCTGCTCTTACCTTGAAGTTGGTTTGGCCTTGCATGTTGGGGGCTGAGATCTCCTGGTGGATGACAGACAGGTTGCGGGCAAAGTTTGCGAGGGCACCCTGAAGCTGTTCTCCCACAGCTAGCATCCCAATGCCCTCACGCTTAAAGCTGTCAATCAGTGTGAACACAGTGCCCTGCTTTTCCTGCAAGATGTGATGGGAGTACATCTCATTAGACATTTGTTGTCACAAACATTGTCCATGGCTTCATCACAAGAAGAGTATTAAAATTCATCACCCTACTCAGATATCCCTTGGTCCTGCAAATGAAGCAATTTGACGGTAGTTATCCATAAACTTGCCTACTGGAATTCATATAATGATATTAGTGAATCTCCACTTTTTGATTCTCTTACTGCCATTTCCTTGAATGACAAAATATCCTAAACTCAGTGCCTGTCCATATATGCATAGTGGCATTCATTCTTAAAAGAACATGGCACACTATTCAGTCATACAGTGATTGGTGAAACATTTGGCAGTACAAGAGTAAATCGTCATAGAGGGTCACACATAGAAAATGGATTGTTTTACTGAGGGCCAACTGTGAGGCCCCAGTTTGGATTCAAATTCAGAATATCTTCAGAAATAAAAGCCACAAGCATACTCCAGAAGGAAAAGCTTTCATCTAAACCACTGTGATGCATGTCTCTATGATCTCTGAGGGAATTGTAATGCCTGTACAGTAGCTGCAGCTGCAGCTGAAAAGGAAAAACAGTGAAGGTGGCATGCATGCTGCTCCGGACTTTTTGCACGGTATTTAAGAAAGTAATGTTTACCATACCCTCTCCCCTTTTAAAATCACAGTGAATTATCCCGCCCCCCCCCCCCCCCCCCAAAAAAAAAAAAAAAAAAAAAAAATCTCAAGTAAGGCATATCACAAGTAAGCAGTTCGTATCACTCCACTGCCTTTTTGTAATGACTTGTGTGAAAGGTATCTGATAAAGCTAAGTATAGTTCCACTTCCCAATATGCATATATATTTGGATGATAACAGTGACTTATGTACTGATCTATTCTGCAAGTGTCATGTGAACTAGCATGTGACAATTTGTCTGTTCAGTGACTATTACACAAAGCCTACGCCCAATCAGCAGGCAGCATGTTGTCAGTCTACACAATTTGGCCACAAGCCTACGGCTGAAAATTGAGATAAGATTGAAATGTGTGTAAAAACCATATGTTTCACACAACAAAGGATACCTTTATGTCGTAACCAATGCCATGAGCCCGGCACATCTGAAAGAACACACTGTAATGGATGACTGTCAAGTTGGTGTGTAGGAGGCGGGTGCTCATGACAGCATATCGTGATGGGTTAGCTGGCGTCTGCATCAAACCAATATTCAAAGCGAAATATGATACAAGGTTTTCCATCAGTATTAGTAAAATGCAAATAAAAAAGGAGTAAAGATATAAGCACACAAAAACAACAACAACAGAAGACTCAAATTTCATAATGGACAATGCCTTGTATTTTCAAACTTGTGTAGATAGATTCTTATGCTGGTGGGCAAAGCCCTCCATGTTTTAGTGCACTCACAAAGTATCTAAAATGACATATGCTCTTTTAACGAGGGCATTGCAGGTATTTACCAATATGCCCGACAGTTTGATGAACAGGTGCTCAAAGTGCTTCTAGTCAAGCATCACTATTATAGGCACTTAACATGTAGTTCAACATCTCTAGCAAATAGCTGTATTGCTGATGACAGTTACTCGCTTAGAATTCTACGAGGACACATACAAAATCAACTGCCAGTCATGATGATTTGATTGATGAGAGCTATGCAAAAATTGCAGTCATCCAAATTCCATACCACTGTTTCTCCCAGTTAAAGGAAGTTAAGACAAATTCTGCCAAGGAGTATACACAGACAACTTTTCTGTGCTTTGCTTGTACCATTTCCTAGACAGGATAAATGTAATATGTCATATTCTCACCTCTGGCTCAATGTACTCAAACTTTCTCCTTAGTGGGGTCTTCTTCTTTTCTTTTTTGACTGGTGGCACATTGAAGACATAGTTGTCAGTGTCCAAGGTGCCTGAGGTAACATACAGCATTAGCTGTGTCATGGCCACACTGTCATCATACCACAGGTTCAGATCCACAGCCCACAACCTCTGTTCTTGCTGCAGATAAAGATGGGACAAGAAAAACAACTTACTTTTAATATAAAAGAATGTTATGTGTCTGCCTTAATCAAATGTAGTGATGGTGTTTCTGAGAAATGTACAATAACGTGCAAACAGATAACGTGAACATGGAATTCTTCACTAAGGAAATTTTCAAAAATTTTGTGCTTTGCTAAATTCTTGCAATGATACACAAAATATTCAGGAGATCTTTGCACATGAATCCTCTTGTATGCTAAAACATGAACCAGCAATGTGTACTGAAATTGGTTCAGTACACACACAAAAAAAGATAATAAAAAATGCACAAAACTCTCCAATTTTCAGTATGTCACTATCTGTCACCACATTTTAGTTTTCTCTTTTTTCACTTGCTTTGGTTCGACATCCAAACAGGAAAATGACATCAAGATGTAAAAATGTATGTGACTGCACATTTCTCTTCAATGAAAGCTATCATTTTTGATCCGTCTGGGCTATTTGATGAATATTCACCCATTGGCAAGTAAAGTTCCAACAACTGTGTAAACCTTGCAAAGTTCATTTCTGCCATTTCAAATTGTGCTGACGGCATTTTCATCATAATTGTCCACAAATTAAATCCTTTTATGTGTACAAACTAGTTTTCTAAAAGCCAATTTGAGGTTCTTACTGTTGGCAGTCAGAAATGAATAGCTGTTGTGATACAACAAATTGTCAAATGCTCCAATTCATGCATGCCACAGCAAATAAATGCTTTCTCTTCATAACTATTGGCCCAAACTGAGTTGTACATACCAACACAGGGTCTATGAAAGTGACAAAGTCAACTGCAAAGTAGCCCATGACTCCACGCTGCCTGCAGCACTTGGCAATCTTCATGCATGCCTCATTCAGCAAGCTGGCATCTACTGATGACTGGGGCACTGACAGCCCCCAGCAGTTGAAAGGTGAGTCTGCATGGATCTGGTCACCAGCTGAGATTATTGAGGTACGTCCAGTGGGCTCTATCAGTATATTGACCGTCAGGGATGTGACACTCTCTGATGGGGGACAGGCCTCAATCACTCCACCTGTGCAAAATAAACATTAAAAAGAAAAAGTACTTGGCCTGTCTGGAGTAAATCTATTTTGTTTCTAAACAGTAGTACTTGGCTTAAAGGTCTTGTTTCAGCAAAAAGAAAGAATCTGTGTGACTCAATGTACAGAGTACATCTGACAGCTCTGGATCATCAGAAGGCAGTTTTCCCATTTTCCTTGACTTTTCAGCAGGGCTTGGCACTCTTAACCACTGTAATCTGATTCATAGGTTTAACAACGCTTCTGGGAATATAGATTCTCCATCGAAATGGTTACAGAACTACTCTAAACAGACAACATTATCATGTCATGCTTAACATTATCATGTCATGCTTGACGATATCAACTCAAGGACAGCGAATCTCAACTCTAGGGATCATCAGGGATCTGATTGGGCCAGCAATGCTTCACTGTGTGTCCAGACACTTGAAAATTGAACCAACAAATATTATCCATACACGTCATGTATACAGTGCACAAAGACATGTAAATCAATGCGAAAATTTTATTCTCCTTTGGGATATCTTGCTCAACAGACTTCAAATAAAGTTTGACAGTTCACAAAATATTGTAGAATTGTTTACATGATACTAACTATGAAAAAATATTTCCAGCAAACCTTAAAAAGCATCATGAAGGATGACAGATTCAAGAGAAGGAGCAGTGACAAAAGCTCATGTCAAACTTGACTTTATATACAGTATACATACCCTTTGAAAATCTGCTCAAGAGTTTTGGGTTGAGGCAGGAAACCATACACAATGATTATGGTGGGTCTGCCAACATTCATTCATCAAAATCATGGAGCTTTCAAAGATCCACTAGGCAGACACTTCTGTATTATATGAATCTCAGTGGGGGAACAGTATCATATTCTCCTGTCAGGATATGCCAAGGTACAATATTCAAACTAGAAAAGCACGCTGAGAGCGCAGACCTCCGCTAAGCAGCTACTTTCCACCGATGATCTTGCTCTTCCCAAAGAGATTTTTCTCCTCTCCATCTCTGGGGAAAAGCTCTTTGGGCTCTTCCATAGAGATCAGTGATTTCCACCCATAGGTATACATGCTGAAAATTCGCCTGATTTCCCAATATAGAAGCCTTTGTTGCGTCATAAACCCTCAGCTGCACAGCGCGCCTCGCCCTTGCGGAAACTAGAGCACGCACTCTAGTGCGTGCATGAAAACCTCAAAAATGCGCAGCTTGAAAACCTCAAAAATGCGCAGCTTGAACCCCAAGTTCATCGACCCTACCTGCCACAATATCAAAAATCCTTCATAATTCCCCCAAAATTCTTGGATTACTACCAAAATCTAATCATCTGTTACTTGTGTCATCCTCAACTTTCCTGTAAGTTTGATCCAAATCCGTTACCTACTTTTTGAGTTATTTTGCACACGGACAAACTAACTAACAAACCAACCAACGGTAACGAAAACTTAACCCCCCCCCCCCCCCCCCATGGCGGTGGTAATTATCAAGGAGCCTCCTGTAGAATCAGGGAGACTGAGCAGCTTTGTTATAGGATGGAGCAACATACTTTTGATACAGTACCTTGACTGAGAAAGGCTTCCAAGAACTTCTCCCATGATGGGAAAAGCTTCTTATTGACTGGTGTAGCATGTTCAGCTAGGATGTCAGGAATCTCTGCATGGATCTTGATAAACGCTGGCTCCTACACAGGGGGAAAATTCATGATAGTATAGACTTGAGTTTGTTTGTTTGTTTTTGGTTTTTGTTTGATTTGCTTGCACCCATTTTAAAATCCATGCAACAGGAGATTGGTTCTTTAATACAGATATAGGATAGGTCATATTACACATGTAAATGGGAGCAAGGTTATATAACAGTCACTGATATGTGAGAGATTCTTTTTGTATTACACATGCAAATGTTTGAGAAGTAATTTATTGTGAGAGGCACTGAAATTCAAATCCCTTTTCATTCACACATTTCTACACTGCTTTCAATGGAAATGAAATAGAAGGGCGTGATTCAGGAAGTTGATGTTACAAGACAGACTTTGACCACATAACAAATGTGAAGAATTTACCACTTGGATCATTCCTATCCGACTAAACCAGGCATATTTGTGAACTTTTTTTTCATGGTTTTTGAATGAGAGCTCTTGCCTTCACTGTCACTGCAAACGTTTACTTTAGAGTGCAGACTTCTGCCTCTGATGCTGCTCAGGTTCTGAAAGCTTACTTGTGCCCACTTCTTGGTCCACTTTTCACCATACCGCTGTTCTTCCTTCCTGGCCCAGGCATGGCAACGGAGGTTGGGAGTGATGTCACAATAGGCTATACCCCGCCCATCGAACTCATCATCTAGCTTGAAGAGGTAGCGCTTCGTGTTCAGATTCTCAGTCACCAACTGGGCAAGGCTCTCATGCAACTGGAATAGGATAGGAAAAAGCATAGGTCAAACATGTGGTTATACTGACAAGCATACAAATTGCATATTTGAACAAAAGAACAGGTATAACACAGATTTATTAAAGTACAACCATTTCTTACACTATTGGCACCCTCCCTATCCCCCTCCCCCTTTTTGATAATCCAAAAGTAAATAACCTGTATTTCACAATACCATAATTTCACAGCATTACGTGTAAGGTTTTTGAAATGTGATAATTTGTGAAATGGTGGTAGTCAGGCTTAAGCCTCACGTAATCATGCTTTAAGCTATTTTTTACAATATCATTAATCTTTTTTTTTTTTTTACTGCGGTACTCCTATGAAGGTGTCATTAACATGACAGAAACTACCTCTTCACAAGCCTTGCGAACAAAGATTCTTCAGCTATAATGATACCAAAATACAACAAACAATTTGCATTTGCATGCATTACTGTTTATATGCTCCATTTCAGCAACCCTGAATGACCTGTCCTGGGAATGATTCTTGCAGTTTTGTTAACAAAGGTTTAAAGAAGAAGACAAAAAAGTGAGGTTTGTGTACAACTAACAGAGTATGATGAACAAGGGATGTTTGGTTACTGATAATGAACAACACATATAAGAGTGTATTTAGAAATTTAAAACAAAATGGCTCTTCAGCCATGGCTCTATTACCTGCTGTATGCTGTAGATGTCATAGTCTGAGGGAGGAATATCCACCTTGGCACTGGTGAAGATCCTCTTTGAGCCAGACTTTGTGGAGTAGAGGTGAGCAACCTCTGGCTCACTGCCAAGGATGGGTACATCTAGAGAAGAGCAGAGCATTTCCTATTCAACTGCAAAGTCATCAGAGTTCATATTCATTACAACTCCTTCAAATAATCATACCAGGAGCATTTTTTTCTCCTATTCCATCCTACTGTCTTTCTGTCTTTTCATATCTGCATCAAAACCATACTTCATCAGAGCCTTCAGCTGACTATTTTTGTTCAAAATTGTGAACAACATAGACTGGGCCATGACATATGTATGTGTTCCAGGTCCAGAGCATCATTAGGTTTGAAATATAGTGAGATCCATACATTTTATCGTGTGTGTGTGTGTGTGTGAGAGCATACCATTATTTCCCCTCTGTACACAAAGCACAAATCACAGCTCTATATTTTACTGTATAGAGTGGAAACTCAATATAAAGAGATCTGATATAACAAATTAATTTCTCCAGTCCCAGTGAATTTATTTCCTTTGTTTTGTATTGTCTAGTGACTACCGATATAACAAAATGTCTGATATAAGGAACAAATTGTCTTGGTCCCAAGAATCTCATTATACTGAATTTCCACTGCATGGGAAAGTCTAAACCTATTCTGATGATAATGGTCAAATTTCTGAGTGAAACCTGGGTGATGTGGTCAGCAATGCACACACACTTGCCAGGAAAATATCATAATATGACATGACCCATATTGTTGTAGCATTCCTGACAGCTTGAAGTTGTCAGCAAAATACACCTATGTAACATGTCATGTCAAACTCCGGAAATGCATGAGTGGCTCTATGGATGGTCTCCAGGAGTCACCCTGGCTAATTGGATAATGGTAAATGAAAAGGTATATGAACCCCCCCCCCCCCAAAAAAAAAAAAAAAAAAAAAGGACAACAAAACAAACAAAACAAGTGACTTGCATCATCACGAGCCCGACATTCTGTGTTTTTTATTTACTTTTTTCCTTCACATTATTGGCAACAATGGAAACGATATTCTCTTTGGAAGTATGCTCTTGATTTTCTTGGTACATGTCACTCATCACTGTTGTTTTTAAAAACACTCCAAACATTCTGATGATAGGCCAAATTATTGGTGTTATTTCAAATAGATATGAACATATGACTCCAAATTGTAAATGGAATTTTCTGCACTCATCCTATACAATATTACTTATGTTTCTAATAAGACAAAGGAATTGATTTCTCTCTCACCTAACTCCTCAGCCACTGCCAGATCATCCTTATGCATAACACCAGGAACCACATAGGCCTCCTTGCCAGCAATCAGATTTTTTATCCTCCGTAATGACCGTGGACTGTACTTCAGGAACGTTGCTAGGCACATACTATGGGTCTAAATGAAAAATTGATGAAGAGAAAGAGCAAAATATCAATGTCTATGTATATAGCATTGCATTCCCTGACAAAGAGATAACAATGAACAGATTTCTTACTGTGATTCTGTGTACTGATTCCATTGGATGAGTTGTATACTTTTACAGGTCTAGAGATAACATATAACCACAAGGATTCAAATCTGTCATAGATAGAAACATCTTCTAGCTCATACTCAATATCATTAAGTTACTGATATATATATATATATATATATAAATCACCCAAACTCATTCATGATACTTTTTAAACAGAAATGTCTTGAGATAACCAAAATAAGCACACTCATAGTTTCTTCAGGACATATGAAAAGATCTATGATACTCTATTTCATTTTCATAACAAGACCTAGAGAAAAAGATTTCCACATGCGTAAAAAAATGTATATTGAAACTGCATGTGAGGCTCCCCCCACCCCCCCCCCCCCATTCAGATCTTGCCAAATTCTGTCCCTTAATAATCAGAAAGTTTACACCTTTGCTCCCTTCTCTCAATCCCACTCCACCACAGAAAGAAAGAAAGGGCTGCCATCAACACTGTGAGTTCTTACAGGGAAGCTGTTGATGGCCTCAGGGATGATGATCTTGAAGCGGGATGCCATGTCTTGCTGGTCATCTACACTACCGCTCTTGACTGCATCTTTCAGGCCCAGGAGTTTGTTGTAATACTGAAGGGTCTCATCATTGAGCAGCACCGGTGAGATATAGATCACCTCCACGTTGGGGTCTGGAGTAAACAATGTTTAGGAGAACAGGCCACTCATTATCTAACAGTTCATCTCATAGAAAAACACAACAACATCAACAATGCAAACCCCCCCCCCCCCCCCAAGATATCGAACAGGATGTGTAACTAGCTTTCGCAAGTGTACTGTACATACATACAAGAACATGTGCGTATAAAATGCACCCTCAGGAGTTGGATATGAAAATATCTGCACAAAAGTACAAAACGATATTCTGAAATGTAGCAGAATATGGTCATGTGCTGAGGTGATATGGAAAGAGAGATAATAAATCCATAGTGTCTATCTTATATGGCATATTATCACAATCACTTACGACATATGTACAATTTGCTATAAAATACAGAAAACTGTTGAAACTGTTGACATACCAGTCATGATATGAAACACATAGACAACTAAGTCAAGTTTCCATTGCTAAAATCCATCAAGGCTCAATTAGCATAGCATGCAAATGAAGGCATCATGCACACAAAAAACAATGCCTGTAGTACATCCCTACATACACGAATAAAAGATATTATACATGCTACTTTAACCAATTTAAGCCATTTTATATATATCAGAAGGGTGCAAAACTCATCACATGTCAGTTTCAACATGTACTGAATTATGCAATGGTAAATAAATTGATTTGACCACCCTCCTCCCCCTCCCCCTCCCCCCCCCCCAAAAAAAAAAAAAAAAAACGAAAAAAAAAAACCTTTTAAGTGTCCAATTTCATACAAAATAAGTTCTCCTTTTTACAGGCAAAAACCAAACTCCAAAAGTAAATTTTCGTAAACCTACTTTATGTTCCACATTCCATAATCAACCAAGTTTTCTCGGCCAAGCTTACGGGATGGTACTTAAGTGTTTCGACCTTTCAACATGCCAAGAAGGCAATGCAAACTGCACTTCATGTAAATATTGCATACACCAACACATGACACATTAACTGTACCTGCAAGGTATGTACAGAAATGGTCACATAGAATTAAATACCTAAGAGATACTGAAACAAAAACAAAAACAAAAACAAAAACAAATGGGACTTGTAATGGGCCAACTAACTGTTTTGTGATTTTTTATTTCCCCTACCTTGTAAGTCACACAACCTTGCCATTTGTTGGTTCTGCTGGATGTTGAAGTCCCCAATGGTTGACCTAATCTTATGTGAGTAGCCTAGTGATGGTATGTGTATGAGGACCCGCCTTGACTGCTGGATCCGGTCCCATGACTTTTGAAGCAGCTGCACCAATTTGGGATATGGAATAAAGAGAGACAAAAACACAATGAGTAAAGTTACACCAGAATGTATGCCAGTGAAGAGTGTACATGAACAAAAGCATGAAAAGATAAAGTGAATACAGATCTAAGAAAAGAACATATCTTCCTCTAGGATCATTCACACGGGAGAACCTCACATACATATTTTCTCACACTGAATAGTGACTCACCTTGGACCTTCTCCTGAATGAATCTAGGTGATTTTTCCTGGTAATCTTAAGCTGCTGTTTGACCTTTGACATCTTGACATTCATAACCCACGTGATTGCAATGACACCAGCAGCCCACTTCTTCCGTCGATATTCCAGGTAGGCAGTGCGATCTTTGTGCCTAGTGCACCAGACGGAATAAGAGGATTGTGCAAAGAAATACAACTAAATCAACTGTGATCATCAAACCTTTGACGTAAATACATATGCTTGAACTAATCATATCAGTTGCCATATATTCCAGCATGATCATATTATTGTTCTTCAGCAGATGTACTTATATTCCATGCTCTAAAAGTCAAACACTCATGGGGTGATCCAGCATTTTCTGCTATACAAAGTAGGTCCAAAACTTTGGAATGATCTTCTTACACTCAAAGTTCCCTAAAGTTCTTCAACAAATTCAACTCAAATCTTAGAAAAGTACTTATTCACACTTTTATTATCCATGCTTTGGCATTTCTCATTGTTGACTAACTGCTCCACTGCTCCTGTGTATCATGCCATGTGTAGTTCACTGTCTGTATGAAAGTGCCATGAGCATCAAAAGGCGGATCTTTGCACTATGCCAGTAGCCACCACTATTCTTATCATCATCATTACTATCTATATATCTTGAATATGTAAACTAATATTGTACACAAATTATTCAAAAATCTGGCAAGATTACACTAACAATTGTGGAGTCTGTTTCGGTAAAATATCAAAGACCAACTGGTGTTTCGGTAAAACATCAAAGACCAACTCAGTGAATGTGACTTTTGGCAAATCTGCACACTCGCCAAGTGTGACTATGAGCAACGTACATCCCTTTGGCACGAGCAACAGCTTATCAGAGGCTTGGGTAATACCAGTATCGCAGTCTTGGGTAAAGGTACTTGTACACAGTGATCAATGGCTTATCAGCTGGCTGGGTAAAATTACTGCCATGTCAAAACACAACAACATGCAAGTAGAAGGCATTCACACGTGAGTTTAATTCGGGAGGTGTAAAGGACAAATGATTTAATTCTCACATCCGCCAGGTTGCTTGGATCTTGCACACAGCCATGTGCTGTCCATCCGAAGCCAGAAATCGCTGTCCAGGTTGCTTCATGATGGTGGTCACATCATCAATATTCATCACCATACTGAGAATGATCTCCTTTGAGGGGGGCCGGTTCAATTCATATTCTATAGCGAGATCAGCCAGTCTGCGGCAGAACAGAAAAGAATGTACGGACAATTAACTCTGCTGTAGTTGCTATTCTGAGTCTAAGATGTATGTGAAACAAAATGTATGTGATATGCTAAAGGCATAAAGTTTCATAAGTGTCTGGCTAGTGTTATCAGCAATAGCAGGTTATTCATGGACAAAGTTAAACAAGGAAAATAGAGGTCAAAGTGTTATTTCAAAGTGGCATATCTCTTGATAATCCCTATCAGAAATCATGGTAAGAATGACTACATCAATATTCAATTGACATTTGTAAACAGGTAGTCAGTAGGGGAACAAACAGGTGAAAAAAAAAAAAAAACATTAAAGAGGTTTGGCATGTACTGGTACACAAATGAACTTTTTAAGTGTTGAAGCTTTGAATATGAGACTCACCTGTCACCATTGATGAAGGCCAGTGGGACGGTATAGTCTGTGAGCAGCTTCTGGACATACTTGAGCATGGTGACAATGTTACCCCATGACAGGCAATAGTGCTGCTTGAAGGCTATGAAGTCTTTGGTGTGATCCCGCACTTTGCCATGTTGGATCAAAAAGCGATGGTTGAGATGCTTGAACTCACTGGCTGGAGTCGTGGGAGGGGGCTACATGTGGTAGCAAGAAATGAATTTGCATGTTTTACAAAATATTTTAAAGGTAGTTTTCTTTATCCAGTACATTGTATTATATATGTACATATCTGTATATGCACATACCTAGCTATAATACATTCATACATAATATACTGATTGTACACAGATACAAACACACCAAAAAATGTTTTGTCTCATTGGGTTCACAGTGCTTTAACACAATCAAATTATTCATGAACAAAACTAATGTATCAAATTTGAAAATCACAGTGTATTCATTGCAAGAAATACTGTTGAATCCTAGTAAATGAGTAATTGGGACATAATCTGTCTCTGAAATGAGAATTATGTCATTGGCAGCTTAGAGATTAACTCGCCCTTGATGAAATGTACCATAGGTGCCCTGTGAGAGTATGCCATAAACTGTAACTACCTTGTCGAAGGGCCCTTCAAATGATATCATACCTTTGCTACAAATGTATATACAGCAGACATTGCATTCACAGAAACTCATCTTTGTAGGTGAATAGGTCCTGTACTTACCAATGGGTCTAAAGGCTTAGCATTGACTGGCACCAATTCATGTGACTTGGCAGACTTCACTGAGTGGCCACGAGATCTAGGTGAGGCCCAGGAGACAGTCTCATCACTGGGGACAGTCTGTAGTGTCTTTGGGGTGTGGGGATGGTTCTTTGAGTGGGTAACAGGTGCATCGTGGGATCCCAATAGGGCATTGGCATCTAGTTTCACTGGAGCGATGTTGTAGACACCATCTGGACACAATAAAGAAATGTTTGAATGATGAGAATAAAATCTGGTGGTTTTACTACAGCTTTGTTCATGTCATGATTTCTTGTAGTTGGGTATTCCTCATCCTCGTTGTCTTCAAAATGGTGTGTACATTCCTAGTGTCCTTAAAACATACAAAGAAAAAAAAAAAGCCCAACAAGCCTATAATGGATTGCACTTAATCTACAAAGATATCAATTTACACTGCAACCTAGCAGACCTGGATTCCCAATAAAGCTTACCTTACCAGTAATTATGTGCTATATGCACATCCAGGAATGTCTGATTCCTTTCTGTACACTGTGAAGTATCACTTTATCATAATCTCATTTCTGTCACTATGCATCTTCACAGGATACACATTCCACTTTGGTATCAATATAATTATAAGGCAGTATATTCATCATTTGAATGTAAGTCAAACACTTCAGAATTGTTGTATTCATAAAGTACATTGAAATCCAACTTCTCAGCTGTGAAACTACGAAACTGAATAATGATTTACACATTTCAACATACTTTTAATCCTTTAAAAAAAAATTATAATTAATGGAAGAGAATGTAAACAATCTGCACAAAAACTTTCAAATATTAGTGCATTTGTAACTTACCACCAAATGGTCCAGAGCCTGCCTTCTGCTCCTTCTTCTCCTGCGGATCATGCAGAGTCACCAATCTTTGTCGGACAGGGCTGGGGTCAAGGGTCAACTCAGCAGCAGGTGGGATGAGCCCTCTCTCCATCAGACTCAGAATACCCTTGCGGGCATCGCGTTCAGTGATCGGTGGAGGCACCATCTGTGCAGTTTCACATACAAGGCAAAGAAGATACAATGGGCCATATGATGAAAAGGAGAAACTTTACATGTGCATATTGAACACCGCTAAAGGAGTTAGTAGTCAATGCCTTCATGTCATCCTTGAGACTGAGGGATCACAATATAGTCAAAGCTGCCACTGCTCCTTGACACATTTAGACACAATGCTAACATGGAAGACCAAAACCCTTTACACATCATAAAGCATGCAAGTCACAGACAGATAACCAATTGACTGTCTGTTGGCTGTGATTAATTTGTTGGTAGCACAGTGCACGGGAAAAAGAACATGAAACTTCCTAAAATATCTCTCTGAGCTGCGAGGATTATGCTGAAAAATGCCAGTGCCATAAAGCTCCTACAGGATCATTAATCTCCACTATAATTACCAAATTCTGTTAAAAGTCACTTATTATACTTTCATATACTCTTCAAAACAGGAAATAATTCCACAGCTTTTGAAAGACATTCTACTGTGTGTATGGTTTTTTTTTTTTTTTTTCGTGTGTGTGTGTGTCTTTTTGTCGTTGTTGTTATTGTTGTTGTACACACAGTTCCAGCTGACATCATAACAAATCAGTCAAACTGGCATACTGTATGAAAAGAAGCCCCTCTGTAAAAAAATACACTGGCTTGAAGGAAAACTCTACACCTTTATGAACCAGCAAAGACCACTTTCTTTGGACTGTGCATTGGATGCTACATTTGGCTTCCAAAAGATTTTTAAAAATGATTTAAAAAAATTAGTAGACAAAATACAAAGGTGAAAAGATAATGCTTACCTGTGGATCTACTCTGTTTGCCTTTGGTAATACTGCTAGATGATCTACAGTAGAACCAATCACAACTTTCTGTGGTGGGGGCTGGGTAAAAATGAAGATATGCTACACTGTGAATATCATCAGGTTGGACACAAAATGAAAGAATGAAACAATGAAGTCCACAGTTGTGAAGGACACAATGATTGAATGTTGATCCCCGAAAACTCATGAAGAAACAGGTTTCATTGGCGACTGCATGCCATACACTTATCAAGACTGAACAAACAAACAAACGAGACAAAATGAACAGAAATCAGAAAGTGCTTTATAGGGACCACAAGGCATCACTTAGACTGAAATATGTCGCAAAAGTTCTCCATTACAAATTAATTTCTCAACGAAAGAGTGAGCTACAGTAGGTCACTCTCCTAGTTGACATACTGTAAGCATACATAATTTACAGTGGCTAAAATGTCAACATTTTATCTCCTTCATACTGGACCTGCTCTGCATGATTCTACTGACACATTAGGTTCATATCACAGGGATGATATCAAAGTTTGTTGGAAAAATCTGAAATTAAAATTTTCAGGCAATTTTGGTACATGGATAAAAGCAAAGGGTGTATAGACTTGAGAAAAAAAAAATCTGAAATCAGATTTAAACCTACAGAATATCATGCCTGATATCAGAAGACATTCTTACCTTGTGTTTTCTCTTGTCCACAATGAGTGGCAGTGAGACATGGTAAGTTTCACTGACGGCCTTTCTATTCTGAGTGTTTGTTGGATCCCGTAGGAGCTTCATATTTAGGTTGAACTTGCTCTGGACAATGGAAAGAGCAATCAAACAGAATGTTATCAAAGTCACTTTCCTGGCAAGTACTCTGCACAAGACACAAATTATGGCCTGGACAGGTAGGTCTAGTCAGCTCCCACTAATTCCTATGTTTTGTGTCTTTTGCTACTTTGGTATGATACATGTATGTACACTAGTTGCTTCATGTGCTGAAGAGACTGTTCATATGTCAGAAAACAAAAGACACAGTAATGCACCCAAAATAAACCTTGCCACGTGCGACATGACAGATTACTCTATGTGGTATATGCAGAGCCTGATCACTTCATTGGGAATGAGGGGGGGGGGGGGGGAGGGAGGGGAAATAGACTTGGGAAGATAGGACTAACAGAAGTATAGATCAAAGAATTACAGATAAAGCAATACACAGAGTTACTATCAAGCAGTCCATCATAGTTTTTAGACTTCACTGGGTACAATGTCACTAAATCCCAAGGCAAAGAGAAAAGTTGCACAAGGAAGAATGGCCTTCCTCATTTGAGACATGATCCTTTCATGTCTCCTATACCACAAATGCACTAATAAAAGGGTCATTTTATACAACATCCCTAGCTGAGAGCTTCTTTCTCCTTGGGTTTTATTTCACCTAGGCTACTAGCATTGGGAATATAAAACAGGACTTGACCAGGCTCAATACTCACAAACAAAGAGGGACAACAGCTACTGTAAAAAACCCTGAGACTGAAGTGGGATTTGAATAGAATGGGTTGCTGGAAAACAGCTGGCTTAGGGACATTAGAGGAGGGACAAGGGGTTGAAGTAGTCAATTCTATGCCATGACTGTAAATTTATGTTACAACATTATGTACACATATATCAAGGCAACTCTATGTTGCAATTTCTTTTCCAGTACAAGTATGTGTTACATTTCATCAAGACAGTTATAACAGATCGATGCTCTTAAATCTTTGTAAACTGCTGTTTGCAACAGTTAAAGGGACTGTACAGTACTGGTTGGGGTGGGGATTCATGTTTTGAACATTCCTCATTGATATAATGAGAAAACTCTTATGAGATATGAAAGAGCACGTAACTTTAAGAAGGATTCAACGTTTATTTGATGAAAATTGGTTTTCAAATGGCTGAGATATCAAAAAAAGTGATAATAATAAAAGGCGACAGGCCACACCTTTATTAGGATCTCTTTGTTTCACCTTATTTCTGGATATCTCGGCTATTTCAAAACTGATTTTCATCAAATAAACTTTTGATACCCCTTAGAGTTGCATGATCTTTGACATCTCATAGAGTGGTTTCTGAATATCTCGCAAAACGTTAAAAGCTAAATCCTCACCTCAACCAGAACTGTACACACCCTTTAACCTAAACATTTCAGTGGTATCGGCATATGAAGGAAGTTTTAAAATTCCACTAAATAATCCTCATGATTTGTTCTCTACATATATGTTCGAGGCAATTGATTAAACCTGAATCATGCCATTTAGTCTCAGGATTGGGGGGAAAAATAGGCAGACCAGTATGAATTTACCTGCTGTCCTGGTGATGGACCAAATGGCCCACCTCCACCTGCTGGTTCAATGGCTGTGAGGCGGTTCCCAAATTTCCTATCAAAGTAGAGAAGGACATAAAGATACAATGTGGAAACCAGCATGGACTCAGATGATTTGGCATACCTAAAGACTGGATCATGACATAAACATAGATACTTTAGATTTATGAATGCATTGTACAACTTACATAAATTTGCATCTTACATTTCAAGTATGCTTTACATGTATATGGTGTATATTTGCAACAAAACAAATATTTACATCCAGTCATCTAGTAATCATCTTGATACCTTTCCACATTCATATGAAAGAAGACACCATAATGGCATAACTTATACAGTTATATATCTATATTGGTACTGAAACAATTTTGGTCTTTCAGAAGTTGGACATTGGATGTATATTCTTTTAGTGATAACATGTAATAAATCATCAATGTTTTGAGTGGTACCAGAATCCAAATAAGTGTGAAATGCAGAATTTCCTTTTCAGATATGCAATTAAATGCCTTTTGAGGAAATCCTTGTCCCTTGTTGTGGTTGGTCATTACTTAAAACCTGCCTTATATTCATTCCAATGGTGGTGGAGGGGTTCGGCATCCTTTGCTATTAAGAAGAGCTCAATACTTTTGTTACTATAAAGGATGTGATTTGCAAACACAAATTAACGATCCCTGCCATTTATCTCATTATACACGTAACATGTGTTGTAATATGACTATGAAACACACTGCATAGCATGTAATGCTGTTACACCAAATTCATTTTATGATGCACATTATGAGAGCATGGAACAGCAAACAGTATTTTTTGGTTCAACAGATTAAAACTCTTACCTGTCATTTTTACCGAATCTGTTTGAATTTGGGTCATGAACAGTGCTGAGATCCCATACTGCCTCCCTGTTTATTATAAAAATAACAAAACAAAAACCCGAACAAATTAATAAACATTGAGTAAAAGAAAAATAACAGTAGAAAAAGATCATGCTGACACATGAACAGTGTTTCCATACAAGCAAGTCCCTGTTGTGGGTGAAGCAGACACAAATTGCCCACACACAGTGTTTTCTGTGACTTTGAGGGATTCACCTGTCTCTCTGGCATTGACTTCTTGTTTCCTGTTTTTGGTTTAGTTTTTGCTCATTAGCTACACCATATCTGAACAACATAATAAACATCGTGCTCTGTTTACAATGGAAATGCAATTTTTGCATAAAACCTCCACCGTCATATTACCACTGACTACTCTGCTCTTTTATTTGGCCCCTTCTAGGCCAGGCCGTATGATCTTTCACACTAAACTCTTACACAGAGCTGAAGCATTGAACAGATTTTCCCAAAACTAAAATGTGCTATGATATAATTGACAACAGGCTGTCTATGTTACAGACATATAATTCATTCATCCATAGCACTGATTCTTCTCTTCTTCCTTTTCTTCTTTTCTTCTTTTAATCTGAATAACCAGTATAAACAATATTCATGAAAAAAAAAACAAAAACAGCCCACATACACATTTGCACTGTAACAGTAGTCTGCATTTACACAAGTATCATTATGAACTGGAAAAAGTGTAACTTGTACAAGCTATTCTACTGGGTTGTTGAAACGCCCATATTGTTTCAACCTTTCCTGCTATATTTTCTAAAAAAAATGATTTGATGTGTACTCTAATTTTATGTACAGTATACATCCACGTACTGGGTAAATTGAGCACTCATGGCAATCCTCAGTGAAAATGGATAAAGCATGATATTCCTTGCTGATAATGATAAAACTTTCAGACTTACCAGGCATTGATATAAACATTGCAAAATACCAGTACAAATTACTCACTGTGCAAACCCAGATTCTTGGATCTTTGTCTTTGAATTTGAGTCAACTGAAGGAAGTGTTGTCACTCTGTTGTTTACCACATTCAAGATTTTCTCTGACTGTTCCTGTGGGAATAAACATAAAACTATGCTGTATCCTCCCATCATTTGACAACATATCATATACAACAGACATCCATAGGACATATTACAGCTGCTTCCACATTGAAGATCAAGCTCCATTCCTGTGAAGACAAAAAAACAAAACAAAACAAAAAAACAAAACATACTGTAATACTAGTACATGTAAGCTCCAATTAAAAAAATAAAAGATACAAAATAAAACTTACATTGCCAGCATAGAAACAATGCTAGCACTCCAAAAACATGAGTCAAACAATCATTTCGCCTTTTTAGTTAAAGTAGAATGTAGATACCTATTATGGGAAGGCAGTAAATGACTGCACTGAAGAAAAGCTACATCGTAAATATGAGACTAAAGTTGGGAGCAAGAGCAATATGACTTAATAGCCAGCATCTACATAAATCAGCACAATGTTCGAGTTTAGTGTCTCACAACACTAAGATCAACACCAAATTTCCGAATGCGCAGACTAAAGTGTCTTACTGAGATGGGGAAGAGTTAATTTGTTAATGTAAAAAAACAAACAAACAAACACAAAAACAAGAAGACTTCAATGTGAGACAATGCAGACACATGTAGGCAAACAAAACAGTGATCTTGCACACAATAATACCCTCTGTGAGTTACACTGTAGATGCCCAAGACTAAGATGTCAACTTTTCCTGGAGATTGATTTTGGAAACGTCAAAACACTTTCATCTGTCCGGAAATCTTCTATTATCATGTAATGTTTTGTTAATTGTTAAATAATGATTTTTGAGAAGGTACACAGGAACTTGACGAGTCTCTGTTTAGGATGGCTTAGATAATGAAAAAGAAAGAAAAAGTCACAAAATGTGCATGAACGATAACTCTTCCATTGAAACAGATTCACACAGTAATAGCAGGTCGACCTCTGTAGACTTTTAGGGTATGGGCAATGTGCGTGTTTTCTGCTGGTGGTTCAAACTAATACAGGAACTGACTGAAAATGCAATCCCTTTAATTTGTGCAAGGATTGTATTAAAGATGCATAACAAGAATTCAGCCGGCCAGACCTGTCGATACGCTACCTTAATCCCATCCTCTGCCCTCTGGATGGCATTCTCCAAGAGATGTATGTTGACTAGATCCCTGGTTCCTCCCACAAGGCTCTTCTGAAGGAGTTCATCTCGAAGATGTTGTAGGTCCTCCTGCACCTGTTACACAAACAAATCAGGTAACCATATCGTATATCATTTACACATCACAGAATTTCCACACAATATCATACATTATTATTAGACATGCAATCTATGATCTTGATAATCGATCTATTGAAGCATTAGATCACAGAGCTCTCTACTAGATCTAGACCCCTATGCAGAACTGCATCAAGGCTATGTATAGGGGTCATACCAGTGTTCTAATTTAATAATAATTAGCTACAGACAGTGCAGGTTTACACACGTGTATGCCACAAAAACTTCAGACAGTAATTGGACGGATTTGCAGGCTTACTAGAATGAAATAGATCTACTTTTTGTCATCTAGGTACAATGTAGGGTAATGCTAGCTAGAGTCTCAAACAATCAGACCTGTCTAAACATAACTCTAACTTTTTTGTTAGAATTAAAAGACAACGTAAAAGCATGTGAGCGGTCTTATCTTGCATAGTAATAGAACACCTCCGTGTTGTGTGGACTTTTGTGTGACTTGTGCAGTCAGTGATGATACCATGCCTAGATAGACTTGCATGCGTTCGTCAGATGATGAGAACAGGGCTACCAAGTCTCACGCATTGCGAATGAGACTCAAGCATTTAGGGTCTGTCTCACGATCTCACGCATGACATCCACTTTTCTCACGCATTGGGAGCATAGCTTAAAAAAGAATTAAAGTGAGAGTTGCAATTGAAGGCATATTGGCATAATCGTGATATAGTCCCCACCGCTGCGTGTCCGTATTAAATACAACCCTACCTAACCCCATACCCTAACCCTAGTCCGTGGGTGCACGCGCACTGCGGTGGAGCCTATGGTGGGGACTACATGTATATCACGATTATGCCGGCATATTTCCCTTTCGTCTTTCAAAATAAGTAAAAAATAGTCACTTAAATATGCACAAGCTTGCACCATTAAGAGCTAAAAATTGAAAAAGCTCCCTACCGCGGGAGGGCGGAGCCCTTCCCACACCCTCCCCTCGCTCAGCTCAGTCACTTCGCTCCCTCGCTCACGCACATGCACGCATGCCGAGATGCTGAGTCATGAAAATCTCACTCATAAAAAAAAAAAAATGAACTTGGCATCTATGTGAGAATTGTAGTCATAAATGTTCGATATCTAATACAACTAGCCTAACAGGTATAAGGGTTTCTCCGAACTATATGGTCCTGTTCGGGGTTATCGAGTTTTCAGAACCAGTTTTGAGGTCTTTCATTTCAAACTCAGTCAAAGCGTGGCCGTGGTAGTGGAGAAATCCTTCTTGATGTAGACACAATTAGAAAACACTCCGTGAAACTGTTGTCATTCTTGACTTGTCTATTTTAAATTCTATTTACAAACGCCAAATTTATGATTTACAGTTTCGCCTAGCCTGAAACGATTGAAGAAGGCAACTGACCTTGACTAAAATTTCTCCGACATCTTCGGGTCGTCGGTCGGCAACCTCTGTCATTTTCACTCTCAGTAGGAGTAGCGAAACGGTTCCAGAAATCTAGCTTAAAATCATAACAACATACACCAAATCCGTCTGTCTGTTTCCGAATGGCTCAACACTGAAGGCGGTAATTTACGAGAGAGAATTAGGCATCTTGAAGTGGTTCTTGTTTATAACAAGAATGTCATGCTAAAATCCAGTCGGGCCTACCAACACTACCTGCACTGCACTAGGATAGCTAGATCGGATACGGTGGTGGTGCTTTCAATCGCAGCAGCAAATCTCACACGGGTTCGCACTTTTTACATGTTCATTACGTATCGAAGCAACCTGCAAACAACCACTGCTGCGCTGCGCTCATTGTATGGTCACCCATTCGTGCAAAATAGCCGTCTCTGGGAGAGCAGCAAACATATGGTTCTCCATGTACGAACGTAGAGGACGTTGGACGGATTGTCAACATCGGAAATTCCAGCACCTGTGTCCCAATTTCCTCTTACAAACTAAGTACATGTAGTTGTAATAAACAAAATAGATAAAATAGACAAAGGAATATGCATGTTTTCCGAATCTGTTAGGTGTCCAAGTGACCAGCTTTAATACTTTACCGTACAGAATTTTACTCCTCATACTCTGCTATACAAGAAGTCCATGAAACCCAGGCATGAAACATAATAATGTGCACGAGTATTAAATTGTTGTTCTCTAATAAAACAACACTGAAAGATGGCAGTCTCTATGAATAAAAAGAGAATCCGACATGTATATATATCCAGCTTTCAAAATTAATTGAATACATGTGTAATGTTGAGCTTACAATAACATTCAATGTTATCAACTACAGCATAGCCGAGTGTCTTTTTATCTGATTATTTTTGGTAGCATGGCAGAGTAGTATGGATCAATTAACTAGACAGTCTATTCAAAGCTTGCATTCCAGGTGTGAGACACATTAAGACCATGTTTAGTGATGATTAGTCCTATGACATTGTGTGAATGTATATGTACACACACATATACATAATCTTATTTACATATATGTGAGATACGAGGGGAAAAAAAGATGCTTAGCTTCAAAATTTATATTCCTCTTACTGTTCCTCCTTTTTTGGAAAAAGTGCACGGGTTGCCCAAAGTGAAATATTGGACTCTGTTGGAAATCAAACATATCAATATACACATCCATGTACGTATATGCGCACACACATTACTTTATTTTGTATATAAATATGTATGTATATATATATATATATATATATATATATATATATATATATATATATATATATATATATGAAGAGTTTGTTTGCAAAAACCAATAAGTCCATTTTTGAAGATTTTGAAGTACGGTCTCTGTCATAAAGTACAAAATAATACCTTTCAAATGATATATTGGTCATTACATATGAAGGTATATTTTTGAAGTTATGGTCAAAAGAAGCAAAAATTTTCTTATTATTCACTTTATTTTTCTTGACTTTTAATCGCAAATATCTCCATTTAACAAATATGGACTTATCGGTTTTTGCAAACAAACTCTTCATATATATTATTATTATCATATTATTATATTATATCATATTATATCATATTATATTATATTATTCATTAAAATCAAGATTGGTTATTAATTCATTCCCTGCATTCCTCTGGTGTGACTTTATTATTATATATTATATATGAAGAGTTTGTTTGCAAAAACCGATAAGTCCATATTTGAAGATTTTGAAGTACGATCTCTGTCATAATGTACAAAATAATACCTTTTGAATAATATATTGGTCACTACATGATGCAATATTTGGTACCCTGGGGTACCAAATGAAAATTCGCCATTTTGTTGAATTAATTATTTTTTTTCAGCGCTGTACCCTGGCTTACCAAAAAATGTGTCAAAATATTTTTTAGTATTATTATGCACAAAAATGTTTTCTTATTTGTGATTATGCAACAATTAATGCATGCAAGTGTACTTCGAAAAACACCTATGGTGCTAGTTCATTGCGACGACTTTGCCGTATCCGAATTAGGAATCGGCGTATCTGAATTCGGATACGCATTATAAAATAATGGGCATGAAATGGCGCTATACAACGCGGTACCCTGGGTTACAACGGTACCCCGGTGTACGGCGTGCCGAATCACATATAAAGGTATATTTTTGAAGTTATGGTCAAAAGAAGCAAACATTTTCTTATTATTCTATTTATTTTTCTTGACCTTTAATCGCAAATATCTCCATTTGGCAAATATGGACTTATCGGTTTTTGCAAACGAACTCTTCATATATATATATATATATATATATATATATATATATATATATATATATATACATATACATAATGTATATATAGATATATAGAACCCAAAAAACGAAAGGAAGAACTCAGTACCAGTAATGCATAGTATCCAACATCAAATTTGCAATGTGTCACACACTTCTTTCAGGGTTTCAAACAATGATTTCATAGTAACATAACAAAGGGTTTCAGATAAAGATTGTACAGTAGCATGAGTACAGTAACATAAAAATGTCACTATAAAATAATTGTCTGAAATCCTGAAGATGATGTGATGTGTTGAAAAAATTTAGTGCATATACCTGTTGGACATTAGTAATGGACTCCTGGGCACTGTTTCATGAAAGTTGTCAGCCCTAACAAGTTCTCACTCTCTGACAATCGGCATAGTAATAGTCAAAGACCAGGGCTTCTCAGTCAATCAAAACCAAGGATTTTACTGAAATTGTCACAGACTCACAACTTGTCAGGACTTACAACTTTCATTAAAACAGTGCCCTGATCTCTATCTTTCATCTCTTGTATATCATATATATATATCATCAAAAATAACATAAGGACAACTTACTCCAAATATATATATATACAGGTATATATATATACACACACACACACACAAAGTTCTCTTTCATCCATGTCCCCATTACCATGGTAAACAATGGGGACTGTACGTATGACTATATTATACACGTACTCTCATTTTCACTCAATGTATTTCTCCCAGTCACACGTTATGAACTTTCCAAGCATTGATCAAATCTATGTGTCATCATTGCTGAATAAGGCTACAAAATTTTGCGATGGAACGGTGATAAAGAAAATACAAATAGAGACATTCATCAAAACTTATACTATTATAATTTTGAATGGATTACTTGATTTTCTCAAACATCACTGACATGTTCTACTAATACAGTGTCTTGCTGCTTTCACTGAATCCACATAATGAGTTGATTCCATTTTGACAAGAATCATGTGTTGACACATATGACTGGGAGCACTGTCAAAGTTGGAAATCATTCAGTCCTGAAGAAAAATAATTTGCAACAGAGTGGATATGTGACAGCAGACATACCTCATACTTTATTGCTGCTATCCATCACAGCAGAGCATAAAGTGAAGTGATACCACAGACATGGACTGCACATGTGTATATCAAATTGCTTTCATCACACAAGAATGTGAAAATCATAATAAATACAGTCATGGCCCAAGGATCATTATCTGTGTGTATATCTGGCATTTATATGTATTAAGTTGTAAGGTACAAAAGCAAGTCTTACCTCCCTGGCTTATTTACTTCCCTTTATAGAGTGTGCTCAATGTCACTGCATTCACAATCAGTCAAAGGAGGCCAAAGCTTTCAATCCTAGCAGAATTTCTGTCAGACATACTGACATAGTTTCAGTGAAGACTGAAAGCTCAGCTAGGCCCCTTTGTCTCAATTTTACTCTACTGGCTCTCTATAATTGGATACTAAGTTTTCAGCAGCTTATTCTGCATTTACAATGTTCACACACCCAACTACACAATGCATAGTGTATATTGTGCATAATTATGGTTCAGTGAATTGAAGCCATGGAACCCCAATCTATAGATCCCTAGTTTGAGTTTGTTGGCAGCAGAGGTAGCGTAATTTACGCAAGGCACATAATCCTCTATTTTCCAGTCTGTTGGGATTGTGAACTCCACAGTTGATTGCCCTTATGTGTTGTGTTGCTTTCTTCAATAGTGGCTAAGCAAAATACAACAAGTTATATCCACTTCATACAGTAAAAGTGAAAATTTTTGCAGTGTTGAAATTTTCGCGCATTTCGCGCAACCAGAAACTAGTCCGAAAATAAAAGCATGCAAATATTTTTGCTTGCTGTATGTTGCAGTAGCACATGCCGACTAAGCAGAATTAAAAACGCGCGAAACCAATCTTACCAGCCGAGCAAGAAAAATTACATGTGCAAAAATATCCACTTTTACAGTATTTGGTTTTGTCTAAAGCAAATACAAAGATATATTCAAACTGAGAGACAACCACTTCTTAACTGCAACTATTAAGTGCACGATGAAACCACATATTCCACTTTTCGTTACAAGTACAACGCACAGATTTACTGCATGTCTTAAATTATCTCATCACATACATATTTGTAATTCTCAACAAATTGGCAGCCTTCATCTACTCATGGTTTGCCCTTGTTGGACAGTGAAGGATCAGACAAAATTTGATAGTGATGATTTTTAGGCAGGCACCGATATTAAAAATCCCATACAGCAGACCTTTCTCTTTCCCCTTACGTAATCTGTGAGATGCTGTGAATTCTCAAGTCATCAATACATGCATGATGTATAAAGGTGTAAATGTATGAAGGTTTTAGAAAGTTCCAGTTTCAGAGGTTTTTTGACAATATGTTATATCTTATGGAAAAGTATGTTTGACAAGACCCCTTTTCCATTATTTCTTTTAATTTATTTCATAGCTCAAGAATAATTTATTTCCTAACCAAAATTATGTTGGTGATGGTGGGTATGGTGAATATCCGACTTGACCTAACGCAACATAGGTATAATGACCTTCTTTTGTACAGTATAATTTAGTTGTTTGTTTAAATGCCATCAAATTTGAACAGCTTATCTTGGAAGCACATAAAGGTCCTCTAAAAGGAACAGACCACAAAATGATTCATTCAAAGTCCTTCCCATATTCAGACAATGTTTGTTTGTTTGTTTGCTTTTTTTTTTGGGGGGGGGGGCTAAATGCATACAAGCATTTATGTTGGCTACAAAATGGAAGATGAATGTATGTTCTGTAACAAGCAACTGTACGCAATATCTTGATATGTTCAAAGGTTATGATAACCAACTTCCACTGTGTGGCATATGAATAATACCACTATGTGGCAGACATCTTCACCTCTTCCTTTCAAGACAGATGCCAATATCCACAAGCATACTTACGTTCCACAAATTTCTGAAACATAGGCTATATTGCATTGTATCAATGCTAAATGTCAAAATTGCAGCAAAAAATATACAATTTTCAAGTGATCTAGGCCAGTCTGCTGCCATGCACAAACATATTTTGCGTACCATTTAAGCAACACTTTACAAGATCAGTCTGTGGAAATTCATATCCTAATCTGGAAAGAGTTCCTGAAGTTATCTTAAAGAAAACATCTCAACTGCAATGATCTTCTCACCATGTCCAAAAAGACTAGTCACAGAATATTTGATGAGCAGCCAACACAAATTCTTCATGCTGTGTCCATCAAAATGTATATCCTTCAGAGCATTTCTGGCTGTCAGGCAAATTGTACTGCTCACACTTGAGTTTGTTTCTTCATGCCAGTAAGGATCAGAATGACGGTGATTTAAGAAGGGCTTAAAAGACGAGAGTGCTAGCTGTTCTCTGCTTGCTGTGTCTCTTCTCTTCCTGCTGTCTCTCCATGTTTGGCTGCAGAAGCTGCCTCAATATCCTTCTCCCAGTACTTGATCCCGCCAATGGCTCTCTGAAGCTGGTCCAGTCGCATCTCCTTCTCTACTCTCTCTTGATTGAGGGCTGCTAGTCGCTTCTGCTCTAGGGCCTCTATATGTTCTTGGTGCCACTTCTCTAGCAGGGCTGTGTATCCAGCCACACCTTCTTCCTCCAGGGCAGGGAGCCGTGAGGCCATCTCCTGTTCCATCAGGGCATCAAGGCCCTCACTTGATACTTTATTTTGATTAGTCAGCTCCTGAACAGTGTTCTAGGAAATTCAAACCATACAAATCACATTTAACAGACTTGGCACAGCATATCATTGAGAAAATATCTGGCCCACAAACAAACAGGAAAAACAAAAGCATTGATATAGATTACAATTTTAGCTTTACAAAGTGTGAATAACTAGCTATGGTATTTTTGAATGATATTTTGATATGTCAGGATATCCAAAGTAAGAAAGGGTAATAGATCTCTCTGAAATCATCTATGTGAAACTGTCAGTTTCCACTCACTGAGACACTTACACACAACATGAACTTAATCTCCAGCAGTTCTGTAACTGAAGGATGGACATTGAGGATTTGCTGATTTTGCCAATACTAGGGCCTTGATGCTTAATCCCCCTCTGGGCTAAAGCATTTGATACAGAAGTTGAGATCCCAGAAGCCCATGGATGTTTCTTGCTAGGTTTAGTTTGAAACCTCTGGTATCTATCACACATGATGAAAGAACCACACAGGCATATGAGGAATACCCTAATAACAACTTTCATTCCTATCCGTCATATCAAACACCTTCTTACTCGAGGGGTGTGCATGGTAACGAGTTTGATGTAACCTATTAGGCACAACACACTAAGCCTCTTTGCACAAAGTGCATCCTCTTTTTTTTTAAATATATTTATCACTGCAGTCACCTGAAATAATACTTGAAGGCCTTCTGATGCATCTCCCGTACTGAACTCAGTTTCCAGTCTGTTGATCTGAATGAATGAAATATGGTAGTTATGCAGATGCCACTATCACATAATTGTTTTAACCTTAACTAGGCCGGGGGGGGGGGGGGGGGGGGGGGCCAAGGCCGCCCCCCCCCCCCTCGACGTTTCGCGCGATGTATCGCTATCGCGAGAAGCTATCGCCGCGACGTTTCATGACTTTTTTCTTTCGAGTCTCCCGCATCTTTTGACACCAAATTTGCGAAGCCCGGGCACGCGGTTCCGAAGTTGCGCATAAATATGCACATGCATGTCAGACCAAAAATTGCTCAAAAACGTGAATTCGAGTACAATTTCAATGCAAACTGTGTTTACAGGCAAATTTCATAAAAGCATGATTATTTGGGGGTTTTATTGATTAAAATCAATTAATAACACATTTTCTTGTTCGGATCAATGTCGCGGATAAATTTCATTGAAAAAACAATGAAAAACATAAAGTCAAAAAACAAGGAAATACATAAGAAATTCAAAAAACAATAAAATACTTAGGAAATTTTTTCTGATTGTGCAATTTTTTCTCTTACATTTGCTAAGGACACTAAAAAGAATATTTACCCAAAAAAATTTGCCTGTTTTGAGCTTTATTTGGTGATTTATACCAAATTGTCCGATTTCATGCATCATTATGCATAAATTAGCATAATTTAGTGTAAATGATACTTTTTGAAAAAATTAACTTCATGGTACTTTAGATTACATCATAAGCAATGTGTGTCCCAATTTTCGTCGCAATCGCGCGGTCGACGACCGAGATCTGGCGGGGGCCTGGGAGGCCCCCCCACCCCCGGCTCTATCATCTACCTAAATAGCCCGGCCTAGTTAGGGTTAAGCAACTAACATGAAATATGAAACTCAAGAACTAACTCAGCAACTAACATGAAATATGAAACACAAGAACAAATAACAGAAAATAACAAAACTAATGAGAGTTACAGAGGAAAAGAATAACATTTGAGATAATAGTACTCTGAATTAGGCTGCAAAGGGAAATGTGTGTTGCAATGATCACTACAGCTCAAACTTCTGCCCACTAAAACAGAATAGACCTTACGATTTATGGGTTGTTGTTTTTTTTTGTCAGACTCTACAAGAAAATAGTGGAGTCAACAGTAAGAACGTACCAAGGTGTCCCCGCAGATGACCCGCACATGACAGTACCTAGCATGTATCTCAAAAGTAGTTACCCGGAGGTGCGCACGCTGGCTCTATTACCCGCTGCCAAAAAAGGCCCTGTCACACCAGCTAAGCGGGCTTATTGCGTATGGGGATTTTTCAGCACACAGAATAATTTCTGCGGCCGGACAAGGTTTAGGGCGAGTTTGGCGTGGGTATTACATGATAAACGTGTGATACCTAAGTCCTTCTTGCGTGTATTCAGTTGAACTGCATGTTAGGCGCGTGGGTGTCACGTGATAGCTTTGTGATAGCTTCTTTTATGTCAGTTACGGGCGACATACGGGCTCTGCGAAGTACCTGCGCCACAACTGCGTGTTATCTGCGTACTAGTCGCCTGCGAGATGAGTGCTAGCCTGAACAATAGGCTGGTTCGAGTGGATGGGCAAACAATCATTTGTCAACTAGCTTTCAAGAAGTGAAGATGCCCCGTAGACGGAAAGTGTACAAGGGCAGATAACGTCAAGTGGATGGACAGCCACAAAGCCCGGAAGATTCACAGCAAATGCATCAAATTGCTGCTGAAGTCCATTCGACGGATGAAGTCCTGTCCGAAAGGGACCAGGTAGTCCTCGACGCCACAGAGGACAGAGGACAAAGAAGAGAATGAGCCCACAAATGGCACGCACTCCCTTCACATAGGCATAGATCAGCGGGCAACTTACCTACTTCAAGTAGGAAACCCTTACCGGTAGCACCTCACAGGCAACTCCAAAGCAGGTACTTCGCAATCCCCGTAAGTCGCTCGTAACAGAAAATGGATCGGTTTCAAAGCTCTCACGCGAGTCACACGGAACGTACGAAAGTAGAAGCTAAGTAGCACGCGTCTAGTAAGTAAGAAACACGTGCGAAAATTGCAAACATTCTTGTCCGCCCGCGGAAAATCTTCTACGTGCTTTAAACTACCTCCTCGCCACAAGCCCGCGTAGCTTGCCCGGACAGGTGTGACACCGCCTTGAAATCAAAACGTAAGAAATTCAATTTTATGTTACATGAGCAGCTAAAATAGCACTGTTCCCTCATGTTTCATGTCAAAGAGATATTACATATTAAGAGAAATCAAATCATATCTTCCTATTTTGCATTTGGTGAAACTATGAGATAAAATACAAAATACAGTTACCTGGTATATTAAAACAACAGTAACAAAAAACCTCATTACATCCTATTATGGAAGAAGTAGAAAATCCTATCAATGTTAGCAGAACTTTTATGCAGGTGACATTCTATGTAATGACATGCAGTGATGTTGACTAAAACTCTCCCATATTTGAGAAGTAGCAAAACAAGAAAGTTGATTTGCAAATATCAACCATTAGGTGCCCCATGACAAGACATGCTAAAATTTCCATTAACATAATTCGTAATATCAATCTTTATGATGACATGGCTTATTATTCCTTTTTTTCCCTTCACACCAATAATCTTAATCTAGATTGGCCATTATAGTGGACTGTAAGAAGCAATGGCAAATTTTATGATTTATCAGAACAAAGATACATTACACAGAATTTTGCTTACATGATATAAAGCAAATTGCTTAATGCTTGTGTAAGCCTTATTCTAATCTTTTATGAAGAATGTATGATTTTCATTTCACATACAATTGTAAATGCATACTGTAATTTTGTGAATATCTCCACGAAATTCAAGCTTACCACTTCTGAACAGATCTTAATATCCCCAACACTGCAAACTGACTGCAGAGTTTTGACAGCTTGATCTAATCTCCCTGTCATGGCATGGCCAATAACATGGTAACTTGCTGCAAGTGTGCTCTTGACATCACGTGTTGAATCAGCTAGGGTCATTCCAATGTCCCATCGCTCTTCCTGCACAACAAAGAAAGATGATCCCCATTCAAATGCAATTCTGATGAAATCACATATTATTGGGCTTATTCAACAATCAAGAATGCCAACAATTTGTGTGTGTTGCACTACAAGGTGTGTATTCTTGGAATGGCTATGTTTGAAGGCTTTACCAATGCACACATACAACATACAATGCTCTAATCTAATGTCTTTCCCATTCTCTGACTTCTGAATTTTGTACTCTGAACAAAATAACCAATGATGTAGACTCGAGACAGAATCATCCATTCTAAAGATAACTTTAAACATGACTGAAATATGAGCTATTCACCCCGCACTGTGCCCAAGGAGAGATAAAGGTTAAACAAAAAATGCATGTATAATATGTAACTTGCACATTGTTATTTTGTTACCTGAGGTATTTCTTCTCTCTTCATATACGCATGGCATGCATGAAGGGCAAGGAGCTGGGATAAATGGCAGTTTTCCAATGTCTCTTCACGCATCATTACTATGGCAACATCACAGGCACCTGCAAAATGAAAAGCGAAAAATATTACAAATTTGTAATTGTAACATGTTTTTCAGCACTTTTTTGCGATCTAGATTTCAACTTTGCATTAAAAAATACATATGCATGATATTTCCCCAGCACAGGCAATATTTCCACCTGCATAACTTGTAGGTTCATAAGTAATAGAACAATACACACACCTCAAATAAATATGCACACCAACACCATCCAAGATATAAGATGAACCACTTGTACATTTTGAACTGAAAGAATTACCAGAAGTGGTAATGCCTGCATCCCATAACACACTTCGTTTTAGATTATTAAAAGTGTTTCCATGGCAAATCAAACATAGAAGTGGTGATATTCAGGAAGTGAATAAAAAAATAAAAATAAACTGAATTTTAATTAGAGGGCTAACAACTCCTGCATTACACAATAAAGCAAAGTGTGAAAGAAAGTTGTCAGCGCTGTCATTATACAGTATATTAATATTTGCTTCACGCATTATTGAAATGTGTGTCATGAAAGTTGGACATACAGGGAAAAAAAAATTGCCAAACATACACACAACATACACACTATCTGTCATTACCTTTGATATCATTTTCTCTCAGAAACATATCGAGGAGGAGATTGTATGTGTAATTATCTGGAAACAGGCCGTAGTCTCTCTGTAAAAGAAATATTCCTTGTATTATTGTACTACAGCAAAAAGCAAGGTATGCAAAACTTACCAACATTGAGATCATATTGCATAAGACATACAGAATTGCTGACTATCATAGGATTGTGGAAGTGGCATGCTTTGTGGGAAAAATTATCTGAGCAAATTCTCACAATCTCTGTAACAAAATGTCTCAGAGTTTTCTTTTTCATTTTGGATATTTTCTTGTCAACTCCATATGAATCATTAAGTTTTATTTTCAGACAGTGTCTATCATTCCATCTTGAGAAAAAAAAAATACACCTTGCCATTATCTGTTAGAATGAATCCACCTAGGCATCTGAAGAATGTTCCTGCCCAACAAACATGTGATGTTTAAGTTTCCCAGTTGATCAGTCAAATTAAAATTCTAAGTATACTGGGCCTAAAAATGCTGTTCTTTGTACCAAGCTGAAAAATGTCATGATCCAGCCATATAGATACTCACATACTAGTCATTGAATAAATGGAAACTATATTACTTTAACAGTATTATGCAACATTATCTAATACCTTTGTTGATATTCATTTCATTGTCTAACCAATTTCCGTATTCTTCAAGGATTTCTGTCACGCTAATGATTAAATGACACCTGATGTTAAACAAGCCTGCGGTTATGAAGGTCCCATGACATACACGTTTCCTCTGGAACCCAAGCATTTTCCTGTCATTGACAAGTTATAATCATGCTCAGGAAGTTTATCCAATTGTATTGTACTTGTTATTTTTAATAAATTTCATTTCAGAAATATGAAGTAAATGACATGGGATGAATGCATATGACTTCACATCTGGAATACAGTCATTGACAAAGATTGCACAATATCATTCTCAATAAAATATAGATGCAGACACTACTGCAATTCTCCTACCTTATTTTGTAAGACCTTGAGTGCCTGTTCATGGAAGCCAAGCTCCATGCACAACCTAAGCCATGAGTGTACTGTTGACTGGCGCAAGTGGTGGGCCACTGGCGAGTGTCGATAACTACAAAGGAACACATGGCAGGAAAAAGGAGTGTCAACAGTACCAACATTAGCAGTGTTCTACTTTCAGGTATAACTCATTACACATTTAGCAATATACTGTTCTGTTTTGAAGTACAGCTTATCATTTAACTGCTAGTATTATAAACATGCAAAACACACATACTCTAACGCAAACACACACACACACACACCTAAAGATGAATTATAATTAGGACATGCTAGAAAACCTATACAAGGGAAGCATAATTTATAATAGCGAAAATTCATGCTTGTACATCCTTTAGAATTCCAGTCTTTTCTTTTCTACTTTGAAAAAAAAAATGTTGTTTCATATAACAGGACAGTGAAAGGGCAAAGTAGCATGATCAACGCTTGTTTGACTGTAATGAATGCAGGAAGATACTTAAGCAGTGAAGTTCATGTCACATCCTGTGCTAATTTTTCTGAGAAAAGCGGAACACATTTGGACAATACAACTGTGATTACGGTTTGGTCCAAAATTACTTCATGATCAGAAAGAAAAGATATAAAAGTATTCTTAAATTCAATGCTGTGCTGTTCATTAACAGCAGTTGATTGATTCATTAATTTTTTGGCTTTCTTTATAATGTCTGGTTAACCCGTTGAGGACGAGTCCCAAGTATACTCGGGCAGGTGTCTATGGGAAATGCATGGTGTAGCAAAATCAGTCTGTCCTCAGCAGGTTAAAACATTGCTTCTTGTGTCTGTATGTAGGCAAACAGCTTGTCCACTTTGAGATTCGAAAATCATAAACCAATAAGGGAACTAACTCACTGTATTAAATGACATTCCTTGTTATCAGAATTTCACATTGCTACATGATCTATCGTTCATGGTAGTACTTGTAAAGATGAAGTGTGTGCTGTATTAATGCAACATAAACTCAACACTAACATTGTACATGTATCTCATTTATCTCTACAGTGAAGGATCTTTCCTTTTCTCATCATGGGTATGATAACTTTCTTTTTCTATTCTACTTGAATACTACTTGAAAGGATACTCAGTACTCAAAGTCACAGAATCTACTTTACCTGTACAAATAATCTGCTGCAACATCCAGTTCATCTCTATCATAGACATTGTCAATATACTGAAAGAAAAACAGCAATGTAGATACTTAGAATGATAGATAACATTATTTGGCTGAGAAGAGATCATATTAAAAACTGTGTAAATGGAAACAAGTTTAAAAGTTTGATGAAAACCTCATAAAAACCTATACAGTCAGTATTATTGCAGGTATACCTCTCTAAGAATTCTATGTCACAAAAACGGAAAAAATTTCTTTGCAAAAAAAAAAAAAGTACCTGACATATAAATGTGTCCTTTGTCTTGCTTATAACTGTGATTCTTACCGTAAGTGTGAAAGTAATTCAAAATCTACACTTTGATGTAATTGGATGTTTCTCACCTTGTGGAGCTCCACTGACAGGACAGGCTCTTTTAGGTCATAGAACGATCTGTCTAAGTTGATCTTCAGTTCATCTGTTTGCAAAAACAATAACCAGTACTGGTACTTGAAGGGGTGAAATGTTGCATTTAGCAAGTTTATTCATTTTGTTCACACTACATTCTTCACTACATGTGTTTCTGTGACCACGCACCTCATGGCACTCAGCATGACTATACTCTGCTAAGACAGATGTACTTTAATGGCAAAGATTGTGTGATAATCTAAAATACTGAATGATTTTCCCCCTATAAAGCAATCCTAATTTATAAGGATAACACAAGTTAATTTTTCTTCATCACTTTGGTGAAATCAAAGAGGGGTTTACATTGTTATCAATTTTTTTTCACTTTTATATCAATATAATATACTTCCAAAGCAGTTGTCCAAACAATGTGAAAGTGACAATGAAGCAAAGGTCCAAATTGTGTCCAAAAAGTGATTTCAGGGAGTTCATGCACTGTATTATGACCAAAACGATTCTACCACACCAGCCCACTTATGGTCACCTACATCATACTTACCCATGTCAACAATTATCCTTTCCCTGTTGATCCATGTATCATTAGCATGGTAGGCATCTGACAGAAGTGTTCTCGTTGCTGTAAAGCAATCAAATCCAAAATATATTATTATTATTATCTTTTTCATTGAATGCTTGAGACAGTATTTACTTCAGCAACAAAAAGCTAGATTTTGCAATACTGGCAACAATAACCATGATAACTGTAGATCTCTCTCTCTACACAAGTGACCTTAAAATGGATTTATACCAAAACACAGAAAATCCATTTTTGGTAGAGGGTACAAAACAATTCTAAATGGAACTCAAACTCTAACTGTTAGCTAGCCCAAACATACATTGCTACATCAATCATCAGTCATGAGTAAGACAAGACCTTTATTCCTCTGATGAGCAATCACATCTACAGCTGGCTCACAGGATCTACTTCTTTGCCTAAAGGCCAGGCCTATTTTAAAGGGCAAGGGCAAGGGCATGGACACCATATTCTGAGTAATCTGACTTCTTGAATACGCACAACCAGATAACCATATGGCATGATGAATCTTCCGATCCGAGGTTTTGAAGTTTTGCTTGTTTGTTTTCTAATCTTGCCAACATGATGATGTCTCCATGTAGTCTATGTCTATGGGGAATTTATTCAGAGGTGTGAGACCTAACTTTAGGCCAATATCCCAGTTCTCCCAACCCTGGTGACAATTTACAGGGTGCTAGAATTTGGCCCACAGTACAATTCAGGGCCCGTGGAATGGAGGCACTTTTTGTACCATACACACAGAGAATACATTAGGTGTCAACATTTTGGCCCCCCCCCCTTTTTTTTTTACCCCGAAAGTGCGTAAGTGGCACTAGAATTAAGTAGAGAGAAATATAGAAACCTTGTTGAAGCGTGAGCGCGGTAAGGTTTTGTTTTTGTGTAAAGACCTTATTTCTTTTTTGTCAGCTGAAGAAACCCGATGGAAGTGCCCCCCCCACACACACACACACACTTTTGAAAACGTGGCGCCGGCGGTGCAACTGTACAATAGACATGATAGAGTTTAAATTCTAGTAGTGGTACATGTAGACCTCTATATGACAGAGTGAGGCAGGTTACGTGCTACTTCTACTATAGTACTAGTAGTAGATTAACCCCAAACCCCAACCAAGACGTTCCATTAACATGGTTAAATAGTATTAGTGGGCCTACATAATTATATAGGCTATACCCGTTACCATTGGTTACTGCCATACCGGTTACAGCCTAGAGCAAAATCATCTACGGTACGGTAAGATCTCCTAGGTAAGACCCCGTACAATAGTCCTATCTCATGCCGCGTCCCGTATTGCCATAGACAGTCTAGACTCTAACTGTTAGAGACCATCTAGACTATATCGCGATATCGCGTATTCGCAGTATCCGTATGATAGCCCTACTACATATCGACCACCTTCTTTTAAACCGGCCGTGTATTAATTGGCGCACTGAATGCTTAATATGCACTTCACTGCGCGCAAAGCACATAAAAATGGATTGGCTTTGACTGTTGATGAAAAATTCACTGTTCATTAATGGTTTTAATCAAGGACAAAATTTCGAATGAATGTTTTCACCGAATAGTAATATGTAATGTCTATGGAGGTTTCTAAAAAGCTTCGTACAACACGGTGTTCAATGCAACTCGGTTTGCGTGCATTGTCAATGCAAACACAGCGGTCGATCTCAATAAGGAGCGTTACCGCCGCGGGGAACTGAAACGAGGCCACGCAAGTTCGACGGCGATATTTTTGCACTGAAACTTCGAATCGAAAAGGGAACAACGGCATTTGATAGAGCTGGATTTTCTCAATCACGTAGGTCAAGTTTTTAACGTAAATTTCAGTGTTAAATATTCTTATCAAGCAAATAAACATTAGGCAGTCGATGACAGTAGTAGGTCCAACCATATATTATAGGGCTCACACCCGTAAATACAAGGGAATGCCCCAGGCCCCTTCACAAATTCGTACCAAAGATACCAAAATAAATGAAGAAAAAAAATTGATTAAAAATCAATGATGTAGTTTGGCAAAAAACTGAATAGCTGCAGATATTGAGTATGAATTCCTCTACAAGTTGCATTTTGGTTGGAAGATGAAAGCTTTTCTGGTGGAATTTGAGGGGACTAGATTTCATTGGGTACGTGTACGGAAAATGGGTGATTTTTTGAGTGATAAGAACTCGTAGTCTGGCTTTGCGGACCCCTGGACAGAATTTGAACTGAATTATCCACCCTGAGAATTTGATGGATGAAAGGGTATATCTAACTTATCCAGGTTAGTGAAGCTGAAACACCTCATTTCTCCCAGCTGTTTTACAGAATTTTTTGAAATTTGATTTTTAACACACATCCCTATGGGGAAATATTTATGGGTGTGAGCCCTATACCTTTACTATTAGTTGATCTCTGCAAACATATATAGGAGTATGTGGGACTATGACGGATTGAGCTACATGGTCTACGCAGCTTTACAATACCATACTGGCATAGAAAGGTCTAGGTTTAAATTATTTTTCTCTCATGCATAAGTAAACACCGTACTCACGTTGAGCTTTGCAGTCATGAGCGCAGACAAAGCGACTTTTCCTCATCAATGAGGACAAGAACGACGGCAATCTTTGGGAGTAAATTCGACTCATCGACGAGGCCATGGTTGTTGTTGTCGTTGTTCTAATTCTTAGCTTTATAAGAGGCGCGCACATGTAATTTGGTAGTCTTTATTCAAAGAGAATTCGCTTGAGAACGACAGCGAAGAAGTCTTCGATTAATAAATCTTATCAGTTATCAATGACTTTATCATTTATCTTCTTAAGAACCCAAGTGTAGATAGGTGTGATCTTCTTTGGTTTGATTTGACCCAGGAAAAACAACTCATAAAGACTGATATTCATTCATATATTTCTTTGCTTATACTCCACAAGGCAGTTCAATGACATTTAGGCCTATATTTCATTTCATTTCATTTCTATTTTTTCATATTTCTCAATGAATGATAAAAAATACATCAAATGTAACAAAACTGAATAATACATGATGTCCAGTTAGGAGACATACATAGAATACTGTAAACATATAACACATAGTGGTCGATCGATAAAAGTTGGAATATATGAATGAATGCTAAAGAAATATGAAGGAACCTACTAAAAAGCAAGCATAAACCGAAATAGGCCTATATAACTATAAAGCAAGCATATAGGCCTATATTCCAAGTTTCAGTTATGAATTTCTCATACAATAATAAGATATTTTGGTTCAAAGTTGGTATGGTATTGAGATGGATTTAGAGAAAATGGCCCTCTTTACCATGCTTCAAAAAGAAATTTAAAGAAAACTTATTCATTCCTATGATACACCCTTAACCTCATATTATTATTATGCCTGTGAATTTGCCTTCTTCTTTATGTTGTCTTTCATGAGTGTGATTTGTTAGTAAGAGCTCTGATCTTGTATATTGTCTTGGGAAAGACACTGACATACAGGTCTTTTGACTTTGATTGCCCTTTTTGATATATATTTTCTTCTACTTTACATTTGTTTTGAATATGTTTTTATCTTTGTACTATATCAGTGATTCCTTCTGTACCAGTATATTTTGTATCTTTGTCTTTATGTAAAATCAATGATACTGAACTATGTAAACTATTCATGAAAAAATGGCTAAGAACATTACAAAACAATAAGTGCTATGCTGCGAAGATTTATGTCAAGCTATTGTAGAACTCATCTTAATGCAGTGAGAACTTTAAAACTACATTATTTCATTCAAATGCGACATCTATGAAAGCCCGATTATTTTTCTTTACAATGACAACTCACTTCGTTTACATTATGCATTCCTGCATTCCTGGGCCCTGTTTTATAAAGCTGTTCGGAAAGTTACGAACAGGTTACGAAAGACTGGTGATCAGTTCTGATGTGCTGTACTTATCAGAATTTCAATTATTCAGCACAAGAACTGATTACCAGTCGTTCGTAAGTCGTTCGTAACTTTACGAACAGCTTTATGAAACACCCCCCCCCCCCCCCCCCGGCCGCGAATGCGCAAGTACGACCGAGTATAAGGAAAGGCCAAGCGTGAAATGTTACATAATGGAGCAACAATGTTATATCAAACAGTGTAATCCCCATTTGTTTTGTATTTTCAGGGAAGGCATGTGCTTGAAAAGAATGCATTGTGAGATCTTCACTAGATTCCAGGTGTCATCAATTAATAAGGAACTGCAGTGGTATCTGCAGATTAAAATGAAACTTAAAGGTTGACCAAGCAATGACTAGGAAATGGGAGTTTTAGAAAGTCCTTACACTTCAAAATAATTGCTCATTATTCAGCGGTTTTTTTTTAAAGCAAAATTGTTGGGACTTTCCACTTTTGATCTGTCCTCATACTCGGCTACTTTGTACACTCCAGGAACATGATATATCACACTTTGATTTAAGGGGTTCATATATACATATATATATATATATATATATATATATATATATATATATATATTATATATATATATATGTATATATATGTGTGTGTGTGTGTGTGTGTGTGTGTGTGTGTGTGTGTGTGTTTGTGTTTATATAGACCTATATAAGCCTATATATCTATGTATGTATTCATATTTGGCCTGTGTAGGCCTAAACAGTAAGCGAAAATATAACAATCACAGACATTATTAGATCCATGTTTTCTAATCACTTAAAACGAACATTTTGGCACGAATGCAAACTTGGAATAGAAAATAATGAGGTACATGGAGTTGGTGGCAGCACAAGAAATTCACCAAGCCTTTCAGTAATCCTGATCACTTTTTTATTTACAATAAACACTGTCTATAAGTAGACCTTTTACAACAAAAACCCAATGTGGTGATGTTTTGAAAACAGTATACCTGCTCATCTGAAATTTGTATCACATTATTGATAGCCATCTGGTAATATAATGACAAGTTTAATTTGAACTCGAATTGAGAGTACACGCGTCTGTTCATATCTTGTCTTACTTTGGGCGATAAGCATTGATGGTTCACTCAAACTGCATCACTCTATATAGTCTGGGTGCCAAAGCCACTTTTTGGGCCTAACCTTGCTTTACCGTCCACCCAATGTTTTTTGATGGTTTTACCCTATTTCGGGGGTGCTGAATCCGAATCTGGATGATGCAACTCTTGCATCCTTGAGGGTTTTGAGATATTCAAGATGGCCGCCAAAATGGCCGCCCGAACTGGAAATTCCCACGTATTTCCTTCTAAATGATGATAAATTGAAATAAAATTGATGGTTTTACCCTATTTCGAGGGTGCTGAATCCGAATCTGGATGATGCAACTCTTGCATCCTTGAGGGTTTTGAGATATTCAAGATGGCCGCCAAAATGGCCGCCAAAACCGAAAATTCCCACATATTTCCTTCTAAATGGTATGAAATTGAAAATAATTGATGGTTCTACCCTATTTGGAAGGTGCTGAATCCAAATCTGGATGATGCAACTCATGCATCCATGAAGTTTTTGAGATATTCAAGATGGCCGCCAATTAAAACAGTAAATTCCCATGTATTTCCTTCTAAATGGTGAGAAATTGAAGTCAATTAATGGTTTTACCCTATCTCTAGGGTGCTGAATCCGAGTCTGGATGATGCAAACCTTGCATCCTTGAGGGTTTTGAGATATTCAAGATGGCCGCCAAAATGGCCGCCCGAACTGGAAATTCCCACGTATTTCCTTCTAAATGATGATAAATTGAAAACAATTGATGGTTTTACCCTATCTCTAGGGTGCTGAATCCGAGTCTGGATGATGCAAACCTTGCATCCTTGAGGGTATTGAGATACTCAAGATGGCTGCCAAAATGGCCGCCAAAATGGCCGCCAATTAAAACCGGAAATTTCTATGTATTAGCTTTTAAATGGTGAGCAATAGAAAACAATTGATGGTTTTACCCTATTTCGAGGGTGCTGAATCCGAACCTGGATGATGCACCTCGAGATAGTCAAGATGGCCGCCAAAATGGCCGCCGAAACGGAAACTCTTATGTATTTCCTTCTTATAAATATTGAGAAATTGATAACAATGGATGGTTTGACTCTATTTTTTTTTTTACTGAAAGATTTCAGGTTTTCGTCAATGGCACAGTTTGAACTTGCTGTATATACAGTGAAATCAGCTCTATACCGGATATCTTTTGAGTTGGTACGATACATGTGTGCCAGCAATGAACCTTTTAAGACTACAGATACTTTTGAATAATTGCAAGATTACACTGTTTCCTCTACATATAATGGATAAGTTTTGAACACTAACAATCAATGGACAAGACATTTTCATCTAAATCATATTGTGATAGTGATGTAGAGAAGTGTATACTGAAATTACCCAACATTACCTGTCTTAATCCATGAGCAGTTTTAATCTCTTCATCCATGAACACTCAGATTGGTTATTTGGTTTATATTGGTGGTCTTGAGGACATTGTTGAAGACACGAGTGGGACATTTTTATAGTTACGCTTCAATTTATTCGGCAATATGATGTGACATTATATATGTATATATGGATTATATATATGTATATATATATATATATATATATATATATATATATATATATCACAGGTAACGCGCCGTGAAAAAAAAAACTGAATGAAAAAAAAAACGACAACATGGAAGGTAATAGTTGATAATCCAGTACTTACGAATATCATAATCTCGGAGAGTGCTTTTGAAATTACCCTTATTGATATCTACTATAGTGGTCATGGATGTAACCATTTCCAATGACGTAATCAGAATATGCGACAAGTTTCACAAGAATACAAGGCGAGACTCGTCAGAATACAAGACAAGCTTCAACACCAAACACCAACATGCCATAATTTAATTTTACTCTGTTGATAGCCGAAAAGGATTAACTTCACTTCTGTTGAGCCATATTATTGGCGACCACAAGCATTATTTTATAACAATTATGCATAAAGAAATTTTCACTCGTATGTTTGTGTTTGTACGTTTCAGTATGATGTCAATATCACTTCTGCTTTTTTGTTTTTGTTTGCAGTACATGTTAAAGTTCCGTTTGAGACATATCGGAATATCTCAGTATATTACAATACCATTGCGACAGTCATTTTGATTGTCAATAACTTTTGGATGTCAATAACTTTTGGCTGATTTGACAAATTCGCTCAACTGAGTTGAATTTAAGAATACGAATTATTGCTTTTCACCCTGCATGGTTTTAATCCCCCGCTTCGCGTCCATTTCATTTCATTTCATTTCATTTTTATTTCATTTCCGGCCAAAGCATATAATATGACAATTGCATATAAACAAATTGAATACAATGTAACTTTTACATTTCAAAATGAAATTTAGATACACGTCATATGTTTACATGAATCAATGAACATACTTTAGTTGAAGAAATACATGGACAAAATGTGACTGAATCATAACAAAGAAAAGGTCGGAAATGGAGGGGACTGCTAAAAAGCGTTAGAGCACAGTACTTCACCATTTAAGTATAAGCAAATGTTAAGGAGTTTCCGTTCATGCAGGACATTTATAGATGTTCCAAAACCTTCAAAGACCTTCAACACCCTCGAAATAAGGTAAGACCATCAATTTATTCTAAAGTTTTTGCCATTAAGAAAAAATATACTAACATTGGAATTTCTGCCACTTATATTGGCTGTCATCTTGGACGTCTAAAAACCCTAAAGAATGGACGAATTTCAGCAACCAAGTTTCGAGGGTGCTGAATAGGGTCTAAAATTTTCCAATTTTTGACAGTTATTTTGGCGGTCATCTTGGACATCTCAAAGCCCTTAAAAAGAACACGAAAGTTGCATCAACCAGTTTCGGATTCAGCACCCTCGAAATAGAGTAAAACCGCCAATTGTTTTCAATTTTACACCATTTAGAAGGTAATATAGGGCTTACATGGAAATTTTCTTTTTTGACGGCCATTTAGGGGCCATTCTGGCGGCCATCTTTATTTTCTCAAAACCCTCAAGGAAGCAAGAGCTGTATCCTGGAGCTTCAAGTTCAGCAAACTCCAAATAGTGTAAAACCACCAAGGTCCCGTTGCATAAAACTTTCTTAGCAACCTTAAAAAATTCAGGTTGGGATTTGCCCAACCTGAATTTTTTAAGGTTGCTAACCTAAGAATGTAAAATCCGTTGCATAAAAACTCTGGTTAGGAGCTTCCAACCGGAATTTTGTGATTTCAACCGGAAAAAAAATCCAGTTGGAGTTTTATTAAAACGGGCCCCAACTGTTATATATTACACCATTTAGAAGGAGATAGGGGGTCTACATATGAATTTCCGTTTTTGGCGGTAATTTTTAGCGACCATCTTTATCATCTCAAAACCCTTAAGGATGCAAGAGTTGTATCCTGAGCTTCGGATTCAGCACACTCAAAATGAGATGAAAACCACCAATTGCTTTCAAATTGTCACCATTTAGAAGGAAATACATGGGAACTTCCGTTTTGGGCGGCAAATTTTAACGGCCATATTGAATATCTCAAAATCTTCATCAATGCAGGACTTGCATCATCCAGATTCTGATTCAGAACCCTCGAAATAGGGTAAAACCATCAATTGTTTTCTATTTCTCACCATTTAGAAGAAAAAACATGGGAATTTCCGGTTTTAATTGGTGGCCATTTTGGCGGCCATCTTGAATATCTCAAAAACGTCATGTATGCAAGAGTTGCATCATCCAGATTTGGATTCAGCACCTTCCAAATAGGGTATACAATCATCATTTATTTTCAATTTCACACCATTTAGAAGAAAATACGTGGGAATTTTCAGTTTTAATTGGCGGCCATTTTGGCGGCCATCTTGAATAGCCCAAAAACCTCATGGATGCAAGAGTTGCATCATCCAGATTCGGATTCAGCACCCTCGAAATAGAGTAAATCCATCGATTGTTTTTTAATTTCTCACCATTTAAAAGGAAATACGTGGGAATTCCCGGTTTTAATTGACAGCCATTTTGCCGGCCATCTTGATTTATCTCAAAAACTTGATGGATGCATGAGTTGCATCATCCAGATTCGGATTCAGCACCTTCCAAATATGGTAGAATCATCAATTATTTTCAATTTCATACCATTTAGAAGGAAATACATGGGAATTTTCGGTTTTAGCGGCCATTTTGGCGGCCATCTTGAATATCTCAAAGTCCTCAAGGATGCAAGAGTTGCATCATCCAGATAAAGATTCAGCACCCTCGAAATAGAGTAAATCCATCGATTGTTTTTTTTAATTTCTCACCATTTAAAAGGAAATACGTGGGAATTTCCGGTTTTAATTGACAGCCATTTTGGCGGCCATCTTTAATATCTCAAAAACTTGATGGATGCATGAGTTGCATCATCCAGATTCGGATTCAGCACCTTCCAAATAGGGTAGAATCATCAATTATTTTCAATTTCATACCATTTAGAAGGAAATACATGGGAATTTTCGGTTTTAGCGGCCATTTTGGTGGCCATCTTGAATATCTCAAAATTCTCAAGGATGCAAGAGTTGCATCATCCAGATTCGGATTCAGCACCCTCGAAATAAGGTAAAACCATCAATCGTTTTCAATATCTCACCATTTAGAAGGAAACACGTGGGAATTTCGGTTTTAATTGGCGGCCATTTTGGTGGCCATCTTGAATATCTCAAAATCCTCAAGGATCCAAGAGTTGCATCATCCAGATTCGGATTCAGCACCCTCGAAATAGAGTAAATCCATCGATTGTTTTTTTAATTTCTCACCATTTAAAAGGAAATACGTGGGAATTTCCGGTTTTAATTGACAGCCATTTTGGCAGCCATCTTTAATATCTCAAAAACTTGATGGATGCATGAGTTGCATCATCCAGATTCGGATTCAGCACCTTCCAAATAGGGTAGAATCATCAATTATTTTCAATTTCATACCATTTAGAAGGAAATATGTGGACATTTTCGGTTTTGGCGGCCATTTTGGCGGCCATCTTGAATATCTCAAAATCCTCAAGGATGCAAGAGTTGCATCATCCAGATTTCGATTCAGCACCCTCGAAATAGGGTAAAACCATCAATTTTATTTCAATATCTCACCATTTAAAAGGAAATACGTGGGAATTTCTGGTTTTGGCGGCCATTTTGGCGGCCATCTTGAATATCTCAAAACCCTCAAGGATGCAAGAGTTGCATCATCCAGATTTGGATTCAGCACCCCCGAAATAGGGTAAAACCATCAAAAAACATTGGGTGGACGGTAAAACAAGGTTCAGCCTCTGGCACCCAGACTAATATGTTCCAATACAAAATGTCTTTGGTTTCTTGAAGCGAAGTGATCGATAACGAACGTTCGACGACATTGCACCGATGAATCTAACACTGAATCACGGTTAAAGGGATCGTACAGTTTTGGTTGAGACCTAATTTCAGGTTTCTAACATTTTTTGGTGAGATAATGAGAAACCTCTTATGAAATATGAAAGAGCATATGATTCTATGAGGGATTCAACGTTTATTTGATGAAAATTGGTTTTGAAATGGCTGAGATATCCAAAAAAGACCAATTCTGATGAAGTGTGGGACCCACACTTTATTACGATTGCTTTGTTTTACTTTGTTTTTGGATGTTTCAGTCATTCCAAACCCGATTTTCATCAAATAAACTTTGAATTCCTATTTAAATAGCATGCACTGTACTATTTCATAAGTATTTTCTTGGTATCTCGCAAAAGGTTAAAAGTCCAATTCTCATCTCCACCAAAACTGTACCATCCCTTTAACTTTCTTGATACTTAATTTGAATGCGGCCAATACTTCTCCATCTTACGTTCTTCAAATATCATTGGCTTCTCTGCTACTCAGTCCTATCAGTCAAATGAAAATACAAGAAGTTTGAAGACGGTGTGTGTGTTGATGACTGATATTCTACAATCTTCAGCAGCCTTCCGTGAAATGCCCCTCCCCAGCCTCCTTGTCCAGGTGGTGATGACGCCGAGATTGGAGAGCCTTGTTGCGAATGAGTGTGTACGCCACAAACCAACGATTTCGGACACGTCTGGCTTTGATGTGTGTTATCCGGTCAAACGTCGTTTCAAGATCTGTTCAGATAAAGTAACAAATCTAAATCTATCATGTGTAGTACATACAATATGAATATACATTGTATATAATATGCATATACATGTATGTTTATAATATCCATGTATGCATATATATACATATATATATATATATATATATATATATATGTTGATAAGGTAGTCCACGTGTTGGCAAGATAAAAAGATAAGTAACAAAGCTGCAACAAAGTTCATGCTGTATTCACCAACGGTTTATTTCTTCACACAAATTTTCGAGCGTCTCGCCGCCCTTTCTCAAGTGTTGATACTGAGAGAACAATAACAAAATTAAGCCATAACAATATATTGCAACCGTGTTACCAAGGATGCGCGCTTTAACGCATCAATGCTAGGCATCCTAACACCCAGCGCGCATCCTGGCAACAGTGCAATGTTACGTCATAATGAAATTACAATGAGTATAAAGCATACATGAAAAAACTTGGCACGACTGATACAGAAGTAATTCCTCTGAATACGCAGCTGCGGTGGTAATGTAAAAACAGTGCATTATTTCTTTCAAAATTCAACATACACATAAATCAACTTTAATTCTAGTGTATAGATAATCTTTACATAATCTGAAATTATCATGATTAATATAAACATTCAATTTTTTGAAATCAAACTGAATCGTCACACTGATGGTTATGCAAAATATGTGCAAGCAGTTTACCATTCCTTTTAAATTTCAGCATACACATACATTAACTTCCAAATTCTGGTGAGTAGATAGTCTTTAAATAATCTGAGACTATAGCATGAATGTTACTGTTAATTAATTAATGTTACTGTTAATTAATGTTACTGTTAATTAATGTTACTGTTAATTAATGTTACTGTTAATGTTAATTAATGTTACTGTTGTATGTTCTCCCGTTTACCCCGCTGCAATATATCTTATCATTATATTGCTTGAGTGATATAATGCTGACGCTCCTTTAACCATTTCTTGGAACCAGTCTTTTTTCCACTCCGAGACGTATTGTGACGTATCTATTTAATCAAAAGAAGAAAAATATGATTTTTCACGTATTTCATATTCATGCTATAGTCTCAGATTATTTAAAGACTATCTACTCACCAGAATTTGGAAGTTAATGTATGTGTATGCTGAAATTTGAAAGGAATGGTAAACTGCTTGCACATATTTTGCATAACCATCAGTGTGACGATTCAGTTTGATTTTAAAAAATCGAATGTTTATATTAATCATGATGATTTCAGATTATGTAAAGATTATCTATACACTAGAATTAAAGTTGATTTATGTGTATGTTGAATTTTGAAAGAAATAATGCACTGTTTTTACATTACCACCGCAGCTGCGTATTCAGAGGAATTACTTCTGTATCAGTCGTGCCAAGTTTTTTTCATGTATGCTTTATACTCATTGTAATTTCATTATGACGTAACATTGCACTGTTGCCAGGATGCGCGCTGGGTGTTAGGATGCCTAGCATTGATGCGTTAAAGCGCGCATCCTTGGTAACACGGTTGCAATATATTGTTATGGCTTAATTTTGTTATTGTTCTCTCAGTATCAACACTTGAGAAAGGGCGGCGAGACGCTCGAAAATTTGTGTGAAGAAATAAACCGTTGGTGAATACAGCATGAACTTTGTTGCAGCTTTGTTACTTGTATATATATATATAATTATATATACTAGGTTATGTATTATGATTTTACCTACATAGAAATAATATGCAGATCCGACTATATAGGTTGGAAAAGATTGAAGTGAACGCTGAAACGATTTTCGCTGTACAGCAATTCTTGCGAAGTCTATATACATCCAGAATACAAATCATCAAACTAACTTTAAAAAAATCCTGGCTTTCTATGATTAAAAGACAAGTTTTCTATCATGATGTGGGTCAACCGAACTTTGTCTATCACACCTTGCAATCCCATCCTCATATCATTGCCAACGTCTGATTCAGTTTGTCCTCGCTCAACGTCCTCGTCGTATTCCTTCTTGGTTTGTGATTGAGTGAGAAGATGGCAGAAAGTGACGACAACGGGGTGACTAAGGCTTACCTCGAGCTCTAGGAATGCACGGTAGGCGCTGTAACCTAACGTTAAAACAAAATGAGAGATCATTATGATTATATTACCTTGGTAGTCTTTCTAACCAGTCGTGGTAATTTTCAATTTTTGAGCATTAACCTGATTGTTAACAATAATGACTAATAGGTTTATCATTCTGAAATATAAATTCTCCATATCCTTTTCCTAACGTGTTTATCGTGTTGTCTTGGCTTGGTACCCGATAATCAGCATCAGATTTCCAATACATTTTCCGTTATTTGAGGGTGGTTAGTTTGTTTGTGGGTTTTTTTTTGGCCAAAAGTTTCTCCCATTTATGAAATTCTATAGTTGACCTTTCTTTCCATATAGTAATATCTGGGCAAGAGCAAACTATTGCTCATATTACAACTTGATGAAAAGACTAATGGATTCACTATTCCAGGGAGTGATCACGGTATTTATAGTAATTGTGTTATTAACATTGGTAGTATCATATCAAGTGGATTTTTTTTTACTTCCTTTTTTTCCAGTTTTGAATATTCATATGTTTCTCTTATATCGAGGTTGCATCATGAATTTGACAACATTGTGTATTCAAGATGGCATGCAAGAATGATTTAATAGATGGACATACTAATTATGCCACATTATGTTAAATTTTAAAATAACAACCACATAGGACAAAAATATTTTGAACCTAGTATGCATTATCAAAGTGTATTACATATAAAAATGAAAAAGTGAATCACCTGTCGTGGTACTACGGTAGAGAGTAACTCTACTGTTCTTACCTTGGTCAAACCTTTCAAAGCCGGGTGGAGCAAGGCATCGATCAACGCGGCCAAGTAGGAGTACGCTAATGAGCGCACACTTACAGATGCGTTTAATACACCCGAAGAGTCCCACCAGAAGGTTTAGGAAGAAAAAGAAATGCATCGCTATATGGAAGAAACGCCTATAACACAAATTGGAAAGAAAACATGAATTTGCCAAATGTTGACAAACACCAGGAACGTCCATGAGAGCCTCATTCAATATCATTTACCAGCAAATTTGGAAATTCACCTATTTAATTATCACTGTGCTAACATGGCCGCTGTCAGACCTACAAAACAGTTTGCAAAGAGACTGTACAAGTGTACTTTCCTTTACATATCGAAGCATGCGCCTTTGTTAAAACGTTTCCAGAAATCGTTAAGACGAAAGTTCAGATATTGCCTTGCTCATGACGGAGTAATAATGCCAAAGGCCTTACCTCATTAGTGGTAATTTCTCCTCATTTTCCATCATCATTATTCTTGCAATCTCAGGTATGTGATATTGAGATATGACATGGTGAGGGGATCGCGTTATAAAGGACAGGGAGCTGCGTATAAACTTTCATGCATAGCAGGCCTACCTGTTATCGATGACCAAAGAACCGTTTGCGTCCCGTTTAAGTAACACACATCGAGCCAGGAGATGTTGGATGAAGATGAACGTTATTATCCCAAAGAAATATGCCCTAATTCAGGGAACCAGAGATGATATAAGACTTGTATGATTAACATAAGGTATATACTTTATATGTATATAACATACATACAGTGCGTCCCACAAAAAAACAACAACAAAGAAACGAAGGCGAGTTTCATTGCAACTTTTTGCTGTCAAAATAATTGATTGCTTCATAAGATATACATAAATGGAAAGATACGCTTCTCTACTTTCATTTGATACACAACTCAATGTTCATAATTCATGCATGAATGAGTTAGAACAATCGACAGTGGTGCCACCAAATTTTATTTGCAAGGACAAATTGCGACGTTGAGTCTTTTCTTAATACTTTTACCGTTATCTTTTCGAATAACGAAGTTCATAAACAAATTAAATATCCATACTTTCTTCTTTCATATTATGAGACCTTGTGCGTAAAATATGAATGACGCATGCTTCAGAAAAAGTCGCAATAAAACATGCTTCATTTCTACCTATTCGATGGATAGTTGAAAAACAAGCATTGAGCATTCCCGACTTAGCAATAAACAATGGGCTCAATATCTGCGCGAGTGAATTCCTTTTTATATTCATTGATAAAAACCCACACATCAAAACTAAATCACACATGCATTTTTCATTTTCACAATCGTAATACAGCTGTGTATTCCATATGATCAATACCAGAGCTGATATGATTTTTCATTCCTTGAACCTCTTTTTTTTATTTTATAATTTGTAGTTTTAAAAGCGTAGTTTCATCTTATCCTGTAATGAGCTGCAGGCATATGTAATTAAAATTCAAATCTTGTAAATTCATTCCATCATGTAAATCACTATATTTTATTCTTTTGTTCATTTTCCATTCTGGTTTTAAGAAAACTAAATGTTAGCTAGATTTGAGACACCTCAAATTTCCTATCAGCAGAATAATCGCTTCAAGCCCGCCTTAGCTAAAAATTGACACACTTGCGAAATTTTATTAAGAGTTGCTTTCAGTGGGATTGGATGTTTTAAGATACTATTTATGTCAGTTTACCTATACAGATCCTTCGTTGAGTTCGTAATTCTACAGACTTGATATGATCTAATACAATTTGACAAGATACGATATTATAATGCGATTGGACAACATGAGTAATGCGTTCGTCATATCATTCATTATGCATAATTTATAACCTTTCAGTTCTATTTGTCTTATCCACATTTTATTGTACTGATTTCTGTCTTTCCCCGCGAAACCTCCTTTTCGACCACTTCTTGCTTGAACCATACCAACCAGTACTTTTGAAGAAGGAAAAGAGCAATCGCTTGGTATCGTATGAGAGCTATTATCGTTCCTGTAAGCATCCACAGTGTGACCAGCAAGACCAGGAAACCTGCATGAAAACCATTCCGTCACATTGGAAGCGTGAACACACAAGGCATGCATCTGCAGTCATACATGCACAAGCACACTTCGTATAGCATTGTAAAACCATATCGTCAAGATCAGATGAAATGTTTTAAAACTGCTTAATTTGTTCATTGATGTATAATTTCTACGAAAGTTTGCAAGTGAGAGAGGCGTATAAATCGATCTTTTGCTTGATATGAAAATGTATCTCGTGGAGATCCTCGTCATCATGTACACTTATTATACAAGCACGCAACATACACACACTTTATAGAAAGACTGTTGTTCATATAAAAAACCCGCAAAGATATAACGATGGCCCAAGAAAAGGAAAACAATATAAAAACATACCCCAGTGCATGTACGCCATGCTGTAGCCCGAAAATCTTAGGCAATAAATCTGCAATGAAAGGACAAAGTAGAAACTGCTTTGAGAAATTGTTAATTTCCGTCGTACTACTCAACCCCAGATAAACGCTTCCCCACCCCCGAAAAACGTGATATTCAATGGGTTTTTTCTCGATATTGTGCTTTTATTTGCAGGCGGTACAATGCATTATATGTATTATAGTATATAATTATATACAGACACACACACACACACACACACACACACACACACACACACTCGCACACATTGATATGCCTTACTCTTAGCCCAAAAAGTCTATGCGTGTGTATGTGCGTTCTCAATTTCTGGGATCCAACATGACACAAAATGTCGTTGAGCTAGCTTGCAAAGGTGTCTTACCACCTGAAATGGTGTATATTAAAAGGAAAGAGATTTCTACCATTTGGTCTCGGGTGTTAAAGAAAGAGTGTATCCAGCAACATCTCAATGCCCGGTGCTTTATGGGCATTTGAGAAGGAAACGAGCAAATAATATTATGATTGTCTAATAATCATGAGGAAGAGGTAGTAATAAAGAAAGAGCCATTTTCCATCTATACATTCGAACCAAGGTCACTAGCATTTGGACCACAGTCTTGATGCCTAGTCCTCACAGACAAATAGATTTAAAAAAAAAAAATTCAGCCATCACATTATTTTTTTTGGGGGGGGGGGGCAGAAAAAAAAATGAGCAAGGCGTCGTTTTTAAGCGATATAGAGCTAAAAGAAAGCTATTGAAGATTCTATTGTTCCTTTACCAGACTCAATTTATCATACATCTTTGAAAACACATAAAAGTAAACATAGTAGCATAGTGTATATTAATATTTCAATATGAAGTATTTCATGTATTTCAGAGAAGTTGTGCTAAATCTAAACTTACTACAACTGAGTGCGCACTTAAATCTTTGGCAGGAAAACACGACCTGTCTCCTTTCCACATGAGTCTTGTAGTTTCTCTGGAAACACAAAAAGAAGCGGGCATTTTTCCCCAATAGATAAAGCACAACCACTGATCATAGACTCGTCATCCTCTAGCTGTATAGCAGAATACATTGGAATAGATGTCATGAGATCGATGCGTTTTATTGTTTACAAAACTTTAAATATCTACGACAGGATCATCATTTCTGACAGCAGATTCGTATATATTTACAAAGATAATGAACCGCAATGTCTATTGCGGGGTATACAAATCCTTTTGCCATTGTGCTGAGCTGGACGCTGGTTGTTGTCTCGATAAGACTATACAAAGCAATGCTATAACTTTTTTAAATGGTGTCATTGAATTACCTGTAGTTGTGAAGGAAGAGTAGAGCGTTTACAAATGTCGTCATCACGGCAATAGACATAGACAGAATGAAGGAAACTGTCAAACAACAACAAATGATGAAAGTGAAGACTATGATTCAAAAAAAGTAAAAGAGATGATAGGCATTAATGAATTTATTTTAAGGAAATTATGTACTGTTACATGGTTTCAACCATTTTCCAACGTATTGAATAAATTTTAGTCCTGTCTATTACTGTTATTGAAAGAGGTCAGTATACGACAGAAAACAAGGACTCATTCACTTTAATTTAACTGATCATTCAAAAGTGATTTATAGTTGTTTATTAATTGATGGAATTACTTATAATGCATTAGGAAATTTCAAAGGTTTCAAACAAGAGCTTTATTTTTCTGTCGACATATTATGATTTGTTACTTTTCTCTGTGTAAGTAGAGATGATGATAAGAGAAAAATACTGAAGATGTGAATGACTGCTGGCAACATAAAACATCGTGCTATACTATGATAACAATAGATAGAGCGATGAAGTCTTGTCCGGTCACCATAGCAACGTGAAAGTGTTATAATGACCGGCCAAAAGCAAAATTACTTGTTGGGAAAAATGAATGCCTACATGATCGCGTTTACGCTCTCAACCAATCATTTGATTAGAATCTGATGCTTTATCATGCTATTACATTACAATTAAAGCGTCTTTGCAAATGTACTATATATACATACATAATAGTTACACGTATCTTATCAAAGTTTATTTACTTTTTTGTTGTTATTTACATCGATTGTGATCACTCCATCCGTCAGCCGCTTAGAATATACTCACCATCTAAGATATCGAGAAAGATTGTTTCATTTTCCGGACTCTGCCAAAGTAACGCCAGAAGATAAGGCTTGAAAAAATCCGGTAAGGACGTTATTTTAACACTGATCTGCAATTACATAATAATAAAGTACACAGAAACCTGAAACAATGATCTTGTGGGACAATTCGAGTAATTATATTTGAAATCGTTTTAGCTGTGGTCAACGACAAGCCCACCTAAGATTTATTGTTGTTAATATTATTCTTTTGATTCTAGATTTTCTCTGTTATATCAAATCGGTTTTTATTTTGTGTGTGTGTGTGTGTGAGTGTGTGATTCATTATAAAGCTTTATTGTCAATTAAATGCATAATCATTATTAATCTTCAGAATGTTAAGCCGCATTCTGTAGAAAGTGGGTACTGAACATTAACTAACCTGAAAAATTATGGCAACGGATACACCAACGGTACACACCATCCGAGTTGAATATTTAAAACCTGCAGTGTTTGAAAAAAGGAGTATCAAGTACCAGAATGAAGCACTAACATGCACATAAGTCAACTGTGCAGATATATTATTTGTGATCTCTACGAAACTTCAGGAAACCGATGTGGACAAACAGGGGCCTACTACATGAGTGTATTCCCTGAAATTATTACCAATGCCCATGAAGAAGTTTCTGGTCTCCAGGTTACGGTCATGATTCCTGTTTCATCATCAAAGCACTGTGTCCATGGTTTCGAAAAAAGAATATTATTCGTTTAAAATAATATGATATTATCCAACTAGAGCACTTTCAGGAAAGTTCGATCAGTATTAAGTTTGGCTGACTATGAGTAACATTGCATCATTTTGTACATGGTTGATGTTGATTACAACTGAACGTGACAGTGCTGACAGTGGCAATATAGTTGTTTGTGCACATCATTTTCCTCACCTGGAAAATCTGGATAAATCCATGTTTTCAGCCGACGAAGAAATCTCTGTTGTGGTTTCCTATGAATTATACAGACGAAATACTAACAATATACATTATGCGAAATGTGAGTCCGTAATGTATAGACGTTTTAGAAAATACAATTTGTTATAGGCAGCGATTCAGAAGTGGAATTTCACATGTGAAACCAAAGTATTACCTATCTATTGTGTTTTTAGTGTGTTCGATGCACAGCATGCAAGAAGTTAAAGCATGCCTCCTGATTGCGTGTGAACTACTTTGTGTTGGAAGTTGTTGAATCAAAGCTTCAATCAGTGTTACTGGAAGAAAATGTTGAAAAGCATACTTCCACCCAGCAGTTTTGAGGTATGTCGTTACTAGGCGCGGAAATGAAATAATTATTTTCCTCTGGACATCAAATAACACTTGGTCGTTCAGTTGAAGATCTCTTAAAACCAGTCGTTCTTTAACGCACGCGAGAGTAAAGAAATGAGATGAAATGGGGGGAGGGTTCCATGTATATTGTGAAATAACTTATTCAGATATGTTTCAATATGGATAAACAGACAATACACCAGTAATATTACCGAGCAAAAGATATTTATACCAATTGATATTTAGACATACAAACCTCTGCAAAATACAATTTGGAGGCGTCAGGAGGTGCTTGACTCGTCGATAGTAGTGAGTCCTCCTGAAACCGTGATCATCCTCAAGGAGAATAAAGTTCTGACAGAGAGCAGATAATTATTGGCGGTTTTAATTTTCCAATGCAGCGGTTTTCTATAGCTTGATTTAGAACTATGATATGGAGCTATGTTTGACAAGATGACCTCTCAATATCACTACTGCAGCATGTGATGCACAAAATATTGACATTCAATGCATGAAATGGTCACTTCTGATTGTATCTGAAATATAGAGCGTCAAGTGATTATATGGTTTTATACACATAATCAATTTTCAGTTTCAGTTTCAGTAAATTTTATTTCTCCATTTGTATAAAAGAAAAAATAAGTATGACAATATCGAACATAAATAATTATTAACAAGTCATGAAAATATAAACAAGAGTTCTCATTACAAACATATATGATCATGTGTATAATACATATATTCCATGGCAAACCTTTAAGTATACTGGTGGAGGAGACCGTTATCAATTAGCAACTCACTTGACTTGGACAATGACTTCTAAACATTACGACTTTTAACAATTCTATTTTTTTCAACTGAATGAGAGGCAGTAATAGATGAACACAAACGAAGCGCTTGGTAAAGGTATGTCATAGCTTATTCGATCAGGTTTGCTTATGATCAATGAATTACATTAGTTTCCTAGGTCAAGACCTCTATTACTCGAATACATTTTACTATTATTTCAGAAGAAAATGAGGAGCTGTATTTCCTTGACGAGCAGAGATGTCGATTCTATTTTACACACGCCGGACAGTGACTTTGTAGCATACTATCTAAATCGCTGTGTGCATTCTATTTCAAACTTTTATTAAGTAGACAGTTAATCTGAAATCTAAGAAATCTTATTGTTTTTTGTCCCTATCACTAACCGTTTTTGCTTTTCCAGCGCAGCTTGCGCGACATCGGGTGACGCTCCGGTGAGCAAAAAATATGGCAAGTATCAAACAGGAAACCAACTCTGGCACATACTTGATAGCCCTCAACGGACCAGACAGTGACTAATAAAGGACGTGGGATAAAATAGAATCAATCCAAGAAGTGACACTATCAACATTTTAAGACGAGTATTTGCCAGAGATTTATAACTTGTTCATATAATTCATTTTCATATTTCGCTTATTCCTTGCGTTATGATGAAATCTCCAATCAGAGGTATGACTGGTAGTCTTATAATTCCTTACCACTCAACATGAAAGTTCATAACTGCTATCTCTTGCTAACTACAACCCTCAAAGATGAAGGCACACGTGCACCAGCGCAATGTCTCGACCACGTACGTCTACAGAAAATAGATCAAGATTTTTTTCTCACCCCATCTTTTTTGGTTAACACAGTTTTTTTGATATACTTTTTAAATCTTAACATTTATATAAAATGCTTGTTATGAATGTTATATCATACATATCTTTATTCTCATGATTATTATCATTACCATTATCATAACTATCATTATAATCATCATCATCATCATCATCATGATAATAATAATAATCAGTGTCATTATTGTTATTGTTGTCATAATTATGATTTCACATGCAGGAAATGGCCGACACGCAAGCATTTTGAAAGATAAGCAACATGTAGACATTCTTTTTTGTCATGGTATATAGTAGAAGGCGTTATGGTACACTATACTTTTCTTCATTAAATAGGTGTGTGGCCCTGAAAAGGGCCTACTCCGGGGCCTACCCATTCTCGACATTTCGGTACCGCCATGGAAACCTTTATTATGTCGACATCAGCACCATTATCATTTTATTTTGTGTGATAATTTACTATTTCCTCACTTGGAATGTGGGATAGTTACCAGGGCCCTGTTTCATCAAAAGATAAAGTCGATCTTAAATTTCCTTACCACACAGGCTGCCATAGACACGCATGAAAGACTTACAGTTGAAATCAACGGTATAATTAATTTTAACTCTTCATAAAACAGGGCCCTGATCTTATTCCAAGTCTGTACGCCTTTTGACTGATCACTTACGCTGTCAGTACAGGCCAAGTAGTGATGAATGTGCATCACGCTCCTACAAAGGCACAACAGGGGAAAACATTTTACAATTGGTCTCGATGAGATGCATGACATGAGTGTTCTATTCGCAATGCGTTGATAATCATGTACAGACGATATATATAATTTCCTATCCGTAACATTATGAATAATTGTCATGATTGTTGGGGATGATCACTGGCGAAAGAAAATGATTGACCAGTTTAGGTTAACCCCATCAACTATTTCTAAAGTCATCTTTGTCATGCATCGTATTAAAAAAGACATAGAGACGATATTAATACATTTAAACTGATATCGTTAGCAATTCTTTGTTGATATCGTCAAGAATGACAATATTCATATTTTGTCCTCTTTAAAGAATTACACCATGGGATGAGTAGTATCAAATCAACTTTACGGTCTTATCGGAGTAATGCTCGACTAGCCGCCGAAAAGTCTAAGAATACGTGATGTATAATTCTGCCTAAAACCTGTGTCATAATGTATAATAATCACGGTCAAAGCTGTTAAACTTTATAGGAGGAATCAAATTCTGTAAGTCTGAGGCCGACGAACATTCCTTCCCTCTAGCTCTGCACATCGCCTTGTACATTTTGTATTGTCAAACACATGCTGTTTGATTTCATTTTTATTATAGCCTCATACAAGTACATTTACTTTTGATTCGGAATATGCGAATGGAATTTTACGCTTGAAATTGAACATGTATGACCTTCTCTGCTACGCAACCTTTGTTATCTTGCGCATGATTTAAGGACTCGCGGTCATCTTTTTACATCTAGATTCGAAGCCAATGTACTTGTCTTATCATGCTTACAGTAAACTATAGGTTGCAATAAAATCACATGTATTGCGCTTGTGGCCGTAAATGCTGAGGAAAATACCTTTAAGAATGTCTCTTATAGTAAAATGGCTGATAAATTAATGAAGTTGCAGAAATGATGAAAATAGCAGGGCTACTATACAGATTGCACAATGAAAAGAACGTCTTGTTCTCGGTTACAATTCGCTCTTCTAAGATGAAATTAAGTTTGTTATTCCGAAAGTTCGTTAGTACACAGCTTCGTTTTTGTTTTTGTTTTTCCATTTTAGGATTAACGAACTTTAAGAATAAGTGATATCACCTCTTGTAATCAATAACAATGACACATACCAGTCGCATGTGTAGAGGAAACCGCAGACGTCAGTAAAGACATTGTTGTATGTGATGCACAATAGTAGAGGGTAGAACAGGAGCCCCAGCATGATCACCGTTATGTACTTCACGAGAGCCGAAAGAATGACTCGATGTAAAAAACAAAACAAAACAAAAACCCCAGGCAATATAAGGATCGAAACACGATTAAAAGTCTTGAACATCGTATCTGATCATCATAGTATGGTATCTACTAACAACTTCGTTATTAATGACGTCCTCACCAGTCACCTCACTCAGCAGAACTACTTAGTATTTGATACGTGTACGTGTGTATAACATTTATTTGCCGGATATGTACCGGCAAATAAATGTTCATGAAGAAAGAGGTCTACACGTTAAGACCTGGGGAAAAGGGGTTTTGGAACACTGAAATAAACAGAATTGCAGGTCACCAGCAGTAGAATACATGTTCTATGGGTATATATATTGTACTCTGTTACGTGTTTAAAGTTTCATCTTTATTAGCATAGGCCTATAATTATCACTGTTTTTATAATACTCATTTGCTTTATTACCTAATAACCCTAATAATCATTACTTAGTAAAGTCGTACAAAACATATGAAAACAGGAGAAATTTCAAAAGTAGTGAGTGAGATAATTATCTAGGCCTAATTCCTGATCAATTAGGTCTGTGCCAGACTGTACTCACATTGCATTGGAGCTGATAGTCCAACAAAGATTTCCTTCCCTCCTGCCCCGAATATAACCATATTAATGACCACATTACTCATGATGACGAAGACAAGTAAGTAGGCCAGCCGGTTCGAATACCCATCCAAGAGGTTGACAGGGCTTGAAGAAAAACAAGCAAAAAGAAACATGTAATCAAAAAACAAAAACAGACAGAACACAAGCGTTCAACGAGTAATTTAAGGACTACGAAAATTAGCAATGTCTGCAACATTCGACTGTAGACAACTTCGTACACACACAACACACACACACACACACACACACACTCGCTCACTTATGAAAAAAAACAAACGTTGCCATGATTATTGGCATTACTTTAACCGTTTTCGTTAGTATTCCAACTTACCACTTTTTATCTCGGTTCCGCTGTTTATTTTCGAACCGATATACATCCAACGTGTTTTTATCGTTGATTATAACATACTGCAACACCATCTGAATTTAAGTCAATGAATTTTAAGCGTAACGCAGTACAAGTGTACCACAATAAAATGTAACCTCAAGGTTAAAAACTTGTATGACTGCAATCTTTAAGCACTGGCATGACAACGTAAATTGGTCTCCATCAACGTGATTAGAGTAGATGCCACCTGTCACACATCTTTATGATGATATGATGAAGGGCTTGGCAACTATTTGAATCCACTTTAATCCACTTTGCTGCACGTTTTTGCATTCTGATTACACAGTAGACGCTCTAATGTACTGAATATAAAGTTCTCTTTTCTTTTCAATGTGTGAAATTATCTCATAAGTGAAAAGTAAGAGGTGACGCGTACTGACTTTTTTTTTTGGTAGTCCCTAACAAATCCCCAAAGCAATGTGTAAGAATAAATTGCATAAAAATGCTGATTTAGATACTGTAAATATGAATTTTCAGATATTAATTTTTGCTGCTTTTTCAAATGAAGGCGACTATTTTTAACAATTATTGATAAACAGTAAGGATATCTATATAAATGTACTTTTGCTGTATTTCGCTCTGATACTTACTAGGCTAAACGTGGTCGGCGCTGCCACTTGCATGGACCGGTCTGGAAGCGACAGAAAGTGGCTAGCATCACAAGCACCATCTGCAGGAAACGCGTGAACGAAGGCCCCGGTTATTTCGGAGTACTCAGTACCTCTCGCTCGTCACTGCTTAATGGTACGCTGGAAAAGACTTTTAGAGGGGGTTATCAACTTCCTTTCAGAACGGTTTTGGTTTTCATTTTCCCATTCATTTTGATCGATAGGATATACACAAATATTGTCGTGGGAATAGAAGTGCTCACCAGTGTAAAGCAGCTATATTGCCTGACTCATGATCGTGCATTTGAATGATTATGTCACTCAATTCCCTCCGTTCGATCAAAGTAGGGCAGTAAAAAACCAAACCAGCGTCAGAAATCACTTTGACATTTCCCCTGTCCTTTCCCGTAAACTAAATAATAATATTTAATGGTGGGAAATGTTGCATGTTGAGTCCCTGACCGGATGTAGGACTACATTATAATTTCCCTGGGAACATTTATGGACGTAACCAGACCTCTGTTTCAACTCAGTGTAATAAAAACGATTTGTTACATGTAAAGTGAGCACAAAATTTTGAAGGTAAAGTACAGTATACCTTTATCAAAAGAATTCAGAGCTGACTATGTTTGAGGGTCTATAGTTCAAGCCATTCCTGATTGTCCCGTATTCCAAGTCCGGGATTTCTTAATACGCCTGTTAAAATCATGTCTCGTCACTCCAGCTCCGATGTCATTTTATTGATAATCGTACCATTTTCAAGGCAGTAATTGGCTCAGTATAATGCAAAATATTTGCCATTGACAGGGTAGATCATGAAAAAGTGATGAAAATTAAGTGCAATTGTATGAATACTGTCGTTACATCGATGGAAGGATTGAGTGGTTTGCCTTTGCGTTTTGTGAAAAGCATCATTTCTTTTCATAGATAGTCATAATGATGGAGATGTCTATACTGTATGCTGTATTACACAAGTGATTCGTGGGAGGGGGATTCCTCTCAACAATTTTAAAACATTCTTTGCTTACATATGACATTGTTACTTATCTTGTATTAGGATGATTTAAAGTGTAATTCTTAGATATTGGCACACTTTTATTTGATGTGATTATAAACATTCACCAGTCATCATGCTTGTTTCACATTTTTCTGTGTGCAAGTTACTTCCGCGTTGGATCTAATAGTGTCTGCGTTGTAACACGACCAAACAACCTTTACGAGATAAGAAATTCAAAGTCACATTGAACTAAGTACAGGAGGCATCTCATATGGCAGAGTGTCAAATCTGCCTCTTTGACAACATTCTTGTACTAGACTTAAACATGCTCAGCAACATGGATGCGGTTAAATGTTTGTCAAAAGTTTAATTATTTGTATCCTTTGTTGGATCAGCTGTTAATGCTCTCAGAATGTGTTTCTAGTAATTCACCACTCAGTGAGTACGTGGCTTGATTATAGCTTCATCTTCAAACATTTGCAAAATTGTGGAGTTTGCGGCAGAATGAATCACTCTACATGGCATTGTGAGAACAGCATTGTGAGTTTAGAGAGATCAATTTGGCCTAACTTTCCGGTTTATCAACCTATCATTCCTGTACAAATCGCCCACAAAGATAACGGTGCACGAGAATGCAGTGAAAGAGAGAATATGCATAAGACATGACATTTACTAATCAGTATCACATTTTATAGACATTATTTTCATGTGTTTCTCCCGCTACGGGACATCATGCTCTGTATATCACATTACAAAAGGCCTATATTCTATATTGTCTATAAACCCACCGCTGGAAAGAGGTTAAGGAGAATCCACCACATCTGCACACGACCCTCGCACGAATCTTCCTCCACATAGTCCCTCTCCCCCGGTCCAGTTTCTGTCTTCGTCGACATCGAATATTCGTCCAACATCTTTCAAAATGATGAACAAAACTTCTCCCAAGCTCACAGTGTTCCTCCCTTCAGATAGGAGTGGTGATGGATCCAAAAGACTACATTTTACTCGATGCTCAAATTTCTGACAACTACACAAGTCCTGGCAACAGAATGTACTAGCAGACAATAGTATGATAACATTGCGTTAGGGCAAACGACTCTTCAAAAAAGAAAGTGCTATTGATAAAAGTCGTTTACTATGGACGTGAGGAATATGTTCCGAGTTTTGAACGAGAACATTGGCTAAATGTTATGCTCGTGAAGAATGATGTATACTGAATGGCATCCTAAGGTAGAACGATAAACATGGTGACCTGCTCAAGACGTTTGACGAGCAATGTTTAATCCGCGAATCACCTCAGGTTGGAAGAAGATGCCCCCAATTAAAAATCCACAGCCTGCTTGAAGTTACTGATCAAGCTATTTCCCTTCAACTGCGATGCTGCATGCAGTTATTGCAAGTTCGTTGCAAACAGTTTGAGTGCTTATAAAAACTCGCTGCCCAGCATCAGTAATTAAGCCACATCACACACACCACGCATGAAACGTGGACGCCGGAGGCATGTAAACGTGTGCCAAGAGAATTTTGTTGGAACGTCATTTTTTTTTCTTCATGCCAAATCTGACATGATGTGGAAATGCATTGTGCAGTCAGAAATATTGAGATTTAATACATAGACGCACTTATCAATTTACCCAACTGCTAACAGACCTGTCATGATAAAATGACCCCGGTGATCTTTCTGTGAGATCAAAAGTGCCGATATCTGATTTCCGTTAGATTTTAGATAAATCAGCTATAATTGATGCATCCCTACCGTGGAACGGTAAACGAAAAAAGTAAAGGAGAAAGAAGTCGGGAATGATTTGAATGGCGAGACCCATAATTAGAATGATTCACGAGAGAATCGCTATCAAATATTTTGAATAATCTTGAACAAGTGGAAGAACAAGTTGGCATTATGTTTGAACGTGGAATACTGAAAAAAAAAACTACAAGGCGACAAATGCTTTGTTGCATTATAGCATGAACTCTCTCTTTTTTTGTACGTTTGGAAATGCCTCAGTAAAATTTCAATAACATTTATGAAAGTGCCTTAAGGATTAGAACCAGCACTTGATGAAGCTCAGGGGTCTAGTGGGGATGACGCCTGTCCGGAGATCAGGAGATCGTAGGTTCGAATCCTGCTCGAGTACTATGACGCGCATGATTTGTTTTATCATGGCTACTGCTAAAACACTGATCAGTTCAGTGCTTAATGACATCGACGTAGGGCAATTTGTCAATCAGTTGCGACGCAGGAGATGACACATTAAAGAAAATAATAAATACATTGTCATACTTGAACTATAGAGGGCGAACTACGTTACTGTGATGTGTTGTGTGGACCTACAGATCCCTCACCTGTAAAATATCACCTAGAGACGTGTGGTCACAATCAAAAGTTAAGGGGGAAAAATCTGTGTAATAAACGAAGGAATCAAGGCCTTTCCTTTTGGGTCGCAAAATGAATCAACATGTCTCACTTCGGCCTTTATATCTTCCAACAGCTTTTCCTGCCTAAACTCTATCAAATCATTGTAATACTCACACACATTTATACACATACACACACGCATTCAAGGCCTTTCCTTTTCGTCAAGTGAATCAGCATGCTCACTTCGGCCTTACAACACGTTTTGGGGGGAGTTTTGAGTGGATTTTTTTTTTTGGGGGGGGGGTATGGTCAAACTCTCCATGGTCATCCTTAAAGCTAGACTTCAGGAATTAGAAAAATAATCTCTCTACATGAGAAAATCAGAATTTCTGATCTCAGTTATGGGGTGCTCCTTGAAGAGAAATAATCCCTTGTCATTACAAGCAAAATAATACATAGATTTATAGTAAGATTTATGATTTGTGAATGTTCTTTTTAATTCTTTCACTATCTTGTGAGCTTTCTAACTTTTTTATCAAATATGTCTTCAATTACTCCATCAAAACTTTGCATCAAATCGCTGAATTTGAAATCCAAAAATGTGAAATCCGTAAATGAAAAAGAGTTTGTCAATCCGAACATTGGGCGTTATTTAGAAGGATCGTTATTTCGATGACTCGTTAGTGCGAACATTCATTCATCCGGAAATGAAATAAGGTTGATTACTCCGACGGTTCGTTGACCAAAAAGTGACATAAGGTTCATTATCCCTAAGGTTCGCTAATCCGAAAATGAACGCAGTTCTGAAGGTCGTTAATCTGAAAATAAAAAGAAGGTGCGTCGTAGCAAACCTTCGGAATCACAAACTTTAATTTCGTTCTTGGATAACTGAACTCTTAGAATAACGAACCTTCATTCATTTTCGGATAAACGGACTAACTAACTGTAACCATTACGAGTATCCCATTTCACTTCCGAAACGAAACGAAACAAATATTAATGAAGTGTTTTCTTCTTACCACTTGTAGGCGAACATTCCAACGCACACCATGTAATTTGCACGTACAGACGAATGACTGTGAAATCATCACTTATTAAGTCTCTTTGAAACATTTACAACTAATATTATGACTACGATGGCTTTACTTTATAATACTGCATCGCAATGTCAAAAAAAGAAGCTGACACACTCACCCTGACATTATTGTGATGACTATTTTGCATACGTGACAATAAATGGCAAAATATGTAAATTAGTGGTTGTCATGCATGAGACATAGTATTCGTTGGTAAGTTGTTTTCACAGCCTTAGAAAGACCAGACACTCTAAAAAGTAACAAAGAGCACATATACAACATAATGGAAGAGGTCATTCGAGTCACAATCATTCTACAAGTCATTTTAATTACAACACTAGTTTACTCCAGAGTGGCGCTTATACCAAACTCATAAGTTTGTCATTCCATGTTGTGAGCTGAAAACAGGATTTTATGTTACTAAAATATTTAAAGTGCAAATCAATACAATTGGCGGTCTTTTGAAAGTATCCACTCTCAATGCAGACTTAAGCAAACAGGTGGATGTAATAGAACTCTAGATGTGGAAAAACAGAAACCAAGAATGAATGTTGTCATGCTGCCAAAGATTTGTTTGCCTACAACGTTCCTCTTGAGATCCCCGCTTACGTTACATCTTACGCATGAGCTAGAAATTGAATAAGGTATGCTTTATGTATACATCTTGACTGACCTTTAGCCTGCGAATCTAAGTTTCTACACGTGTACTTCATATCTATAGCTTCCTACAACAATCCTGTCTCTTCACTTCGTCATCATGTAGCATTTGCATTTTGAGCATGAAAAAGCTCATGTGTATGTGTTTGTGTGTGTTTGTGTGTGTGTGTGTGTGTGTGTGTGTGTGTGTGTGTGTAAAGACAAATTTGAACATTCTTCAAATATTGCTGAAACATCTTGATTAGATGGAGATACTTATAAACAACTTTAAGTAAAATCCCTCTTTATATACATCTAATGCTTTTAAGTATGTTGTTCAAGATGATCTGAATATTACGAACGATACCATACATTAATTGTTAACTCTTGGTGAGCTGCGCACAGAAAAAAAAAACAATAGCGTAGTACACACTGTCAAAAGTCCGTGGCACAGAAAGGGTACATCGTACTTTCAAATCCCTACTTCAAAACTATAACAACTTGCACCTTTCTTCACAGACTTCTTGTAGTCAATAAAGATTCTTTTATAATTGAGACTTTAATATTGCGTGACTATTGAAACATGCAATGATATCCTCACAAAAAAAAAATCCTTCCCGCTTGTAAATCAGTCTCTATTGGCCTTAATTATGCTCTTGTGACGATGCCAAAGAGAATTATGATAAAGTGACGATAATAACCTTCAACCCCTCTCAATCAAGACTGTTTTATATGTATATGTATCGCAAGTTGTTCTGTAACAAGATTTGCTTCCGGTTATATGCCACAGCACGCTACATAGCTTAATTACCATTCTTGAAAAAATGAATCTGAACAGGCCCAGGTAATATTAGTGCTACCATCATAATGAAAACACGTGGCTGATTTGCAACGTGACTGTAATAATTAATATACGGCCAGCACAATTGGTTCGAGTACAGTACATGGAATACATAGTAAATCATTTTTTAAGGGCAAACGACCCTCCTCGCTATCGTCCTGTATGAAAATTCACTATTTGCCGACAGAAAAAAAAAAAACGACAGCAGACAAAATTCTGCCCTCCAAGAGCGGGACTACAGGGCGTCATTTCACACTTTGTTATAGCAGGGAGGTGGTCCACCTCCCTGGTTATAGTTGGCTTTAACAGATAAAGCAAAATTTAGAACAGAATGGGGTGTATTTCATCAAATTCAGCACAATAATATAAAAAAACACATACACAAAGTTTTCTAGTTTTACACATACATACCCATGAAACATCGATACTAGAAGCAACTATACTGATTATGTAAATTAGGTTAGGTTATGATCGTTATGGCCTCGCATATCTCCCATTAGCCTACAAAGAATCTTAAATAAATTGCTTTTTCAGGATGTGAAACCATTTTTTTTTTTTTGAGCAGCGTGACTTTTAAGAGAAAAAAAGTTGCTTAGTTACTAAATCATCGACGGAAAATATATTTCATTGCATTCTAGTGCAGCAACCAGTCGAAGAGTTATGAGTTGATGTCATCATCACCTCAGCAGATTGTGGTTGTGACCAATGTCAGTAAGAGCTATAGGTAAAAACAATCATGTCAAACATTAAAACGTCGATTTCGCTGGAACTTGTACCACTTTTACTTTGTCCGTTAAGATCTAACTGTAAATGTTGTGGAAGTGCACTTTAATCTCGTTAAGCGAGCAAGAACAACCGCAATTTCGTAAGTTGGTTTCAATTCCAATCCTCGCACGCCCTCTCTCGGTCAATCATCTTTCCCTACAGGGTTTCACCAAACAGTTCTCAGGCTTTCGATGTCGGGAGGGCTGCAGTTAGCGTGGGTTGGTTGAGCGTCGTGGCTTAGATTTGGTCTTCTTCCTCAAGCACGGACACCAGCCCCGAGAGAATTAGGTCGTCCTCTGTTATGATTCGTGGATTTCAGCTTAACCGTCACCAACATTTGCTTCCGCTAATAGTTCCTTTCTGATATCCTCATATTGTTTGGTAACTTCTTCAAGGGGATGAATTCTCTTATGGTCGGAATCTGGTGGCACTGACACAAAATCTACCCTCAGTCTCCCAAGCGGAACACTTAATTACGGTCAAACTATTTACGGTGATTTCACTTTTCCAGAGCCTCTTCATCAAGGTGAGTAGGGTTTTTAGCTGTTGTTGGTGTGCTTGGAATGTCGTTTCTTTCCAGATTGCCTGTTTCTTGGTTCGCTTGCTTCGGCCAGACAGTTTCCTTTTAAAACTTCCAAATAAGATTTATATGTCATCGATCGAAATCCACCTACTCTAATTTTCTAAAATCTTATCATTTATCATAAACTATCATTTTGTCGGGCAAACTTTGGTCACCGTTTCATTTCTAGTAACCGATAGTACCCAAGAAGTAATTAAAACTGAACATGATAGACGGATATAATGCATACATTGAGAACATGTATTGCAGAGTCGTGATTCTCATACCAATAATCAAATATAAAAGTGGATTTAGAGCTCGCTATCATGAAACATCTTTCATAAACCACTTTGACTGAATTAATAAATCGCTGCGATATGAAAACCGGTATGCCGCTGTAATTTCTGGATAATTTCCAAATTGCAATAAAAAAAAGTCAGAGGCTCGTGTCGTGTTCGTAAAACGAAAGGTAGCGTGGTCGTAATTATGATATTGGGTGCAATCTTATTACTAAAAACAAACAATTGCAAACAAACTGATGAATGTGTGTACAGGATATATCCTCCTGGTTTCGCCGTGTCATCCTTCAAAAGGTCATTAGCTAAAAAGACAGTCATTACTGCGTCATTGTATCCTTATCCATTGTTAACCCGAATTATACCTGTTATCTTCTCTGGAATTTTGAGAACCAATACTTTTTTACTGCGTTGGTCTCTTGCTTAAGTTGTACTCAAACGGAAGGATTCTGCTGTAGGTAAGGGAAAAGAGTTGTTTCCTTTCACTATCTGTGTTTCCATTCTTTTGGGCTTATCATTGCAAATGTATTTGTGAATGCCATTGTTTAACGGACCACTAAATGTAATTGAGAACTGCAATCTTACAAATCAACAAGATCTGAAATATGTTTGGAAGTGGAGAAAGAGATAGAGAGAGAGGGGGGGGGGGGGAGCAGTTTGGCTGATATCAAATGGTATGATGTAACTGATCTTGATTTTCAGCTTTGGGCATTTAATGTGTTATAGTAATACCCCTTTTAGTGTGGCATAAAAGTTTTTATCCTGAAGAAACAATGAGAATAATACCAAGTCCGTATTTTCATGAAAAGACTCCTGAAAAGGGAAAATAAAAGCTCTGAATGTCGACTAACAGCAGTATTCATGATATCCTTCTAAATAGCCATATATTCAGGAGATTCTAGTAAAGATCAAAAGGCCTGCATGGCAAAATTGCCGGTCTCTAAACGTATATCAAATTTCACCAATATTGTGCTCTTCGTGCACGCGGCTCAAGACTTAGTGTAAATTGTAATAACACACTGCTTACACACAGTCATAGTGCAGCGACACGTTTGCGTTTATGATTCAGACTACTTTGCATTATCTAGGATAATATCTAAAAAATCGAATGATACATATTAACTCAGAGGAGTTATTCTCGTGGGCATAGTGGGCAGGGTGTTGTGAAATACCACATCATACCTGTTATACCTTCCTAGTAGTTCTCTATAATCTTGTGTATATTGTATAGACAATGTATTATGCGTACACGCATAATCACATCAAGATGCACATAATCTGCAAGCCCGAATGCATCCATGTTAGTGATACCAATAATTTATGATCATTTCGTCTTCACATCCAAGGACCTGTTGGCAAGAATTTGCCGCTTATTCTCGTTTGTTCTGCATCATGCATGTAGCCATCAGTGTGATTCATCGAAAAACATTTAACTGTTGTTCCAACAACCCGCATGTTTACATCGATTTGTTTGTTTGGTGTTCGGGTCCATACACTGGTGTAATTCGATCATGATGTCAATACATAGAAAAGAGAAAGAGATAGGAGGAAATCGAAAAACACGCTGTATTATATTATATGCAGGCATATTATATGTAAAGGTTCTAACTGTAAATGATCACAGTGTGATTTGGGGAATCGTTGTTTTCGAAGACTTCGGAAAGGTCACTAAAATAAGTTCCCCTCTCTAGTCATTGGATGACTGTCTCAGGTCAGGCAAAGGCCTTTAAAATAGGACGAGAGTCATCGGAATAAACAAGACCTGAATATAATCGCGTGTTAGTCGATTTTGCCATTAAATCCATAGTGCAGAAACGCTGGTATAACTAGGATTCGGATGTTTCATTTATAAATCCATGACCAGTTAATAATAATAATGACTGGCTTTGAAGAGCGATGAAAAATATACAGGCCACATTATCTAGAAAGGAACACTGACCTGTATCAAACGTTATAATTCTCAAGTTTCAATGATGACGTCAAGTTATGTGATGCTACAATATACAAATGATGCACAGGATAGAGTGCGTTAGTGAAGGTGCGGCGCACTCGAGAGTATTGACAATGGCGCAACATGCACGAGGCGCACGCCACGAAATAATCCTGTGCATCATTTGTTTTATAAAATGGGTCGAAAACTAACAGCATTTTTCACGTACCTTTGTGGGTCAATACCAGTCAGCTACATGTAGCACTCGCTCAAGAGTCAAGATGTCCGAAGATGTTCGTCCCAAACATTTACGCACGTCGCACTCGGAAATCCCGCACATATAAGTACGCCACATGACTTATGCACAAGAAAGGCCGACCGGCAGCGCAGCCCGAACTAGAAGTTGTTCACAGGATTGACAGCCCGTATAGCAGCGCGCGACGCACTTGTAACAACTGATTGAGTGCGCACTGCTAGTGTAAACATTGTGACGTCAGGCCGTGCATGTTAGTAAGAAATTAATGCACGCACACGTGACTCATTTCAGCGCTTCCAATTGGCTACATTCTTGAACCCTTTTTATAATATATTGTAAAGCATGAGCTTGCTATAGGTGCCTATCACTGACATGGTTTCAGTTTTAGCAGTAATTGCAAGAGAAACATTTTTCTTCATATTAACAAACGATGCAAACGAGGCTTTTCTCTCTTGGCACTAAAAAAACTGTGGAGAACAGTGAACTTCATCCTTGTTGGCTGTGATTTCTTGATTTCACTCAAGGATGACTTCGTCATAATGGAAATGCCACACAGGAAAGAGAAGAAATTCTACTATTTTTGACAGAGGCACAAAGAAGAAAAATAAGATACAACTATTAGCATATACGGATTTGAGGGGTAATTTTCACGTTGTACACAAATCATAATCAAACGACCCTGAGTGGGTGATATCAATGATGGCTAGTGACTGATGTGTCAAGCAATTATGCATAGACAGGAAAAGGGAATTCCAAGGAAAAGAATGAAATACAATACCCTATTTCAGGGAAACTCATTCAGGATAGTTGCTTCATTTTGTCAAGGTAGGGCAGAATTAAAGGGGAAATCCAGTCCAAAAATAAGTTAGTCTGATAAAAAAAAGAGTGAAATCTTACGAGTTTAACCGTAAAATTTTGACTGAAATCGGATGAAAAATATGAAAGTTATGAAATTTTGAAGTTTGCTAATGTTTGCAAAACAGTTCTTGTACAGTGAATATGAATATGTAAATGAGTTAGCTGACCATGTCATAACCTAACAATTTTCTATTGAGCGTGTACAAAAAATAACGAAAATTCAATGTTTCTGTCATTGAAGTCTGAAACGTGATGTTATACCTGGTTGAATAACTTCAGAATAGTGATCAGTTAGATATGATTTGAGCATCGGGCATAATTGCGTTTGAATGAAAAACTGGAAATTTCAAAATTTTATGTACAAACTGTATGGTAAGTTATGAGGGGATGACATGCTCACTTTTCCATTTGCATATTCATATTGACCGTTCGAGTACTGTTTCCTCAGAAATAAGAGAAACTTCAAAATGTCAAAACTTCCTTATTTTTCATCCGATTTCGATTAAAATTTTACCGTTGAACTTGTTATATTTCACTCTTTCTTATCAGATTAACTTATATTTGGACTGGATTTCCCCTTTAAGGCAAGATTAAAATCAAAACTAAAACGACTGACATTCTAAACACGATTAACCAAATTCATCTACCCATCTGATTACTCTATATCATGTAGAACATAATAATATTGTTTTGTCCTTTCTGCTTGTGCTACCTACCGCAGGTATAATCTTCAGCCTCGTGGACGGTAACCTCGGAATCAACCTCGAGCAAATCGTCGGAGTGAACCCTTACTCTTCATGGACATTATGGCACTGAGTACTTTATTCATACTCTTCGCCACAGCAATTGTATGTACACAGGCCAGAACAATTCGCCTGTCTGGTCTAGTTACGCAAACAGTCACCTTGCCTTGTAGTTTACAAGACACGAGCGATTCCAGAGTGTACTGGTCGAGATCGCAAGTCTACCTTAACGTCGAGCGCGAAATCCGGAACGAGGTTGAACCAGAGTTTGCAGCTAGGTTGGCGGTGACGGGAAGCGACCGCGCTTTCAATCTCGAGATTTCGGAACTGCAACCGACAGATGCTGGCCCATATAGCTGCCAGATCTACAAATCTTGGGCCAACGGAACGAGATATTCGAGGACGATCCAATACGAGTTGGTAATCTATGCCCCACCATCTGACCACTACCCTGAATGTAACATCGCACGAAATTTAGGCACGACTGGAGGCGATACCGTCGGCATTTCATGTTTTTCTCGTCATGGCATTCCCCCGGCAGTGTTGTCGTGGCATGACGGTGAACGGGTGCTAAATAGCACAAAAGATCCAATCCGAAACTTATTAACTATCAACAAGACACTGGAACAAAACGACAACGGCGTAGTGTATACTTGCAGAAGTGACAGCCCCGCGTTTGCGAGACCTCGAACGTGTTCAGTTACACTCCTCAGCATTCTACCGAGTGTAAGCCTTACATCCGACAAGAATACAGTTTCAGAATATGATGACGTGATCTTCACTTGTTCAGGTAAAGGAATACCTTCCATATCTTATCAATGGTTCCTAAACAATGAAACACTGGAGGAAAGCAATAGGTTTATTCTAAGTGCTGGCGGACAGGAACTTCACGTACTGAGAGTACTGCTTGCAGACAACCAAACCATGGTGACATGCCAAGTCGCTACGCCCACTGGACTGACATCATCTCGTCGGAAGATGTTGTTCGTCTCAAGGCATGATGTGTCTTCCGATTGCAGCACAAACGGTCAGTCCTCCAAAAATGCTCCCACGATGTCTGTCCTACCCATTTTTATAGCTTTCATCGGAGGCGTCGGCTTGACACTTCTCGTTGTGTTTATCATCGTGGTTACCTGCAAGCATTACAAGAGGCATGTTAGGAAGGAGAAGCAGGCCAGTCAGGCCAACTTCCTGTGGTCATCCAAGCGAGAAGCAGTCCCAGGTGAGAGGACGTCAGGATGCAGCACTCATCCAAAAGATCCAGTATTCACGACTCATAGTGATGCCACGAAGATTCAGCAAAGCTCCGGGCAGCTGACCCAAGCTCAGAAAAATCAGTATTTTGAGATGCACAGTGGAACCGTTCAAACGTTCTCTGCTTCTGTAAACGAAGCATCTGGACAACCCATTCCGTTCCAGAGAGATGGCATCGGCTATGCAAATGTTGCCCGAGATTCCAGCACCATTGTTACTGACGACAGGCATGGCGATTCGTTTAATGCCTACAGACGAAATACTCAATGCACTGAGGACCTGTACATGGAGCCAAAGGTACCGAGCGTCCCTAAACTGAACTTGATTGGTCGAAACGATTCGGTACCACATCCTAATAATCAACAGAATTCGTGCAGTTCCTTGGCTAGCGGTTATCAACGAGGAGTTGAAGAAAATTCTGAATACGCAGAGATCGATGCTTTGCCTTCGCCAACCATTCGCAACACATATGAGATGTCCATTATATCTGCTTTTAATCAAAGATATACTGAAGAATGAACGAAATAATCTGCAGATTGAATTCGAAAAACATGGGGGGATCAACCAGTCGTGACTGTTTGAACACCCCAATGTCCTCACACAACAAATTAACATTTCTAGTATGATTAAAAACGTACAATGAAATGCTGTGACTACGGCACATGATTATGAGGCTTATTTTTTATGAACTTAATTCTTACACTTCTGAAAATGCACCAAGTAGACATGTTATTACTCTTTAAGTAAATGCAGCTATGTACTGTTCAGTTCATTGTACAGAAAAATAGATTAGACTTGCTTTTCAAATTGTAATTCAAATTGTGCCTACACAGTCATCATGTAAAGGCTACTGTATACGTATATTGTGCCGTTTCTCAATGTTTATTGCAGCATAATGTTCATTATCATCAACGCTTTTTTCTCACTTCAAGTAGAATTATCGATACTTGCTTCAATATCAATCAGATCCATCAAAATATTATACAGTCATCGCATGATTCAATGGCTTAATGAACTGCAAGCCCATCCTGTGGTACATGTATAATCTTCCAAGAAAAAAACAACAACATAGGACTGATTATAGCATTGACCTTGCCACGGCAAGGGAGGAAAATTGGCGATGGACTGTGTCATCTTCGACTATACACAAAATAAATGACGAACAACAAAACTACAACCTCTGTGAGATGCGAATATAATTTTAGTGTGTAATCAAAAGAAGATTACCGAAGTTTGAGGATAATGTCTACACTCAGTTAACTGATGTTAAATGCATGAAGTGAGAATTCCTTAGAATATGTTGCATAATAATAGCGCATCATTAGTAATATCGCATCCACAGTCTTGATCAAATTTTCAATATTATTCACTGAAGAACCTGCAGAATCTGCCATTACGTGCATAAATTGTCGTTGAAGATTTGTGAAAATAGAGATGACTTTTTTTTTAGGGAGAAAGAGATTTACATTTTTCGATGCATGATTGGTATATTGCTCAATGTCTCAGTTAACCTTGTCCTTAAGCTCTCTTCTGATATGTAAACGCAGTATGTACGGTCGAGCTCAAACAGGCAAAACGATTTGTTCTCTGACATGATTACATTGACAATGCATCATTATGTGAGAGGAACGGGTGGTATTAGGATAGGAATGTAGGCCTATACAATCCGTTAGTGCGCGTGAGGCGCCTATAACACTATTTAGAATACTGAGATGCATTCCTTATCAGGGGCGGATCCAGGAATTCCGTGAATTTTACAAAATCAAAGGGGAGCGCACGCGCCCGCTCCATTTTTTCTTTTTATTTCTTTTGTTTTAACAAAACGCCTGGATTTGCCACTGCTTATTATGTTGATAATGTTATAGGACGTTGATGGAGGGTTGTTTGAGATTACAATGCCATCTTATTATGGGAATGAAATTTTTGTCAGAAGTTAGTTTCCAGTGAGTCCAAAAAGCCCACTAACGAAAGCTGATGTTGGAATTGATGTCTAAATCCCACGTGGACTCTGGGCTCGGCCGAACCCTGAACCCTAAACCGTCTCGTTAGTGTGGCGGGACCATTTCCTCTCGGGTGATGGCATTGCTGTTCCCAGGACGGAGTAGTGGATCCGCCCGATGGTCATATCACGCCTACACCACTCGTGTTTGCTGATGAAGATAACCTGTCCAGTATTTTCATTTCAACCATAAGGAGAGTCGAAAGAACTGGAAATTTAACATTTGTTGTTCATTGCGACACCGCCCTATTTTTTTTCCTCCACTTGACATTGAGGGAAAGTGTTTTGACCACGTTGACAAAACTCACAAAGAATCCAGGAGGATAGAATTAAGGACACACTAGTAGAGCGAAAAGATATGACGCATTTTCCTTTTTTATTTGTTTGTCCGCAAAGTAATTGAGTCTTTATCAACGCGCAAGTGCCAAATCGCGTGTTCTGAATTACCGAATTGCTTCACCTTTGCCTTTTCCTAGATGTTAAATACCCGGATCTTTAAAATTATTTGGCAGAGAGCAAAAATGTACAGTGTAAGCATCGTATTAGAAAGTCTAGCGAGGTCTTATACAGCTCAAATCAAAGATTGCAGATTAAAGATTGATTATGTTGCCAGTTGAGACTGGTCGAGCTATAAGTATTTAGCAAGCCGGCTTGGCATCTATACAATGAAGATCTCACATGACCCACTGTATGCCAATCCAGGCCACTTCACGAACCGGTGGCCAAACCAGGAAGAACAACAAAGATTGTGTGTAACACGGATGAATCTACTTGTAAGGTTACTGCCCGCCTCTTTTTTGTTTGTTTGTTTTTTTTATATGTGTGTCTTTTACACTTCCTGTTTTTGTTTTCTATTTTTCCTGGGTTACTGTAGTGCATTCCTTTTATGGCTTTTCAGAAACACATTGCCAATTGAATGCAAATCAAAACTTTGTTTCGGTTACATTAATACGCACAACTTCCCTATCTGATTGATATGTACGCAAGTCTTTAACAAAATATATTTTTGAAATGTGAATAATGAAAAATAGACGGATTGTAGCATGTGTAAAAATTAATTGTAAAGTTATGATATTTTTGCACTGATGAGTGGAGGGGGAGGAGTTACAATTATTATGTTTTCGATAAAAAAGAAATGATGTTTTCATCATTCTGTACAGAGAAGAATGACGAAACCTACATAGAAGCAAGCTTGGCTTTAAGCCCCGATAATTAGTGTTTGTAAATAAAAAACAACGACTGAGCGCTGATAAAAAATACCAGACCAGATCAAATAATACCAAATAAAGAAAAGGGGATATACCTATAACTGTGAACCATGACGGTGACCAAGTTTTCATTTGCTTTCCGAATAAAACGTGATAATTGTATGAACATTGACATGCACAAGACTATTATTGCATTGGAACTATTGCAAGTACTATTCCACGTAGGAAAAGAACCATTTTTTTAGGGGAAAAAAAAACCAAGGACAGATACATGAGGCGATAACGTCAGAATCTCGACTAATTTCCAAACTTCTTTGATTGAGAATTATACCACAATTTTTATCTGTACGAAGGTTCGGTGGCCAATTGGCTGTTTACTCTACTTTTTCCATGTGCAGAATGAGTATCAGAGAAACACACAATGTTATTGTTAGTCTTGTGTCCATGAAAACAAACTTTGAGAAGGCATCAGTACGCTGATGTGATTGGTTAAAGATAAGAAGCGCATACCTCGACGTGTTCTGAAATCTACGAGAGTAAAGTGTACAGGTATCACACTGAGAATATAGTAGACACTCAGAAGCGAATCAAAGAAAATTATCGCAAAACGAGTAATTGCCATTATGCAAGAACAGGTTGAAGGGATCGTATAGTTTTGGTTGAGACCTAATTTCAGCTGGTTTCTAACATTTTTGGTAAGAAAATGAGAAACCTCTTATGAAATATGAAAGAGCATGTAATTCCATGAGGAATTCAACGTTTATTTGATGAATATTGGTTTTGAAATGGCTGAGATATCCAAAACAGAGCAATTCTAATAGGTGTGGGACCCTAACTTTATTACGATCGCTTTGTTTTACTTTGCTTTTGGATGTTTCAGTCATTCCAAACCCGATTTTCATCAAATAAACTTTGAATTACTTTTAAAATGGTATGCTCTGTACTATATAACAAGTGTTTTCTTGGTATCTCGCAAAAAGTCAAAAGCTTAATTCTCATCTCCACCAATACTGTACTATCCCTTTAACTGTGCTTGATATCGTGAATATCTTTTCTAACGAACTTCCGTACATAGTATTACGTGCCTTTATATGATATGATATATGAATATATATGGATATTCGGCTCGTCTTCCCAAACACGGATTGGGGGCGGGGGGATTAACTGGTTAGTCGGTGTTTTTTTTTCTTTCAGGGCCTCTGAATGGATTTTAAGCAGAATCTCCAGGCACTTATTGGGAAAAAAGTTAAATAGGTTGGTGAACTTGGAAACCAAAGAAGAATAGTTAAATGAGTTTGTATATATTCGTAGTTATATGTAACGCTTTACTGAGCAGATATTTTTACATTCACTAAAAAATGTGCCTCTGTGGAACCTGTAGATATCTGTTGCAGGTGTTGGAATACACAAGTCGGGCGCCATCTATTGATGTTATAGTGAATTTTGAATTACGCCTGTATGGACCACTTATCAACATGTATCATGTGTATTGTTTGTAGCAGTGGGTGAAATCAAAAATTTCCCGCCGAATTCTAAAAGTGTATAGTTTCCATTGCTAATTACTTCCCACTCAAAATTCAGTATCACAACACAAAACATTATATTCGACATTAGAAAGTAAGTTCAAGGTATCCCATTGTTCGGTGAGTGTGTACGCAATGAAATGGCCATGGATATCTAACGCTCATCAGAGGCCATTCCAACTACAAACTTCGATTGCCAGAGGCGGGATCGTCTACTGCAAGTCTGTGTCAGCAACGGACTTAGTGTATTTTATATCTCCATACTCAGTACTTCGAGGTTAATTTCATAATGGTGAATATCAGGAATCATGTTCTGTCAAATGCACATTGGAGTTTACCATAAGATTTGACAATTTGATCACGTATTTATATTTAGGATGAGAAAGGGAACTGTAATGATGCTCACGTGGGGGGGGGGGGGGGGTATTACCAGAGAAAAAGAGAACATGCCACTCGTGATTCAAGTGGAATTCCTCCAACATCGTATATTGGGGTGCGATGTTTTATATTCTGGTGCGAAGCATCTGATGTATATGTATTGCGTGCAGTGCTTATGTGCAAATTACCATCAATGTCAATAAATGTATCCTGCTCCTCAACATGACGATCTTATGACTTGAATTGTGACAATTCTACCCGTATGAAAAGTTTCACTTACCCTGCCGTTTCATACATCCGTAAACACAGCCAATTGATTTTAACCATGGAGCTAAGGAAATCCGCATACGTATACCACGTATCCTTGTGAAGTCAGATACCTTTCGAGGTCATTCGAGGTCACAGTGCTCATTGAAGGGTCTCGCTTCAGATAATCTTGTCTGTCTAAGTGTAGATATAATGATAACGTACACTGTAATTGCTTTTATGATTATTGTCGTTACTCCCATTGTATTTAGTCTTTTGACAGTGTTGTCATGACATGCTTTTATTGTTCACGTGCAAATCATATTGCGATGTGAACAATAATGCATCAAACCATGTCCAAATTTTTATTGAGCAGATCATGAACTTTTCTAGATGGTTTGTACAGAGTTGGACTTGATCACTTAACAGTTGTCCTTAATGACATAGTGCACAGCAGCTTACGTATATCACTCTTGATGTGGATGCTTTGTAACAAATGACTGAAGAATAAACAATAACGCAATAACGGGATAGAACTAGAGTGAAAGTGAACTCTCAAGAGAGTATACGAAAGCATTGTATTACTGTATTTGCGCTTGGCTATTAGCTTTACTCTCGACATCAACTCATTTTTTTTTCTTCTGCTTGACTGACGGCAATAAAAACGGACGGGATAGTCAACAGACTCAATTAAAGGACAAGTTCACATTCATAGACAGGTGGATTGAGTGAATGCAGCAATATTAATAGAACACATCAGCAAGAGTTTGAGGAAAATCGGACAATCCGTTTAAAAGTTATGAATTTTTGAAGTTTCTGCTTAGTCACTGCCGGATGAGAAGACTACTACAGCTTGTGATGTCACATGAGTACAACGATGTAAAGAAAATATAAGGACAATTCAAGATATTTTTTTCACTTTTCTCGCATAATAAATGAACACTTGGCTTCCCTCTTTCAGAAGGCAAGGGGAATAACATAACCCTTAACATACGTCAATGACGAGTCGAGGAAATGTGCACTTTTTTTCAAAAAGTAAAATTTTGTGAAATTCTCTTTATATTTTCCTTATATCGTTGTACGCATGTGACATCATACACTCTAGTAGTCTTCTCATTCAGCAGTGACTGTGCAGATACTTTAGAAATTCATAACTTTTGAACGGATTGTCCGATTTTCCCCCAAACTTTCACTGATGTGTTCCAATAACATTGCTGCATTCACTCAATCCACATGTATATGAAGGTGGACTTGTCCTTTAAAGTTTAATTGTGCATTCCTGGCCTAGTGACCTAAACACTCAAAACACTCATTGGTGATAAGTCGGTGAAATTAAAGGGATGGTGGCGATGAAGATTGGGCTTTTAATTTTACGAGATACCAAAAACCCAATTATGAAATAGTCCAGAGCATGCCATTCGGAGAGAAATTCAGAGTTCATTAGATGAAAATCGATTTTGGAATGGCTGAGACATTAAAAAAAAAACAAAGTATATGAAAGCGATCATAATAAAAGGTGGGCCTCACCCTTTATTAGGATTGCTCTTTTTTGGATATGTCAGCTATTTCAAAACTAATTTTCATCAAATAAACATTGAATTCCTCTTGGAATTACATGCTCTTTCACATTTCATAAGAGGGTTCTCATTATCCCAAAAAGAAATGTTAGAAATTTAGTCTCAACCAACTCAATCAAAACTATATATATTGTAATATTCTTAACGTATCGGTGCCAATGATGTATGTGCACACACACACATGCACACGCATACACACACACACACACACACACAAGCACACACACACACACACACACACACACACACACACACACACGCTCTGATATAGATATATAGTGTCATGATTGGTCATGATATACAAATCGAAATATCGCAATGAAAATAAATCGAGCCCCTCCCCTCCTTTCTCTTCATCTTCTATATAGGTGGCATGGATGTCCTGTTGTTTGGGTGGTAGTTTGACCCTAGTTCATGTAGTTAGGTCTTTCTCACACAAATATATATATATATATATATATATATATATATATATATATATATATATATACATATATACATGTATATATATATATATAGGCCCTATTTACTTACGATATCTTGGACATCATTATTATGATTATTCTCCCTCTTGCGTGTAGGCTGCATCATGTGTTTTGAGTAGATTAATGTAGGAGTTCTTTTTTTATGCAGGTCCTATTTTGCTTGTTACATGCAGTCTACACTGCAAAAAGTCCGGTGTTTAATATGAAACACCGAGCAGTGGCCCGTTGCATAAAACTTACCGTTGAATTTCAATGGTAACTACCATCAAATTTAGGCGTCACAGCCAATCAGCATCAAGGATTATGAAATTTACCGCTAATTTGAAGACTTACCGCTAGAAAGGAGCGGTAAGTCCAGCGGTAAGGGTTTTATGCAACAGGGCCCTGGTGTTAGATTTACGGTGCTCATTCGTGGTGTTAGATTAATACCTCCGGGTGTCATTTCAAAATATAAAATTGTTTTTTTTTAAACAGTTTCTTAGTTACTGCACTTCTTGTTAATTTTGAACTTCAACAAGACGATAAAGAATTTTCCGATAAAGTACTTGATTTTCGAAAAAATGTGAAAACACATTTACACCACAGTAACACCAGGTGGTGTGGTCTCCTGTTGAAGCTGGACGGGTGTTATACCATTGAAATTAACACCACCGATATCAAATCAACACCATGCGGTGTCATTATTGAATTAACTCTAGCGCAGTGTCAAAAATATCACCAGCCACAGTGTCAAATTAACACCACGAAGTGCCAGGTGAACACTTTTTAACACCATCACAATACATTTTCTACACCTCTGGGTGTTGTCCTCTATTGAAGTTTGACCGGTGTTAGATTTAACACCCATGGTGTTATCTAACACCGATGTTTTTACAGTGTACCATGACACAGTAAAGTGGATATGGCAGCATTACTATTAAGATGTTGTTATGACAAGATAAACTGTGAACAGTATCGCTCAAGTGGATTCTGATGAATTCGAATGATGTACGGATTTACTACGTGCAAGCTGATAACTTATTAATGATCACCATCTATCAACTGTCCAAATTAATGTATACTTATTCAAAATTGTTTAGAATACATTATATTTTTCACGTATTGAAACAAAACACACAGAGAGAAAGAGAGAGAGAGAGAGAGGGAGAGGGAGAGAGAGAGAGAGAGAAGGGGGGGGGGGGAGAGACCCACCCAAGAAATGCACAGTGGCTTCTCTAACACATTCGTTTTGATATAAGTTATCATTTTGCCCCCTCCCCCTCCCAGGCATAGAGCAAAAACCATTTCCTGGTTTCGATTTCAAATGTAATCATTCCAAGAAATATCTTTTGAACAGAGCTGGGAGCAAAGAGAGAGAGAGAGAGAGAGAGGTAAAGGATTACAGGTTGCTGATGCAAGCAGGCCAACTTTGAAGTTCATACATATACAATAGAACATCTAATCGCGTGACTAACAAGCATATTCGAAACCAAGTTTTTTTTTATCATTTTTTTTTTGGGGGGGGGGGCGGGGGTACTAAAATCAAGGCAGATAAAGAGGATCATATTATAAGGGAGAATATCGAGAACTTTATCCAAGAATAAGAAGTGTACTCCCGAAGAAAAAAAGATGAGTAAAGCAAACCGGGTTTCTTCTTTTTTTTCTGATGATGTCATAGAAAATCGAACGACTGTGGTTAATGACCTGGGAGAACCAACGCAACACCAGTGATTATTATGTGGAGAATGTGCAAATTAATGACCGATGCATGAACAATGTTATAACGGGCGCTCTTAATTCTACATTGCATCATACTGTTCGTGTGTGGCAAAGTTTTATTATGACTCGCTGGTGGAATCCTGTCTAACCTACATATTAAAAATAAGAATAAAGTCTACTGCTATTCGCTATTTGCTCGATGCCATCTTGTCTCTTGGCCTCTCTTTCACATTTTCGTTCGTGTTCTTTTTCTTGTGCATCGCAGTTGAAGCAAAAGAAATGGATGGATGATAACGCAAAGAACTATGTGGCATTTACAATGTGATCAATTTAGTAACTTCTTTACAACTGCAAAAATAAAAGCATGCATGACACAAATTGAATATGACAACATTACAAAAAGCGTAAAATGTAAGTGTTTTCCTCAAATCTATGGTTGTGTACCTGGAGGAATATAAAACAGAGAAGCTTCATTTTTGTTATATTTTCACTACATGACATTGTCCACATTATTGAACACATGGAAATATCGAACAAAATTTCATACTTCGAAACAACAGAAATAACTGAAATACTAAGATCATTCGTAAATATCTATGCTACTGGCGTAGGTTGCTTGTAATCGACAACTAATGAGAATATTGTGGATATCAAGATCTACCCGTTGTTCTTGCTCTGCAAAATTTTACATGGTCGGTAAAAGTTTGTTTACACTTTCCTGCGGCCTGCGTAGATGTAACAGCGAGCTTTAGATCTGCGACGCGAACGCTAAGACGACGTAAATTAGGCGGAAAATGGTTTTCTGCACGGGAACAAGACAACTGTTTCTATTGTCCAACCCGGGAGGCTGGGTCGTCTTAGCGCTCGCGTCGCAGATCTAAAAAGTCGGAAAAAGTGGACACGTGAGGGCGCTAACACAGTTACAGCCCTAACGTCCCTTTATCTGTTTATGAAGCCCGTTTCGGTTTCTTTCAAGCTGCCACAGTCGCTTCAAAAGTACCTAACCCTGTTTCGTCTCCTGCCCTGTCATCGATGGGAAACGCAAAAACAAGATGACAGGTCGCCCATCACGACTGTCACGGTCGGTGAAATCTCCGTCCTGTGGCACTGTCATCCTGATATTGAAAGCTCTCTTGTAGGGAGTCCGAAACGACAAAATATAAGGTTTCTGAATGACAGAAGAACAACGAACGACGAACGACAATAAGAAACGACAGAATGATTTGAGAAACTGTTGCCAGCCAACACCCCCCCCCCCTCTCATCAGGCATAACTTGAATAATTAAAATCCAAAATCTGACAATCATGATGGTACGATGCTACGTCTCGACCACAAAGTAGAATAGGCTTTTTTGCAGTGTTCAATGACCTCCCATGCATCTATATTCGTAGTATTTTTAAATATTTGAATTGCTGATACGAAAAGTTAATGGAAATGAACGCCTTGCCTCAATAAGTACTCTCCCTCACCCCTTTGACTTACCTACATCACTGTAAACACTCAACTCAACATGGGGGAGAACATTGCGGGTTGATACTTGATTGGAAAAAGTGATTGGCATTTAATGCGTTGTATTTACCAGGACAGACCACAGAGCATGGCAAAAGCCACTCTGCACTTCAGTAAATCGTGTCTTACAGTGTTCCTAAATGACACTTATGTTTGGAAGCGCGATTTATCAAAATGGAGACTGTACAATTGGCCTATTATGCTGCATAATTATGTACCATATACGCCAACCCCTGTGGAATGTGAATATACTGAGACGGACTTATAATAGCACAACGCCAATCTTTTTTCAGAGTGAAGCTCTTTTCCCTTCTTTTTAACAACTTGTTATTTGAGATGACTATTTTGATATGTGTCATACCATAGAACTGTGACATAATGGGGCTTTGCCGGTTTCGTAAAAAACTTTTGAGAATATGGCGAATCGCACTTCAACAAGATTAGTAGAATCGTATTGAAAACACAAGTGGAAACTCAAGAAATAACAATCACATTAAATGTTCATTTTTATTTTACATGAGCACACACTGACGTGATAACGAAGATTATAGTGATATGACAAATTTCGATATGTCGAGTCCAATTGTTCTGGAGTCGTTTCCAGTGCCCTTTTAACGCTTAGGGAATTTCCCAGTTTCTTTTCTCCCTAGTACTTGACTTCATTCATCAATACGAATGAACCAGCATTCAGCGTTTACAAAACATTATTTACACATATAAAAATATATACTATTGGCGGGAAGATTCATATTTTGTTATACTTTTTTTGCTTTAACTATTCTGTCAGCAGTATCATTTTTTTAACGATCAAAGGCACAGCCAATGAAAGCTAAGTAAAGGAAATTCGTGAAGGTATCAAGTAACACAATGATCTAAGGATGTATGCAAGGCTTTACTGATCATAGTTAGTATAGATGACATGATTTTCACCACGACTCTTACCCTCAATATATCGTGAGCAATACTATATAGGTGATTAACAAAGTAACCATTGTCATATTCAAAATGAAAGCGTAAAGAATACAAATATGAAGAACACATAATCATGAAATCCATACCGGTATGTTAGCGACAAGTCATAATATTCGTCACCACTAAAAATTATAGTATTTGCAGCAACTATGATGTCAACATAATATTACCAAAAATCAATTCTGACAAATAAGTAAAGGAAACTTCCTTAAGTAGCTTTATCAAATAACTGTCTTAAATAAAGTGTTTCATTTCATTCAGTTGGGCACCAGAAGAATAAACAGAGAAGTGGTTTCCAGCTTGGAAAAATAGCTCAATCGAGTATCGCTCATAAATGCTGTCCATTCTCAAGCTAATAACATGGAATCAAAATAAGTAAATGACCAAACTCGGTACAAGTGCCTGGAGCCAGAGAAGTATTTAGGGTTTTCCCTGTGGGACAATGCTTGCATACTGAGTTCCCTTGATAGCTGGAGCCTTCTTTGGAGAATCACTCTCATTAAGAATGAGATCGGCATAAATGAGTCCCTCAACGTTCAAGTCTTTATTCGACAGTGTAGAGGGTGCTGACGAGTCGCCAGCTTGGTTTGAGTCCTTACAGTGCTCTACCAGGTCATGATGCTCTTGGGGGTCGGCAGGGTTGTCTTTTGACTCAGCCAAGAGCTCGTGGTGACCACCGCGAACTTTGTCCGCCCTGGCGTAGAGCGGAGAGAGCCTGGAGGCCCCACTCTTTCCAGCAGTACTTCGTGCTGACAAAGACAGGCTGCTGCCCCCACGTAGATTGAGTCTACGATCCGACTTGAGGTTGGGAAGAGTGGCCGCTCCTCGGTAGGTACTGCCGTTATCTCGTTTCATCTCAAGGATCGTCGCATATCCGTCGCTGTTACCGTGTACCTTCCTCATGACTGGATCAGTGATGCCGACGTTCTTCCATCGTCGTTTCTTGACAACTTTGACGATCACCACTATGACAATTAGCAATATTACAATAACAGCTCCCGTTATCACGGAGGTGTATAAGAATGTCTTTTTTCTCAGAAATGCTGGAACTTTGGGCTTCATTTCCACTGTGACGTCGACTTCGGTGGTGGCGTATCTATCGAGTTCCTCGGTGATTGGTAGTTCGGTGTTGTATCCTGTGGGTCGCATGGCACGCTGCCATGATCGTCTCGTGCCCGTGTCTTCATTGCCAGTGGGGCTAAGGGTGGTCGTCTGTTCTGGTAGTTCCTCTGTCATCATTGTTGTAGGTTCGACGATGACAAGTCTGGCTGTGCTGCTCAGTAACTCGCCAGTTGTAGTTTGTGTCTGACATGTTAGCACCATGTCGTTGTCCTCTCCCTGGATGTCGCTGATGGTTAGGACTTGGTCGCTGTGTGTCAGCGTCATTCTACCCGAAGCACTCAGAACAGTCTGAGCCGTGGTTTTGTCTACGTTCCATGAATACTTTCGCACCTCCATGTTGCTGCCTATCATTGAGCAAGTAAATATGGCCGAGGAGCCAATCCTGGCTGAAATCAAGGCTGGTTCGATTCTCACCTCTGGAGGAGTCTGCATGGGAAATAAAGTGCAGGCCCTCCTTTCTGTGACGAGTGGTCCTCGCATAACGCAGGTATAGTTCATATTGGCGTCTTGTGGACGAAGGATTTGGCGGTGCACAGCGAATCGTCTGTTCTCGTTCTCCTCAAGCTCTTCCTCTCCACGAAACCACGTCAGGTCCGGAATGGGATTGCCGCCCTCTGTCTTGCAGATCAGGTCAACTACATCGCCAACCTACAGAAGAATTATACGAGGGGAAGTAATAGTAGATGCCGATTAGATGGATAGGAAAACAACCACAACCATGAAGGTTTGTGTAATGTCATGATGGCATGACTAACAAGCTACATTCATCAATAAATACTCATTACCAGAGAGAGAGAGGTGAGCATTGCTGAAAATCAGGGGGGAAAAGCACTTTGATTAAATAATTTTGCAACTTAGTAAACTATACATGTAATGAAATTACGCAGATGGGAAAATGTACATCCATTTGTAATGTTGATAAAAATCATCAAATGTGGAGGCCCATGGGCAATTCAAAATAGCCATCTAGACCATGTGACTGCGACATTTATCGAAATAGAACCCTTAATTTCCTTTGCAGTCGGGAAAGCTGATATTGCAAATTCACAAATAAGTCGAAAGATTTCTCGCGTGGTAATTAGAATGTCCTATGCAGATGCCCCCCACCCCCACCACACATACACAGTTAACGTTGACTTTGCTTCGTGTTTTGTAATTTAACCGCACAGCTATGGAACACTTTATCGTAAATTTCAAAGACACCGAAGAACAAACAAAATCAAACATGAATCGGAGTTTAAACCAGGTAGTTATAGCAACATACTTCGGCAATGAGAGTTGCAGCGTTTTGGGAGCTTTTAAGGCAGCTAAAGCTTAATCACAAAGTTTCCCTGTACTTGGGATCATTTATAACGCAAAGCACGTTCGTATAAAAAGTATATAAGAAAATACATCCTCTATCTTTTCGTACAAAAAGCAATTAAACGAACAGGCAAAAGCAAACAGTTGATCCCCTTTAACTGCCTTTTCCAAAACGACTTTACTCGTCTTTCTATAAACAACGTTATTCTAGTCTTTCATGATACGACGAGATTACATGGATAATAAGACAGTCATATATATATATATATATATATATATATATATATATATATATATGGCTCAAGAGATAAATGCGGTGAAGATTTACTAATATCCGTAACGCCGCGCAATGCGGATATTAGTAAATGGTTGCTAAGTACCCCCTCAGTGTTTGTTCGTCTATCCTCATCCTATTCATGTTGTAGTACTTATTGTCTCTGACCAGTGTGTTTATATAATAACTGTCTGTTGTTTGTTTGCTTCTTCTTCTTTTTTTCAACTGAGAGACTAGTAGTCAATCTGAGAGGAATAGAAATTTCCGAGGTGAATAAAGTTCGACTTTGATGATTAAAAGAAAATCAGAGAGAAGTCTTCTCTGTTGATTGAGAGATGACTTAGATTTGATGACTAATTCATACCACTGAGATGCCTGCCAACTGAGACGTCTGTCCACTGAGATGTCTGTTCGTATACGCAAACACTGTGGCTACTCTGTTACATATTTTAGATATGATAGCAAATCCACTCTGTTGTCATATGTGTCATATGGTATTCCTCATCATTTCAGTGCATATCGCATCCTGTTCTATGGGCTAAATCAGGTGAGAATCAGGTGAGCATAATATATATTACGAAACTTTCAGTGAACGGCCTGAATAAATTACTTCCAATACCTTTCTTTCTTCCTCAGATGGTTTTGGCATATGTGCTAGTGCACGAGTAACGAGGTGAATACTCGTATTTATTTATTTATTTATTTATTTATTTATTTATCTATCTATCTATCTATTTATTTATTTATTTATTTATTTATTTATTTATTCATTTATTCATTTATTTATTTATTTATTGCTCTCTATCTCCCATTCTCTCGTCCAGTTGTCGTATTATTGTATGCCTTTCTGCCACGATAATCGATTCAAGTTCAAAGTCGATATGTGAGTAAGGCTTAAAGTTGATACCTTTAGGGGCAATTTCAAAGGTGCAGATGTCATATGTTCGAGTTCATATTGGATATCTCAGTATATCTAAGCCAGGGAAATCACCTCCACCCACTCTGGTGAACACACGTGAACACCATTTTAATCTCGATGCGTATCTAATACACCGTTTCACGAGTAATCTGTGTATTATGCACGTGTTTCAGTCATGATGGGGTGGGGTCATTTTGTTAGTGAAATTTACTGTAATCAAACAAATGGTCAATATGTAAATTTCATGTACCCTGCTTCATATATTATTAAGTGGAATGCAATGTCCAATATATAAAAGATAGCACATTACAGCCTTAGTTTCACGGTTTGTATCATAATTCATCGCAACATATGCACTGACATGTGTCCGAATAATCATATATCTCAAAAAGTACAGCACACTTAACACAATGAACATTACTTGTTTTTGTTTTTGTTTTTCAGTGAACTGTCACGTCCACATTCGTTTTTTTCTTATTGCGTATGCCTATATATTCACCCATGAATCTATCATCATATGCATTTCGTCCAAAATCGAGCAATCATGTCCAAGATCTAGGTCTACTTTAAACAAAATAATTTTTTTTTTTACAGCATGGAGCTCTAGAAAGCTTGGAAGGAAATTAAAAGGTGAAGATGGCATGTAAGTGTGCTTATGTCTTTTTTTGACAGCCTTTATCTCAAAGTATGTCGCCTCAACAGGTGTGATCATCTCTACCAAGTATAGTCAGGCAACACCTGCACGCACCAGTACTTGCACGGGAGTAATTTCTCGTTGGTGTGGCTATGATTTCTACATGTCCTGCAAATTCTGCAAGTATTTTGGGATTTCACATCATCGTCATTTCCCAATGTAATATCAACTTCCTTTAAAGCCGTGTTTGGTGTGTCAATGAGGGTCGCAGGTATGATAGCTGATTACGATTAAATCACAAGGTTCGGATCTATATATATGTCAATAACATTCTCAATTGCATATCAGATACTTCATCTTTGTGACGAATGACAATCACATATATGTGATTATGAAGGACAGCACTCTTTCATACGAAAAAAGAGAAAATCTAGAATTGGATGACTTCTAATTACTCGTGGTGTTGAAAATTCCTGTGCAGTGCAGTTGTCACTCCTTGATCAGGCCTGACTGTAATGATAAGCTTCGGAACAGTCAGTATTGTTTTATACCGCCTTCTTCCCGGCATCGTCGTATTAAAGTGTAACAACCGTGGCCAGAATACACAGTGTCAGCATCTTCTAGGACAGACACCATATCTCCGTAGATCAGGGACAAACATTGCCGTCCCTGTTACATTTACTGATCATGTTCAAGTCAACTCCTCTTATAATTTTACTTTTCATCAGACTTTAACCCCGCCTCCCTCTGCATGTCTGTCTCTCCATCTCTTTCTCTCTCTCTCTCTCTCCTCTTTCTTTCTTTCTTCTTTTCTTTTATATAGTTTCTCTTTCTCAGTGTTTTTCCTCTTCTGTATGTCACCGTGACGTCTCAGTCTGGGTGGAACCAAATACCAGACCGCCAGTCGAGGACTTGATTCGAAACCAGGGTGACGGTGGGAAAGCCATGATATTATCTGGACTCTTTATAGGGCTTTTTACACTTGTAAAATTTTGCTTAGCCCCGGACTAACGGTGGGGCTAAGGGGGGGCCTTAGCCCCACCGTTGGTACGGGACTATCCTTAGCCCACTTTCTGTTTACACTCGTTTTTGCCAAAGTGGGCTAGCCCCACTGATAGTACGGTACTATCTGGCCCTGCAAAATAGCAGGGGTTAGCACCGCAATTGCGGTGCTAGCACCGCAATTGCGGTGCCAAGCAAGTGAGTGTAAACAGAACGAAAAAATAATCCTGGGCTAAGCGACGGAGACGAAGTCCGACCCTCACTGACCAATCAGAAACGAGGTAATCAAGTGCTGCCGGTGCGTGCGTGTACGTGTACAGTACACAGCGTAATTATGAATATTCATGTGGTTTGGAAAGTCCGGGGCTAAGAAATACGAGTGTAAAAAGGTCAGTTTTCTCCTTAGCCCCGGACAAGAGATAGTACGGGACTAATTGGCGAGTGTAAAAAGCTGAAAAAATTGGTACGGGACTAACGATAGTCCTGGGTCAGAGAAAGTCCGGGGTTAAGAAACACAAGTGTAAAAAGCCCTTATGCTTCCTACATCCAACTGAGAACCTCCTTTCCATCCTCTGAATGATTCGAATTTCCTGAAGCATTAAGTGATATTCAGGAAGCTTCCACGAAAATCATTCGTAGCGTAAATATGTATCTCTTTATCATCCATGTCAACGATATAGTTTGGAAACATATGTCGGTGTTTTTATATTTTAGGCAAGAGAGGAACGGGCGAATTTGATCTAAAATCGCAAAGGCCGGAGGATAAGGGCAATCTTTATCATCTGAAAATGATCTCCATCTCCCTATATTTCGTTGTCAATCCTCTGGGGATCCATGAATTAAGGAGTACCACCCTTCGACCACTTCCGGTGAAGCAACGAAGAAACATCGTGGAGGTTTCATTCCATGAGCACGTTATCATCTCTTACACTTTAAAACATATACATATACTAACTTTCGTGCTTGAAAAGGTGAACTGCTGGGGCGGTTGATGTTTCCCATCTCTGTTTTTCTTTGCGGAATGTCCGTGTGGGACACATTCCTTATGCGAATGTGTATTTACTAGTCATTAGATGTTATAATAACTGCGCATGTAAAACTATTCCCTCGTATGGTTTATACTATGAAGCTAATGAACAAAGAATTTTCTGATTGTCTGGAGCGCTATCATGTTGCCAATACAGTGTTCACAGTTGCATTTATCTGTTGCACATGTGCATCTCATATAGTCTTCAAGATAATTACATTCACTGAATACTTCACTTCTATGTGATACAATGCCCACGTGTGTATACCCTTTAGGTGTTTAAGTTCTATCAAAAGCAAACGCGTAAGGCCATGTTCAGCGAAATTTGATAACTAGATAGAGTCTTGCAGAGAGTGGTGGGGATTTAAAACAAAAACGTCACTTATAACTATCATAATCACCAAGGTCAAATCACTCATTAAACTTTCATGAATTTGTGTCTTTTGTTAAACATGCGCAAATTGAACGACTTACAAAAAAAAAAATTACACGTTTTCTAGATATCACTGTCATTTCGTGAATAATATGAGGGAGCATTTCATCGAGAGTTTTGTCAGGAATTTTCACTGACCAATTTGCTTTCTGCCAATCAGATGTAAGGATTAAAGCAGCGTAAAACAGTTGTCAGTGACTGACAAGTTTTATGAAACGCTGCCCAGGTGTAGGGAAACCTGCAGGTCTTGAAAAAAAAAGATGTGAAATGATTTTCGTAATCATGGGCTGTCAGAGTTAATAGAACCCACTTTCAACATCAGGTCTAAAAATAATATGGATCTTCCATTCAGATAAATTAATTATATTTTCGAGGCAAGTCATCTGGTGTTCAAGGCAGCAATGAAACCTTCTCCTAGGCCTCAACAGCCATCGACCTATACAAAATTTGTTCGACTTTTCTCTCTGTTCTAACTCGGGCTTCGCTCTTAAAACAGACATGTAGGGACAGACACTTATTTTCTAAAATTGGATCGAGACACTGAGTTGAGGTTTTAAAAAAAGATATTTAATGGCAACAAAAGAGGAGACATAAAACTGAACAGCAACTAAGACGCATGACGAAACTGTCAGCAGGTTCTAGTCGGTGAGGACGCTACTAACAACCTTTATTCATCCGTTATCTTTGTACTATATTGAGAGACACTGTATATTAGGCTATACTCTTCAAGTGTCTACGGTGTGCAGTAGATCATGACAGTCATATACTTGACATAAAGCGAATACTTGATTTATGTGTTCAGAACAATCCAATGTGTGGAAGTTTTGAGGGCAATGACATGAGAATTTGAATGCTTATTATGATGTCTGTCTGGGCAACTTGTCGGTATGGTTTCTCCCGTTTGTTTGTTTGTTTTTTGTCCTTTGTCTGTTTTAGTGCAGCTAAAATATTGATAAAAAAACATAAAGACAATGAACTGCGTGGTTGCTAGTTCCTCCCACGTGTGCTCACTCATGGCTTATTTCCTCTTCGTCATGCATGCCACCATTAAAAGTGATAGTTACATTTGGAATTTGATTTGAAGAGTGCATGACCACTATCATGCTTATCATTCGAAATAGGACAACGATGATTATAATCTATCAGTGTACGAATGTTTGAGTGTATTAGTGATCGATTTCTCTGCTTAAATACCACAAGAATATGACATATAGATGCAAATAATTATTTGATAACGTACAGGTATCTAAAGTGATAAAAATAATTTCAATGTCATTGGTATAGCAAAACAGAATAATGAAAAAAAAAAGATAATTACCGCGAGGAAATTAATGAATATGTGTACATAACTTCTCTGAGGAGCGCAACATACCTTTAAGTATAGACATAACCAATATACACTAGATAAGTATAAGTCCGGTTTTGCTATCCACGTATTTGTGAACAGGCCTTTTCTCTGCGGGAAAGTTCGATTCCACATGTTTAAGTTGACTTTTAAAGATAGAGTAAAGTCCGGCGAACACGATTTTAGTAACAACGTTTGGACAGTTTTAGTTCTTGTTTCTTTCTCGAACTGGCGATCAAAACATTTTTTCACTTTGTGCGGGCTTATCTGTTTCATCATATTATTTTCTTTTTCTCCTGAAAAGGTAAGCAGTGACATTCAGACTTACCCTTTTAAATGCTGACAACATAGTAATTGTACAGGAATTCCCCATTAATTAATGGGTTAAAATAAGTTTTTAATGTTAGACATAACACTACCAAATGAAAGGCGCCCAAGCTGAATATTTCCGATATGTGCTCGAAATGGATTTCCCACGAAATATGGATTTCATCGAAATGGATTTCCCGCTAAATGCAGGTTCACCCTGAGATCCTGGTGCGTGTCTGAAAGTGTGATAACGTCAAATAGGAACGCTATTAGCCTTTTAACACATTAGCTATAAGGATCTGTGGAGGTTTGGGAGGGGGGGGGGGGGGAGACCCCAGGTCTAGTGACGTAACTTGGACGTCAGTTTATATTTTTGCCTTCAAACCTGTTGTATATAATGCCTGCATGATGATGTCTTCGAACCCGGAATAATGTCAGTCCATCTGAAATGACACAGACTGCCGCTAAATCTCACATAAATATTGGCTCAGGGATATTTGTACATCATCACATTCAGATTACATCAACAGCTTTCGGCGGACGGACGGATCATCGTGAGACTAGTTTCCTCATCTAATATCCTTTCACAACGATATGACATACTTTTCAAAGCACACTGAAGTGTTACGTAGCAATCATAGGCAATCAACCTTATCCTTTGGTTAATGACGTTGTCGTCGTTGTTGTTTTGCAGTTAATGTAAAGACTTGTCAACCAAGCACGAACACGCAGAGAAGTGAAAGACTTGTCTGTGAAGTCTGCTCATCATTGACTAACAAAACGAAAGTACGAGTAACATACAGGAAAGTTTGGCGAATGTCACTACCAAGTAATTAGTCTTGACCACGTGATCACTGAGACAATAAATACATGCACCTCGTTAACAGTGAGGAAACCAATTTTTTTTTTTTTTTCACTGCGGAATTACTTCTGCGTATTATTCTACACCGAAGCGCAATACCACGGTACTCCATGCCAGCTTGATGAGAAATCGCAGGGAGAGAATGAAAGATTTGTTACTAAATACCTGTCATGAAAAACGAAAGTTGTGATGTCCCAAAGTTTCACACGTTTTTACCATGTCGGTGATTTTGGTTTCAACCTCCCTCACAATAATGCAAATGAGATAGCATCTTGATCGTTAGCCTGACATTTCACTTTAAATAATTTTGCTGGTTATATGACCTGGAAAGATGCATGCAGTGAAAACGTTGGTCTGGCATTTGTCTTACATCAACGTATATCATAATCAGGTCTTAATTATGGATAACGCTACCGTTGTTCTTTGTATCAAGTGAAATCGAACTCGTATCTAATTATACATGCTTACCAGGCATCACGTCTTTAAGCATAACAAAACATAAAAAGGAAATATGAATGACTTGATATGACACATGCATAAGGAAGCGATGTTTATCACGCGCATGAGAAGAATATTACACATCGTATGATCCATCCCGTTGTCGTTTTAGATATAAATTTTATCTTTCAGCTAATCCATCTTTCCCACGTTATGATCTATCTCTCTTTCATCATTTTGCAGGTGATTTTGTCTTTCCTTTTCTCAGTATCAGAAAAGATCGAGTCATCGTTAACTTTGAATCTGACGCTTAAGACACTTCCTAGGAATAACCTATCGTCCATATTGCATTATGACATTATTTGATTGTATATCAAATATCGTGTATTGATACTTTGCTACTATTGTGCAGTAGGATACTGTAAGAGTCTGAGGGAAAATGATATCACTGTCTTTACATTCTGATGCAGTTGTTGTAATTTCTGCTTATCATGTTTATGTAAAAACGCTGGAGGGATATTAATTGTAAACTATCAGTTGGTGTCTTTAAACAAAGCAAGATAAACTAAACACTGTCCTCTGTTTAGTTATTCACTTAATCAATTCGCTCATTTCGGGATAGAGTAGCGAAAGGTCTATAACAACTCCTTTAAAAATAGAAATAGAGGTGAAAAGGGTATGGGAAGTCCAGAAATTCGAGCATACATGTATTTGTTTGACATGCCAAACACAAGTGAGAGTAGAATCAGGACACATATGAAATCGGAACGGACTGCATACATCAATATCTAAATATGTCCACGAAAAACAAGGGATTATGACAGCTTCCTTTGTCATTAACACGGCTGCCAGCCATATCTGAGTTAACTACATGGAGATTAGGAACGAATTTTGAGGAAGTTAAATTTTGATTCGTTGAAACGACGAAAATCCAGGACTTCCACATGAAGGCATTTTAACATCTACCTGCATTTGACGCATATTTGGAAATCTCATATCGGATGTGAGGGATTAAGGCAATGCGCCCAGCAGACCAGTGTTATTTTTATTGTTTTCATCTTTATGGAGTTACAAATACTTTAGGTCGCTTTGATTCCGTGAAAACATTAGAATGCTTGAAGCCAAAAAAAAAAAAAAATGCAGATTACCTGTGCTTACTGGGTGATCAGGAATTTAGATTTCAGCCCTTACTTCTTGATTTTCTTTTAAAAGAAATACTTATCTTTTATGTTGTCATCATGGTTGAAATTACTAAAGACATATGAAAAAGCTGAAAAGGCTGGCGGGAAATACTTGTTGCTAGCTAGAGAGAAGATTTGATAACATAGGAAACATGTTTCACTTGCCTGGATTTGCCGATTAACGGGGACATAAACAGAAACCCTACAGGAGAGGAGCAAAGCAATATCGGGTGTCAACATTTTTTCCTAATTCTTTATTAAAAAGCCGCAGAAATTTCATTCTTCAAAAATGAATAGACATATATGCACACAAAGAAAAGGCATAATAGTTATTATATTCCACTCACTAATGCTTCCTGACAACATAAATTCGTGCACGCAAAGAATGTACCAATTTGAAAATCGATCTCAAATAAACGTACAAGGACACACACGCACGCCCGCACCCGCGCACGCGCAACCACGGCAAAATCAACAGGTCAAAACAAACGGAGACAATGTCTACAAATATGTCAGGCCAGTGACGGATGGTTATGTCTATGAGTTATGGCACCATTTTTATCACATTTCACTAAACTTTCCTATCATGCCAAACCTAGCCTACTCGTTTTCAAAGAAATGTTTCAAAGGCCAAAACTTGCGGAGAACTTTGCTGCATTGTTCTCATTTTCCCATCTCATAAAAAAAGATTATCAATTCAGCTTTTACAGTTATATGAAAAGAGAAAATTATTATGTACACAAGGGACTATGGGATCATGGGGCGTCTCGGCCTGCTCCTCATGACTTCATCCATAGTCGGCTAGGACGAGTCTCGTTGCTCTAAGTTTCCTCAACTTAACGCTAATTAGATTAATCAGCACACATCCTTCGATGATGAGGAAAGTTGATAAAACCAATTTTCACCAGGGCTGCAGCCAATGTACACAGTCATACCGCAGACATAGGACGGACAGATGTTCACGGTCATACGGCGTCTGGTGGTGCTTCGGTACTGGCTTGTAATATCCAATATACATGTGCATTTAAAAATATAAATCATTATTTGTTATCTCGGAAGGTTGTTTCTTTATGACAAAGTGTAGAGCCGAATTTGCAGCAATCGACAAGCATCGTAATTATTGTAAATGAAATGGATTCGCCGTTTTCAAGGGACAACAAATTGATCATCATGATAATATAAGCAATGACACTTCCTTGCCCACCCGTGCTTGTAATTTCAGCTTCTTCGATATATGAATCACATAAATAGCAAATAATGCATTTCGTAGATGATGTAAACCTGGGCTCCCAATGTAATCTATATAAACTTGAAAGTTATATTTTTCGGGTTTTGTCGATAATTCCGTATGTGGAACACAAAACAACTAATTATCAAACATAACAAGCTGCGGTATTGATGGCGTAATGCGAAGTCGTACATTTGCAGTTAAGCATATCTGAAAAAGCAGGAAAGAAAAAAAATATATTATAATTATCAAAATCTGTCATACTAGTATTACAAAGTGATATATTTGCTACCTGCCAAATGGTACTCGGTCAAAATGTGGTATAAAATATATAATATTTGTAATGGTAAAGGCTATAAGGCAAGGACATGGAGTCGCTTGCAAAGTTAAAAAACAAATAAACGTACGGACCGTCTTAGTGGATGACACAGGGTATACAGACACAGACACAGACATAGACACAAACAGTCACACAGACACACACAGACACACACACACACACACAAACTAATGAAATTTCGTAGGACAGCAGGATGGCGAGACCAATTAATTGCAGACAATCTGGCAGGGAGATGGCGACCCATATTACTAAATACATCGAAAGAGCCTTTGTACGTCCTTGGCCAATTTAAGCCTCTTCCAGATAGTCGAAGAGACTCCTTCGTTGAAGTAACCTGTGACAAGGATACAGATTGTAATAGGATAGCCAGAGGTTTGGAAGACCTAAAAATGGGTCTATGCAAAATTACCTTCATTGATCATTTGATGAAGAGGCAATACATAACCAACCGAATGACATTCTGTTCAACTAAACGCTCTAGTTATATTGTGGGGAAAAAAAACTAATTGAACTTTAAAAACCACACACATACACACTCAAGAACAATCTAATTTGACAAAAAGAAAATTGTTCATGTTGTTCACCACTTTGTACCAGGAAAATAGAGTAAAAAAAAGTCGCGACCTTGGTGTCACACAAATCATACCCATGTCACGGTGCATGTAGGCCTACCCCAGTTCTGTTTCGAACTATAGTAACAGGATAAGCATGAATGTGTTAAGCAACTTAAGACATGGCCACCATCACGTGAAAGTTAATTGCCGAATTGCAGAATTGCTAATTGCTGTATACAGCTGCTGCGTGAACATACCGACAAAAAAAAATCACAACGAAACAAAACAAATTATCTTATGAGCTTCTCTCACCTTCCTCTGCTTGGGATTGCCGCTAATAGTGTTGACGAAACACATGGGCGACTCCGCTGATGGTGCGATGAGGATCGTGAGCCGCGCCGAGGCCAAAACGTTGAAACGTCCGAGTCCGTCTGCGTAACCACACTGGTAAGTCCCATCATCTGCGAGCTCGACATTTGCAATTTGCAGCGTAAACACATCTTGGGCGTGGCTGCCAACGATGGAGTACCGTCTTCGACGATCCGCGGGAAGACGCATGTAGATGTTGCGGTCGTGGCTGAGGTACTCGTTGCTCTCGCGACGTTTCCAGTAAACGGTAGTCCCACCCTTCTGGTCAACATCACATGTAAGTGTCACCATGACACCAGGGCGAACCTGCACGGAGCGTGGGCCCTGGCGGAGATTGATGGCACCCACCATCAGTACTGTTAGCGATAATACCAGCGCCGTTGCCTGCTTCATGATGCTACCCTGACGACTACGATAATCTACAAAGACTAGTTGTTCTCAAAATATCACTTGAACTTAACTCTCTCAACAAATGAGATAGAAAGTCATGCTCTCCTTTTGTGAGATAGTTCGTGTAAACTTTCGATCTCTTGTAGACTTTCCAGACAGTACACTAAAGAGCTTTGACAAGTTAGTTATCGTGCCAACGTTGCATAGCTTCTCGTGAGTGGATAAAATACCTTTCAGCATTCGTACAACGCAACCTTAACAGTTTAAGGCGATAAAGATGTTACACAGGTATATCCAAATACCCTCCAACGCATGAGATTCATCACTGTAGCTTGCAATATCCCTTGACAAAAACCCTTATGATTTTCATGTTGCCGATTAGTCACAAGCGTAGATCAAACTCGTCAGCCGGATGCCATGCCGCAGGTTCTCGAGTGAGCATGGTGAGTGTGACGATCTACGCTTCGCTTACCCCTTTTACCAAGCCTGCCGAGGTTCGCTCTGTTGACGTGTACAGATCACGTGTCATCGACGAGGAAAGTTTTTAGCCCGTTTCGTTGTGACTCTACCCTGTTCACATCAGTGCTGTCACGTTAACCCAAATATACTCCATTATGTCCCTCATCTTAAACGAAATCTTAACAGCTAGTATGGATCAAAATTCTGTGTTTCGGCGGTATACATTTTCTCTCTGGATTTGCCACTGATGAGCACTGTGTGATGAACTTGGACATATTTCGATCGAATTACTATCTTAAATCAATTGGTCTAGTGACTTTTCCCCTTTATTTTCTCCGTATCCCCGTATTCTATAATAACATAATTCGTTCAACAAACCTATGCAACTGTTATGCTAACATGGTAACAAAAATTCTCAACGAATTTGAAAAGACTTGGTTAATCTTAACGTATAGACACTGCAACATTAGCTTAAAAGAGATAAAGTAGTGTGGTAAGTTGGACTGACCTTGGGTAAAGGTCTTCGAAGAATGGATAGAAAGCTGAATACTGAAGCACGTTTATAAGACTATAAAAACGGAAATGAGACTTCATGTAAACTTTGACACATCTCTAAGCATAATTACCTCCTGAGGCAGAGGAGAGGAACTTTTTTCCTTTTTAAGCGAGGGGGCGGGGATGGGCTTGGGCTTGCGGGCTGGGGGCGGTTAAGGGTCAGTTGTACCCCTCACCCTCTCTTTGTTTGAATGAATGATCCCTTTGCTTGAAGATTATCAGTTGTAAAGAGCAACACTTACCGCACAGAACCAAAGCATCGGCAGAACACAAAAACTGTAATGACGACGAAAATATGATCATTAATCGAACTCATTCATGAAGACCAATTTATTCACGAATTCGAACCTGATACCGCGTCTATCAATGTTAGCTATTCTTTTATTTTCCTTTGTCACTATGTGCTTTGCAAAGGAATAAGAAAACAAAATATCAAAAATGAATACAGTCCTTTAAAACATATACACAGTCAAGATAAAGCTGATTATAAGCATAGATGTCAGAAGACGAGAATGAAAATTCTGGATGATTATTGAGTCAAAATGGATCATTTTCCCCGCTACTATTCCAGGGTTTTACCAATGCATGCCACACACTAGTAGGCCTGCATTTATGACCAGTGATGACATAGCAGCTTTCAAGGGTTTGTATATGGCTGCACAGTAAAGCTTCATTTTACTTCAAGTGTTTCCGTCACTCCTCAATAGCGTAATGCTCGCTTAGACTATGCGCTAATATCGTTTGATAATTTTACTTGATGCTGTCAAAGGCAACTAAATTTTCATACTATTAACCATGTTTTAGCTATGTTTATTTAAAGGCAGATGAGGTATTGCACCTGCCAAAAGATGGGTAAAACGGCAACCTATCCACATCAACTTCAACTTGGGCAACCACTGAGTGCCGGAATGTGAAGAATGACACTGTCTGCAGGCACTGGAATCGTCGACGTTTCGAACAAAGGAAACATACACCACAGCAGGCGAATATCATTTCCATAAAATGGCTGAATTGCAGTTTAAAGTGTCCCTTTAACCAGATTTAAGTACCGTATAGGGGATTCTGGAAAGGAATTGAAAGAGTCCGTGACATTTGCCTCAGACGGTGACACATCTTGAGCTCCGAAAAAGACTGCTTTCACCCATGAAAACATGTTTTGTTTATATTTTTTTCGCCCATACTTCACCCGGGGAAATGATATGTATTCTATTCATAGCACTGTTCCACATTCCAAAGTTATTCGTAATACATGTCCCTCACGCTTGCACACACAAGCACACTCACGTACATGATGGAGCTTTGACCATGAAAGTCTTCGTCATGAACCATGTTACCTCGTAACAGAACATTTTCTTTCCAAAGACATTCACTGCGATGGTAACTTTAACATGAATGACAACTCCCCTATTATCAACGCCAGAATAATTAACGAATCACACAATGACAAAGACGGGATAACCACATGAATTCCAGGTCTTTGGAACGATTCCTCCCGGGGTGATTTTATTCTAATAATCTCTCTTGACTGATTCCAATGTCTCTTTCAAAGTGCTTTTCATTTTAGCTTCAGTCTAGCAATTGCGATTTAGATGAAAGGCTGATTATTGATGAAACTTCAGTTTCTAGTGTAAAAAAAAGAAAAAAAAGTGAAATATAATCGTCTCATTTTATTTGCATATGTGATCAAAACAGACATCACTATTCTTTGAAAACATTACGAAAATGAGATTCTTTCGTACATGTCCAACACCACTCACAATTTTATTGTCTTTTTTTTTGTCTGAATTTAAATTTGTGAAGTTCCCCATTTGATTACTGAGGATAAACACATGAAAACATCTTAACTTTCTGAAAGGTAATTTTCAACGAGTATTTTTCTTTTCATTTTCTTTTTTTTTTTGGTTTCTTTTGTTTGCTGCTTTCTTTATGAATTGCGTTGTATCTGTTAAGATCTACTGCTAAGAACCGCCATGGTGATTATCTTTGAAAAATGTGGCTGTTATACGCACCCGAGCCTGCCAAATCTTCTGCAGAACAAGCGGAATATACGCTCACATGATAAGTTTTGTCTGCTGTCGAAGTAACCCTAGCTGTCCTCAAGGACGGGTAAATTTCAAAATAGGTGTTTTTCGTTATTTTATAAGGTATATACAAACGAAAGCCCACTGAGGTGAAACGGGAATGAGGTTGGCGGGTACGTTACAGGGGACACTGACTAAATATAGCACTTCGAATATAGCCCAACCAAGTTCGACAACATACTCAGCTGCTGTCATGGCTTGGACTCGAAGAGGCAAGGAGGAAGGTAGTTTGTAACGTCCGACCACAATTTAGTCTGTCGGAGTATTTATAGACCATCTCCTTTGAGCATTCAGGCCAGTGTACTGTTAGGGCTGCGATGAACAAACTCGTTCAAATGGGGCGGCTGTACCAAAACCATATCCTCTTATTTTGTTCTTATTTGCATGAATACCTAACCATCCGGGATCCCTTTTCAGGGGCGGATCCAGGAATTCTGTAAAGAGGGGGCGCGTTTACAAAATTAAAGGGGGGCGCACGCACCCCTCCCCCATTTTTTCTTTTTATTTCTTTTGTTTCAACAATAAAGGGGGGGGGGGGGGCGTGCGCCGGTTGCGGTCCTCCCTGGATCCGCCCCTACTTTTGCTACCTTGCCACTAGTGCACTCTTGGGGCAATAATATAAAGGGATAATATAGTATTGGTGGAGATGAGGATTGGGCTTTTAACTTTTTGCGAGATACCAAGAAACCACTTATGAAATAGTACAGAGCATACCATTCTAAGAGGAATTCAAAGTTTATTTGATGAAAATCGGTTTTGGAATGGCTGAGACATCTAAACACAAAGTAAAACAAAGGGATTGTAATAAAAGGTGGGTCCCACATTCTATTAGGATCACTCTGTTTTGGATATCACAGCCATTTCAAAACCAATTTTCATCAAATAAACGGTGAATTCCTCTGGGAATTACATGTTCTTTCATATTTCATTAGAGATTTCTCGTTATATAATCAAAAAAAAAATGTTAGAAACGTGAAAATAGGATTTAACCAAAAACTATAGCCCATTCTGAAACACACCTTTCACACATTTACAACACACACACACACACACACACACACACACACACACACACACACACACACACACACACACACACACACACACACACACACACACACACACACACACACACACGGGCCGCTTGCTACTTGAGACGCGACTAGATGATGTCAGGAAATATGATAGTGTACAAAAATATGAGACAATCTCTTTACATCAATGCAATGACAGATATTGAGTGTTTTGAAGTCGCAACACACTTTGTCAGTTTGGGTATAATCATCCCACTTCCCATACTCCAAAACTAGAAGGAAGGAAACGTATGTATGTGTTTGTGGCACAATTGTGGGGGGGGGGGGGCTTGAGGCTCACCTTAGCTTCGAGACAAATTTGACCTTGATGTCACCTTCCTGTGATGCATCATGATAGTATATCTTTATTGTTTGTACCCACATCCAGGGGCCCTCTAAGCACTTAATAATCATTAGGTAACATCCTTTCTATAGACGTCAACACACACAGACATACAGACACACACACAACCAGCATTTACTCAAACTGCTGGACAGAGAGATGGCATGACTGAGTGACTGACTGACCGACTGATTGACAGAATGGATGAATAATACCCATCGTGTACAACAATAATGAAATCTGCATTCTCTGTCTCATAGGATGAATCCTGCCAAATCTGATCAAAATGCATTTTCAAGACAACGATATGTAAGGTTTCTGTAATACGCTGTATTCTCTACTTGAGAAGGTGACTGACTGCACACACATTACTCTGGGTCATGCATATTTTGGTGATCCAAGCTTCACTTGTGAAATCATTTTTCCTCCGTCGTGTACTTGCATGGTTATTTTGCATTACAATCGAATTCGTACTTCTGTCATGATTTAATGAAGATTCTTTGATACAAAGCGACGATGACGTGCTAGTCGTGATTTTGAGCAAACAGAGGTTACAAGGACACGGAGGCGAGAGAGTGAGAGCACTTCCATCTCCATGGTAACAGCAAAAGCTGGCAAAGATTTTGTGGTCATGTCACTAACAGGAGAGATATCTAAGAGAATTTTTCCTGTCACACTAAAAATATTCACAGTTTACTTGTCAGGCAACTGTCACTTGATGTAATACTCACACTGTAAACTGGGCCTCACTTGAAGGATACAGAAAAAACAGACAAAAAAAAAACAACAACACCAAAATGCTTAACGACGGATAGAAAAGGGAATTTATGCCTTGTTGTTGTTTTTGTTGTTGTTCTTGTCGAGTACGAAATATCAATGCGGTATCGAATGTATAGAAATGCATCGTTTAGTTATGACAAATTTGAACGATCTTCCCTCAAGCATAGCCTTTTTGATTATCTGCTCAGCGCCGAAGAATTTGTATGCTGGAATAAATCCACACCAAAGCACGTCTAGTTTTCAGGTTTAAACCGGCGAATCCTCCAGAACCTCATGAATCCGGGGAATATGGCGCTTCCCGATTCCGTAAGCTATGGGTTAAGGCTGGGATGCCGCGTTCCGATCAAAACACTGAAGAACGCAACTTCCGGTATATTGATAACATTGTTTATATCCACCAATGCCATCTTCACGGTGTCATATCACGTTGTGTTATCAAAAGTCAATAATATTTAATGCCAACACACACACACACACACACAAATACAACAACATAATGTTTGGTTGTTTGTCCGTAATCAGCCTGTATTGCATGAGCTAGTTTGACAAGGACATGTCGCAATATACTGTCCTGATAATGCAGGCATGTTATGAGAAGATTTTTTTTTTCATAATCTGCTGAATTCATTCCTATGCAGGCCTACACAACATCGAGGAGATACATCGTCGACAGTCTAAAATGACAATCTCAGAAACCTGTGGAGACACTGCTGGCTCAATAAGCAAGCACACAAACAAACAAACAAACAAACAAAACAAACAAACAAACAAACAAGTAATCAATGAAATAACGGAGGAAGCAGAAATAAACTTTGAGAGAGGAGGAAGGAGAACATGAGGGAGTTATGCAGGAAAATAAGATAATCACTGAAGTCACATTAATAAGTCTGCCCTCCCAAGGAAAAAAGTAATATCTGCAATGTATTTATATTGCAGATACTGCATTTTTCCTTGGGAGGGCAGAAGTATAACAAAGATGTAAATCCATAGAATATTTCAGAAATACATGATATAGGCAATTAGTTCATACAAGCTAGTATATTAGGGCCGAACCAATTGAGAATAAGTAGTTTTAATCATAACCCGTTGGCACGTGATGTTTAGGCCTACTATCAGAACCTCAAAATGATATACTCCCCTAATGATTGCAATGTCATTCAACCATGTTTCATGTATTTTATTTGATCTCTCACGTGAAAGCAATGACTAATTCAAGATTTATCCAGAGAAATCTGTCACAGACTCTGAGATTAAGTGTCCACGCGTCTGCCAGTATAGCGAATCAATTCACCCTTAAAGATTCAAGTTAATGATAGTTGTTGCATTGTCATCATCATCATCATTGTTAGTGCTATTACTATTCATGCGGCTTTTTCAAACTTAACAAAGGTAGTCAATTTTACAGCAAATAACACAAAGGATACAAATTGTCTAGGCATTCCACTAGTGAATTAATCTATCAACACAAATTTAGTGAATTAATCTATTAACACAAATTAAAAGATTTAATGATAAAGGAAACAAGAAAAATACTTTAAAACATTACACTGACATGGTGATAATATGGCTGCAATATTGAGGTTTACAGAGTCTCGAACACCTGGGCTCCATTGATGAAAATATGACTGACCAAACAGCACTTGAATGTATACATTTTACATGAATCCCAGAAAACACACTTTAGTGGTTCGGAGCTGTATCTTTTTGTTATGATTTTTACCATTCAACGTTAGTGATTCATATAGAGTATAACATAAGAATGTCTCTTTCATTTGATTTCTATTTTGGTCATACCGTTACTTTTTCGTGGCAGAATCCTCATAAACCTCTCAAAAACAAAACAAAAAAACCCCCGCTAAGATCGCTAACTGTGTAATATGATCCGCAAACTAACAAAACAATTTGAAGGATTGAATGTTAATTTTGCAGATCATATTAACAATTTCTTTTGTATGTTTATCATGATGGTAATTTTCCCTCACTCTTAACATTTCTCCAGTATAAGATATGGACAATCAGAGGTGTCAATTTAACCCTTGTTCTGTTAGGAACTTTTTGACAATGTGTATAACGCTACGGGGTTTTCTGTTGCCAACCGGAACACACACACCGTTAATGACTGCAGGATGATCAATTACTGCAAGTAAAACTCTCCCAGGATTTGATGGGTTAAAGGAACAGGTATGCAACAGTGAGGTTCGGAAGGTGGACACTTCCTCTATATCCTCTCATACACGAACATGACTTGTATTGAGTTTCGCCAGACACCTGCTGCGCGTAAACAGCGGAAAGATGATGTGCCTGTAGACGGAAACAGGGTGATCGTCTATTTATATCTGATTATAACAGAACCTTTATGTGTGAAAAGCTGATGGAGGTCATTACCTGTATCATACATCATACATGTGTGGACGTGGCGGTACTAAAAGAGGATTTGGCAGAAAATTGTTTAAATGAAAGAGGACCCAACGGGTTATGAAGATATTTCTGAGCTTCACATCAAGATCGTCCCTCTTCGCTCTCTCCCCTTTTTGTTTTTGCCATAGTTACGATGTTCGTGAACAAGGCTGGTCTCACCATGGGACCCATGGAAAGTTTTGAGGTATGACTCACACGCTAATACGATTCTTCAAAGTGTCTCCATCTGGCAGACATGCAAACATCAAGACTGATACAATCTGTGCATCATTACAGTTTTACATACGGTGGAAACCGAAAGTAGTGATGGGTGTCCACGGCTCGTCAATGATTACACTGTATACTCCTTCAAGATTCTATTCAAACACTTTAATACACGCGTTATATTTCGATATCGTTATAGACAAGGCTGCAAATCAATTCCCTCCATCGAATTTGCGGAGAAAGTGAATTTATTCTACCTTGTGTGCTGAGAGTCTTCTTTGGATTATTCTGAGAGAGAAATTGACAGGAGATTTGTCTGCAAATCAGATATCAAAAATTGAAACTAGAAAATTTGATTACATGTAAAGCAAATTTCACGTGACTACGAATGTTGAACCCATGTGTCTATGGACAAACGAACAGACGTTTTACAGGTGTCTTAAATGAAATCAATCGAATTGATTGCCTAAACTTTGTCAATGTATACATTCTTCCTTTTATTTCGCGGAGCACTATAGCCTATCATTAACTCTAAAAGATCCAGAAATTTCTAGCAAATGCGATGTCAGCCTTTATTGACTGATTGGAGCACTAATAAATTTCAGGGTAACACTGGAATGAACCTGGCAAAAGGGAAGACACATGCCGTTTCAAACACCCCATGGCAACACATCACACATAAAACACAGTGCACACACTTTTTAAGAGCGGCCGCGGGTTTAGAGGTCAAATCAAGTATAGTCAGTGGAAATGACGCAGTGACGTTCGTTGTTCTCTGTGGGGTTTCATGTGTACTTCTTAGTTTTCGTTATTTCGATATTAGTCTCTAAAATGTCTGCATAATTGATTTTTTTTTTTTTTTTTTTGGTTACATTTCTTTCACTTTTGTTTAATCTGTATCTATGGGTCCCTTCCATTTGTCATCCCATCGAATCCATGCTCAGGAAAGAAGACACAGTATCCTTCCAAACATACGCAAGGTGGTTTTGAAGCTTTTTCTTTTTTTTATCGAGGGAAATAAGATTCAATTTCATCTGTATTTTCCCATCTACTCTCGGGTCTTTCGTTTGTCGATTTTCAAAGTTTTTTGGTCAGGGAGGTAGGGTGTGGAGTTACAGTCTCGACCGGAAGAGGCAGTCGATAACTGAAACCATGTACACATGATTTACCCAGGAGGGGATTCAAGTAAGCAGACGTTATGTCATTATCGCTTTTTCTTTTTTTTTTTTTTGGTGTTGTTTCTTGTGTCTTTCTGTGCAAATTCAAAATATCACAAGGACGTTACCTGCACGTATGCCCGCTCCAGGAAATACAAACCATACAGACAAGTGACTACAGTATCTCTTCCCACCTCACTGATCTGACAGAAAAACATATAATGAAGAATTAGAATTAAAGAAATCTAACACCACGTAGCTTATAGAGTAGAGTAGGTGGGTTTGGTCAAAAACAAAATAACAAACTCATATGATTTTTTCTCTCTCTCTAAAACCTTGTACCAAACCGACGCAATGCATATCCAGAACTAGAATGAAATTGAATTAAACGCGGTGTAAATAGTTTGAGGAACACGGCAACGCTATTCAAATCAGCGAAATTACAACAGGAAAACAAATGTTGAGAAATAAACAAAAAACAAAAAACAAAACAAAACAAAACAAAACATAATAACATTACAAACATTGCACTATAATTCAAATGAATTATATCTGCGATATAATGTATGATTCAAAGTTCAATTAAGTTGAACTTCTCTCCTATATAATTAGTGGTGTGGTATGTATAAAGATGACTTCCACTAGACGCCGCTACATTATTACAGTAAATGTTACTGAAACATTTTGAAGTAAAGTGGTGTAGTGTTAATGTCTCTACACTCACACGTGATGAAAGCATTGGCTGAAAACAAAAATAGTGATAACTACATCACTTCTGTAACTATGTTTTCAAAACAGTATAACGTACATACACTTTTCATAATAATATATGGAGTTTACGCATTTTCCATTTCTTCCATAATTGTGTATGGTGAGAAAGAAATGATCCATTGTTGATCATGTTAGAGACAAGCATTATGTTAACGAAATCATCTCTTGAAACTGGCGAATAAGAACTAAAACACAAGATTTAGGTAAAACAGACTGTATTTCTTCGTCCCATAAGACTACCAGGATATAGCTTTCTCATATTCGTGTTTCTGTTTTAACTCTTCCTTAGAGATGTAGGTAGTTTACAGTGTGCATACCAATCTAGTGACCTCATCTTCCAATCAGGAATCGAGTTGCTGTATTTTTTTTCTTCCGTCTGAAAAGAATCGTGCATATTTTGGAGATGACACGCAGCGTGTGATCGGTACATGTGAACCACAGTGATGTGAACAGGTTTCCCCTGGGCGTGTCTTGACCCCACCGCAGCGGGAGCCAGACCACGCAAGGAAACTAGGCTGCGGGAATGGCCTACACAATCAGCCTTATCCATGGGATACCTCAAGAAAAAAAAAAAATCACGAAAGGATATTATTTTGGCTCGTCGTTTGTGCGTGTGTGTATGTTTGTGTGTAAATGTATTTTCTTTACTCATCGTCGTCGGTTTCATCATACAGAAAGAGATGAGTAGCAAGAAGCTACAGTGTGTATCTAAAATGTTGATGATATTATGCTATACACGTGTATAACCTTATTTGGATATCCCAACTTGAAAGTTCTACAGTTTTGTTAGAAAATAAAGATAGCAACACCGTAAGGCGAGCAATGTAAATGAAACACCGCTCAGTGAATAGGTGAGAGTGAGCAATCAGACTGTCATATAAAACAGAGGTCACGTCACGTGAAAAAACAGTCCGGAGCGGATGTCACTGTCATGATTGCAATGAATATCCAGTGCTTATTAACATAGGTAAGAGCTTGGACTTCGTCCTCTGGTAGCATACAGTGTTCGTATAGATTACCTTTTTTCCTGTCCCCAATTTCGTAGAGTTAACATCGTGAGCACTTTATTAGTGAAATACTAAAGCGGCGTATAATTGGCAGGGAGCATAATGATAACACAATAACAGGAAACTTGGATATCACAATACGGTTTGACTGTGATTGTCGTCTTCATGCTAAATACCATTCCCATTAGTCGATGACGAAAAGACAAATCGGTGAATTTGAGTACAGTTCATGCCGAATTCACAACATGATATGAGTCACTAAGATTCATTTGTGCAGTGTCAAGTGTATTGCTGAACGCAATCAGCGTGCAGACGGTATATGTCATTTAGATATGTTAATGTGAATTCATTGAACATGAATAAGCTGCCGATGACCTCACACTGACTAATACCTTTTTTTTTTTCAGGCATATCGTCAGGGCGTTTGACAGATGACGTCACTACAAATATCTTACGCATGACGTTAAAAAGTGTAACACTCTTAGCGACTGAGTGACAGCTAAAGCCCATGAGCACTAGTCGTTATGCACAACTCCTCTTCCTCAAGATCTATTGCTTAAACTTAATATTGGATTATCTATATAGGGATAATAATCATTTTCTAATTAAATCTCCTCATCAAGCGTGTTAAATTTTATTGCAATTCTGGTCAAAATGCCAGTCTCCATCCACTATGCTAACAAAAGCAATAGTGTTGATACAATCTTGACTGTATGATACTCACAATTGGTCTTTTGCAAGAACAGAAGGCAATGACTATGTAACTGTGCACGTTGCCGTGTGGACAAGAAACAATGGAAGAACTTTAAATCAGTGGGGGAGTAATTTCGGCTGCTAAAGAAGGTTCAGACCTACCGCCAGCGACTCCCACTACTTGAGTCTCCGGTAACCATAGTAACGGTTACTCTCTGTCTAACCCGAAGAAAGGAGAGCGGCTTACTTATGACTATCATGAATTCACAGCTCCCCAGTTTAAAGTGTGCATGACTTCTACTTCAAACTTGAGAGTTGGTGGGTCATTCTTGGTGTTTCCCCATTACCACATCACTACAAGTCAACATGCCAGCTAAACTCTGCTTATTAGGAAGATGGTCACCTACATTTCCAATTATTTTTTATAACTTTATTTGTAGTGGTTGCTCTGTCAGTTTATACATTCAGTTTGACATTGCTTTATTATTTGTTCTACATAATGTACATTGATGTATGTGAATGATTCATATGATTTTGTCGACACTTTGTAAAATTTTGTTGTATCGTATTGAAAACGAAATGCAGAAGTGAAACTGAACCGGACTCCATATCTTTCCATTCGAATAATTTGGCTCCAAATGAAAGAAGTGTCGCAATGTTTAGCCTAACACTGCACTAACATTGTGCAAACTGCACATATCATTATGTCATGCAAAACTTACACTGCATGGATTAGTTTTTAAAGATGATTATTATGCACCATGAATTGAATTGAATTGAATTTATTTATTCAGCATAAAAACAACAGAGAAAGACAATGATGAGCAATCATGACAGACACAGAGAAAAAAACATAACTTTGGAATACATAAAGCTGAAGGGCAGCAGCCAACGAGGAATTAAATTTCCTTAAAATCTGGCCGACCCAGAAAATCCATTTAAAAAAATGCATTGGTGGTAAATTTTTCATATCAATAAAAAAAAAAAAATGAGATGAACAGATATACCGTTGCAAGACAAAACATAAAGCAATACAGCATGATATACAATACACTACATTTACATTACAAAGACAATACGAATAAAGTGAGTTACGATCATTTTGTCATGTCATGAAGATGGTCTAGAATTGTTTGCATGTATCGCGGAGACACTTGCGCACTACAATATTTAGATTCTGATACGAATGCTTTCAAAGACACATCCATTTTTGATGTTTCGCAACTGATCTCAGTTACCTATTTTGCTTTTCACAAAACAGCACTGACTGACATGAAGATGGATGGAATACAATCGGTATGTCACAGGTGAGGAAACACGGTGGGTGTACTGGGGAGGAATGGGTTGGTTTGTGTGAGAGCGGGAGCACAATAGCAAGCAAGATGAAGTTAAAAGTGAAGATGATAAAGATAGGAGGATACTGGTAAAGTGCAGAATTGACCTGATTAACCAACGAGACAAACAATGTTTTTTCAATCAGCAGTGTCCCTCTTCTTAGGCGATGGGGTGTTGCTCCTTTATGCTGTCTCTCATAAGGACAACCTATATGCTTGGACATCGGTAGCTAATAGTTCGAAAGTTAAGTACGACGAAGGTGGTTATATCCATTAATTGTTCACATTAACCTGTCAATGTAGTTCTTGCATCTTTGTTTGTCCGTTCAATTTCATTTCGACCTGGGAGTGGCGACGGGACGGGTAACCTTGTTATATTTTGCATCGAATTTCGAATGCGATAGTCATACAGTGCAATTTTCTATATTTTCCTATTGTATTCGCTTTTAGTTTTTTTTTTAATGCAATAAACATTGTTAACATGGCTCCGTCTCAGAAAAATACCTGTAGGTATAAGAGCATCAATATGAACTGCAATGTTATCTGTTGATGAAAACACCAAGCAACGTTTCCCATTAAAAGCAGGAAGACTTAACAAAAAGTACATGCTCAACAAGTCACTTCGAAAATGCGGCTAGTCATTAATCCAAAGTTAGCACATGGACATGACGGTTCAATTTCTCTATCGTGGGAGTCAGGGGAAGTGTCGAATCTAATATTCGTTGTGAAAAGCACGGTATTGCATGATTCGGAGGTTGTTTTTATTCTATATCATACTCTGAAAGCAGCAGTCACATAGAGACCGAAACAGAATAAAAGAAAGAAGACAGACCTCCGATGACCTGAGAGGGAACAATGTATTATTATTGACCAAGACTTGAGGAGCGGAAGCACCATCTGGGAACAAGCAACACTCCTCGTCCATGAACGGCGTAGGTGGCGGGCTCTTGCGGATCTGTGTCCAAATGAGGTCGGGACTGAATATGTGAACAAAAGACTGTTTATCATGCTTGCTCTAGGTCTTGTTTTTGAATCGTTTTTCTTTGTTCACTTCTCTCGATAGAATAGCAACTGCTCGTACTGCAATTACCCTCGTGTTATCATTTTTACTTAACAAATTTGAAGAATTCTGAACTAAAGACAAATTTACTTTATCCTATATATCCTCTCTTCATCTCTTTGTCATTTTCTAGCTCTCTCTAAACAGCTTGAAAAAAAAAACCCAGCAATATGTATTATTGCAACTGATTAACAAATTGCCCTACATCGACGTAAATAAGCACTAAATTGATTAATGATCCCGACGGAAGAATTCCATGAATTTGAATAATTACTAGTACGCAGTACCCGCTGCGTGCTATCAGGATTAGAACCAACACTTGCTGTCGGGGGGAAGCTCGGTGGTCTAGTGGAGATGACGCCTGTCCGAAGATCAGGAGGTTCTAAGTTCGAATCCTGCTCGAGTATGTACGCCCATTATTTCTTTTTTTTTTCCATGGCTACTACTAAAACACTGATCAAATTCAGTGCTTATTTACATCGATGTAGGACAATTTGTCAGTCAGTTACAATGAAAACATCTCGACGGAAGAATTTAATGAATTTGAATATATATCATTATGCAGCTATAAAAGCAAGGTCCAGATTTGCTAAATTATGGGTATGCAAAAAAAAAAAAAAACACCAACAAAACATAGAAACCAGAAGCTATTGGAGCAGAGTTTTGTTATGTTTCATCATTAATAGTAGACATTTATAGAGCAAAGCGCTATGACATGTCATCCCTAGTCGCCATAGGAGATAAAATATATACAAAATACCAGGCAGTGACAGTATAAGTCCAGTGCACATAGAGGGACATCAAAATAAATAAGTCTTCAAGTTTTGTTTGAAATGATCAAGTGTGGGTGAAGATTTGAGAAGAGGAGGGAGCTTATTCCACAGCCTAGGAGCACAAGAAGAGAAAGCTGCATCTCCGGCTAGTTTTTTCGTTATTGCAAATCCAGGTGATCTGCTTATTTTGATTTAGGTCAAAATAACAGATAAGGCCATTTTATCGTTACTGCGAAATATTTCATATTATGAGGGGGCATAGCCACACAATTCATACCCGCACACCCACGATACTAATATACCAGCCTCTGAAGATAGTTTGAGCGGACAGAATTTTTCTCTTTTTTTCCCCCTTTTTTTTTGCCACGAACTGTGGCTCACTAACCTCTCTCGAAGGATTATTACCATGTCCTGAAATATGCTACCTTTACGGAAATGAGACTTGAAGAGGATGCCAGACCAAAAAGAAAAAAAAAAGATAAATAAAATAAACAATTATGGACGTAGGACTACCCTTCTGAACAATAGCAGTTGCTGTCATACTTTGGTTCTGACAAACAAGTATCCTCCTGTAATCACTACCGAGTCATTATTTTACATATCACTTTCACTTTTCATCATGCTTTTTGCCCAACTTATTTCTTCGCCTAATCACTGTTTACAGTAATCTTAGCTACACCAGTTTATCACTTTACAGATCTTCTAAATGGAACGTGGACTCTTTACGAAAACAAGCGGAAAAAAAGGTAAAACAATTTTAAGCCGTCTATAGTTCCCACTGATTTGGGGCTGTGGTGTTTGAAAAAAATAAAACAATAGTACTATGTCCATGTAAAGATAGGACAAACGTTCATTGCGCACACAACTGCAGTGATTGAGTGTGGAGATTTGGACCAGATACCTGGGGTCACCGCTACATAATATACTCACTTCAAAATTAAAGATCACAACGAGCCAAACTCGCGAACTCTTGATTAGAGTACTTTTATGTAGGAATATGCAAGTGCGAATTAAAGGATGGAAGGGGGAGGGGGATTAACACTCACATGAACGTCAATATTAAGTCGATGCGACCCTTTGAAAGTACCCTTCCTCTTCAGAGGCCCTGAGTACAAGTGACAATACATAATCATAAAGATGATGAGTGACTTAGTTAAAGTTACCTGTATCATAGGCCTTACACATTAAATAGAATGGTATAAGCGGATGATGCGTGGACTCTACAGTGTATATTGACCCTCAAAGAGCTTTATCTTTTAGGGGCCCTCAAAATGACTCGACATAATACCCTTTTGACCAGGAAGGTATGTATGCATGTATATTGAAGAAAATGACATGGTCAAGGCTTAGCTTTCTTCGACTCCCTCTCAATCGACGTCTGACACAGCCTTGAACAACTGTTCCCTTTACCTTCACTTCACATAATTGGCATTATGTATCTATTAATTACATTTATTAACAGAATGGACATGATGATTGTGTTCTTTCTTGATCCAGAAAAGGCGCTAAAATTTTTATTGCTTTTGTGATTTGAGACATTGGTCTTTTTTCGCAGCATCTATAAGCTATAATCTACGAAGCCCTTAACTTTGTAAATAGTTCTAGCCCTAACCATGTTAACTTTGTAATGGGACATTACTTGAGGCATGAATACAATCAGATTCCGCCGTTTGAAAATGACGCTGTTGACTTACCCTCCCAACATGACACCCCTGGGCCTCATCTGGTGTCCACATTCACTGTCATGACGTGAAAGTTTTATTCGTTCTCTTTAGAAGTATCGATAAACGAGCCATCTTGACTGTATTATTGGTGTGAATATTAAGGTGCTCGAGATTTACACAGTTTTGACCATTAATATCTCTCCCCTCACCATTCCACTCCACACATCCTCCATAGGAGCCCTCTTTACCAATCATTGAACAAATTAGTTTCCTTATGATTATGGCTAAGTCTGCTAAAACCGTAACCAAACGTTTTATTTTGAGAAAAAAAAAACATAAAAGTGAAAGGGTTATATTAACACATTCTATTAATCTACAAACTCGAAAACAGACAAGTATAATTACGCACAATGCTGTGACACAACAAAAGTGAGAGTGTTCTCTGTACGAACGGTCCATGCAATCGATAAGTAGACACGCCCACATCTCCTTATTAGGAAAAATGAACTACCTCGTAGTGTGACGTGAAATGGAGTGTACGGCTTTCCTGAATTAGGTATACCTATACCCTTTACATACAGCGGAGACATCTGTGCATATTTCAACCTGAATATCTTTGTATGTAGGGGCCTGTTTGCTTTCGAGAAGGCTGGCTCATATTATTGTAATATAGAAAAGAAGAAACACTTGAATACCAATTGTCAGTACACTCACTGAACATAGAAGCTATTATATTGTCCATAAAAAACAATCCACGGAATCACTGATCCTATGTCAAGCTGTGTTTTGAGATAATAAAACTTGTAATTCTATGATCCCTACAAACTGTCCCTTATCTTCTAAACAAAGTTGGACCACTTAATCGTTCCAGCAGTAGCTCAGTAGAAGCACAAAGAACACAAAAATTTTATCTCAACAATTGTGCGAGTAAAAGACTGCATTTTGATTACAAGAGGGTTTCAATCAATTCTCAGGTGATTTTGAAGGTTTATATGCCAGTTTACATTGTCTTGTCATTATGTGGACAGATGGTCCAAAACATTCTCCCATAAAAGTAATCGGTGTGTTTTTCCAATGTCAATTTAAGTGTTACATTAACGAACTTTGTAACTGAAAGTAAACTATTCAAACCTTTTCTTTTTCACCTATCAGATATCTTTCGAAAACCTCCAAAGCAATTTTCCCCGTAGTTAGAATCACCAAAATGTTGATTCGCTACTCAGTTGTGATTAATTCCGATCAAGTACCCCGTGATTTTGTATGCAGTCTTGAGCAGCGCATTCAAAATAATAAATATCTGGTTTTCGTTTTCTCCTTGTCCTTAGAATAGGGCAGTGTGTGGTGTGTGACATGACCATCATCCTATCTATAGTCAAAGCAAACAACCTTCTTACTCAAGTTAAGTACGCTTCGATAACGTTGACTTTGGCGACCTTGCTATGTGTTTTATACTACAAAATTTCTAAGTCGTAAAATGCTATTTTCCTCGTTACCTTCGATGAAGGGCTCTTATCTCCCTGGAAGCCGATTCATACCTATACCTCCAGAATTGCAACAACCGTTATGTCCTCATTTCTATACTTATTAGCATAATGTGTTCGTCCGAACTTATCTGGAATTCCTCACAGTAGAAACATTTCTCTCTTTGATTTCTTTTTTGAGCAGTCAGGCTTGAATTTATGGCACCAATGGCAAAAGCTTTCTGCGTTTAAACACTGGGCATTGTCAGTATCCTCCTATTCTTTTCTGTGACGGTGAAAATCCCAAAAATGCACATCTAGAATAAATCCAGCTGACCAACCGGTGATAATCATCCATCATTGCCGATAATCAATCAGTCCTCCCCATTACCGATTAACTGAATTCACGCGAATCTTTTCAAAATGGAGGAAAGACGCATCACATCCCACTAACCCTTTATGTGCCAATGAATTAGATGTGCACAAATTCCCCACGCAAACTTGTGGACAGGTGATTTCAGTGTGACATGCTGAGGGTTAAGTCAGCTTTGGAAATATCGTCTACCAGCACTAAATATACATTCCCGGTATTTACTATTCCAATCACTGTTGAATTTTGCCAAGGCATTCATTCTTTTTCTTAATACAAGGCAGAATGTTAAAATTGGGCCCGTTCTCTTCACTTTTGATTTGCTTCAACTTTTCCCAGGGGCCAGTTTTAGCAGGGTGATATTTGTTATTCCTAAGGTTGGTCGGCTAATCCGAAAATGATATAAAGTTCGTGATACCGAACGTTCGTTATTCCGAAATACACATAATCTCTATACCTGGATGTTCGTCATCCTGTGTATAGTTGTGTTTTTGAGCAATTATACTTCTTTCTCACCGAAATTGAAAAGTTTTTGGTAAACATAATATAGGCCCTATCACATTGTACGTACTACTTCACGACATATATGGGTCGAAAAGTAAAAGCAATTTATAATGCAATAAGGAAAACCACGACACACGCACACGCACACTCACACAGACACACAGACATGCATCGAAATGGATCTGGAGCATATAACATCAGTTTTACAAACAACATGAGTAACAAAACGCCTCCAAAGAAGAATTGTGTTGTATCCGACGTGTTTTATTTTACTCTGAATTTCACTTTTCTCTTAAAGAATAACCCCTCTGTCAATCTTTGATAAAGAATTCAATACTATCACGCCAAAGTTAGAACAAAAAACGTGCAAATGAAACGAGCTACACAACTAACTTTGTGAGTTATGTGACATTCAGTTGTATCTTAGACGGCAAAGAAATGGCTTTGAAGATAACCAGACTAATAAATAAAATGTATATCTCTTTATCGTTGTAATTGACTTGCATATTCATCGATTCCTTGCTGATCTTACAAGGAAGGCTTCCATGTTTGGATGAGTTATCCTCCAAGACAATCGTTCTATCTCTACACAAAGTGTCGCCATGGGTAAGAGGAAATTGACTCCAAACATATAAAGTACTTTCACGATGTAAGTAATAAAAGTAGGCTGGTGATGACGTCAGCTGGAGGAATAAACGACCATCTTATTTTGACCATAACCACGATAAAAGCTTGAAACCCACATAAAAGTGCTCAATTACCACAAATGAAATGAACCATAAGCATTAGCACACTCACATTATACATCCACACACACAGATAGAAAACCAAACAACCGAACAAAAACGGCAAACCATCAATTAATGATTCGATTAACAAACAATCAAAGTATATCATCAAGGCGCCATCTAAGATTGAAAGACAGAGATCAAAACTTCTGCAGTACGCACTGCAGCGTAAGATATGAAAAGTAAATTGTAGCTAGCTATTACATTTCAGTCAGTTATTGATGGTATGCATTTTAGCCCTCTATTGGAGAAGGTCTTCCTCAGCCCCGAAAAGGATTGAACGAGCTACTACTAAGTGGACTTTATGAATAGTACATTTATTCAGAGGAAGGGGTGAGGGAGCCCTAATTTCACCCCCTCTACATAACTTTGTGCTATTAAATTTCTTGTTTGAAGTATGTTATATAATTATTGTTCTTGATGGCTCATAAGAAATAAATGCGATGAAGACTTACTAAAATATATGGTTACTTATGTCAAATTAATCATTCGAGACAAGCCAGTGCCACAGTTACAGTAGTATTTCAGTTCAGTAAGTTATTGGTTATAACCCCGTAGATAGGCTAACACAGATTTTTGTTTTGTCGATGAGAGGGGCGGGGATGATTGTGACCGTGAGAGTGTAGCAAACAGCCTGTTTGTCAAATGGTCAACAAAATTCAAACTCACAAACTGATGCAATATCTGAATCGAAATATGAGTCTTTTGTACTTTAACCTGCCTTTATAATGTTTTCACCCTAGAAAAACAAATTGCTGGAAAATGGTGCAACTAATCTGAGTGATATATTACCGCAGTTACAGTGTGCTAACAATACCTTCAGTTTCTTCTCTGTAACGAAGTAATTAATGAAATTAAAGGAGCACATCTGTTTCTTTAATATTACACTGGAATATATTTTGTACGAATGCATCTATCACATGTGAATTTTTTTTTTCATTCATCATGATCATTGCACACATTTTGTCACGTGTGTGTGAATGAGTGTGTGTGCTGATTCGAATCAGAAGTTACCAAAGGGCGATGTATGGCTGGGTGCTCACTGTCGACTGATTTTCAGGAGCATTTACAGAAAGCGATGAATTCTTGCAGTTGCGGGTTTGTATTTGGGAAGACATTTTCAACAGTTTTGCTCAAGATACAGATTGAAATCCGAACTACTGTGGTATATCAGGTTTATTATTATTATTATTATTATTATTGCTATTATTATTATCATCACCATCATTATTATTATTACTATAATCATCATCACCATCATCATCATCATCATCATTATGATTATGAGCATTTCGTTTTCTTGTGATAGCCACAATAAAAGAAAACAAAAACCCAGCAAAAACATGAGTGTTACTACAGCGGCATTTCAATAATAGGCCTATCGAGCCTGAACGCTGTACGTGTATAATAATTGATATGTGATTGTTATGATAACTTTTCTTCATTGTCTTTTTCTGGTACGGAATGAAAGTTTGATTATAACATGTTGTATATTCCTCGCCAATGGATTACTTTTATAGCTTGTCGAATGACAGTATCCTGACAGAATATCCTTTCTAAACACACACACACACACACACACACACACACACAAAGAAATGTTTGTTACACAACGTCTACGTTGTGCTCTTCCCAACCCGTTAGACTATGTCACACACATTAAATGGTATTTATAATCATTAAAAGAATAAATAATTGAAAATATAGATAAATGAATATGAATATATATATATATATATATATATATATATGTGTGTGTGTGTGTGTGTGTGTGTGTGTGTGTGGGTGTGTGTATAAAGAAATTAACACAAACTGCATGCACCTAGCCCACGTAGGATTCATGCGTTTGACCCCAGATTCCTCTGAATAAAGATAGTGATTCGAATGACTTTTGTGCTATGACAAAATTACCTATTTGAAAAATTAACAGGTGAAACATAACACTTTTATCAAAATTTAGAACCATACAAATATATTGCATTCAGTTTTAAATGAAGCTCTCCAATTTGCGGATTCCAGTTTTCTCAAAACCTCTCTAACATGTTATGGCAAGACAAACATGACAGTTTCAATTGCCATGTAATGTGTGTCATCTCTGGTCTACAAGCCCAAATTAGACCACAAAGGGAGTGAGAATGCATTGTATCAAATCAAGAGAGAGAAAAAAAGAAAACCTCCAACAACTCCACTCTATCTCTACCAAGATCCGGACAGGATTTTGCAAAGCGGAAGTGATGGGACAATTTAGGCAACAATGACGCAGCGCCGTGTAGGTAAAGTTGGTGTCTAGGTAATCAAAAGCAGGGCGGGACACATTATATTTGCCAGACGTAGGTTATTACGTTGTGTGACTGGCAGAGGAGTGAATATATATCCCAAATGCGATCAGTGATCAGTGCAGGGCGAGGTCGACAGAGGACAATGATTGTGGCCTGAACATCAAATCACTTTTCACTGTGGACTTTGAAGTCATCTGGCACAAGAGTACAACCATCATATCAAAATGATTCGATACGTATTGCTTGTTGAAGTGTTGATATGTCTGACTTTTAGTCAGGATGCTTTCTGTCAGAGAGTTGTCGAGAGGCCCAGTCACAGGACCGTACGTGAAGGAGGGACCGTGCTGTTTCGCTGCATTATCACAAATCTCCAACCTCAGCAGCGAATTTACTGGTATCGAGTTTCGACCAGAATGTACCTCACTGAGAATCGAATCGTGAAGAATACGGAGCAGCGAGGCCGTCTCAGCGTGTTAGGCAACGCAGGCCGGGGCGAGTACTTCCTTCAGATCACCAATACCAGAGTTTCCGACGCCGGGACTTACCGCTGCGGCTATGCAATACCGACTATGATATTTACTGGGTTCGGGGCAATTCTAACGGTTCTCAGAGAGCCAGATCAAGGTTTTCCCATGTGCGAAGTTTCTCCACGAAATCTCGAGATAGGCGATACAGCTGAACTTATCTGCAGATCTCAAGGAGGTATCCCGCCAGCATCTCTGGTGTGGTCCGCAAATGGACGACACCTTACGGGAATGGTACAAACGCGAAACACATTGCGACTACCAGTTACTGCTGATCTCAACGGTCTCGAACACGTATGTACTGCGACGTCAGAAGCACTGCTCACTCCCCGTCGATGCAGTGTGATTTTGATCGCCATCAGACCAGATGTACGTATTGAACCTCCCCAGAGAATCGTTCAGGAAGGAAGAAATGCGAAATTTACATGCGTTGCGTTCGGTCTCCCGGCTATTGTTCGGTATAATTGGACATTTAACAACGAGATGGTGATTAATATCCCAAGGATCGAAGTTAGTCCTGACGGACGGACGCTTGTCATTATGGACACAAGGTTAGCTGATGACAACTCTGTCGTTCAATGCACCGTTACCACAACTCACGGTCTGACTGCAACATCAGGTGCCTCTCTTCGAGTTGTCGAAGCGGAAATCCGTCCTACCACCATAGCAACTACATTGATCGTTAATGCAACCACTGCTTACTTCAACAATACGATTACAGAAGGATATCCTGGCAAGCCGCCATCGGTTATTATCATTGTAATCGTTATTTCAGTTATCGTAGGGCAAGTACTCATTATCATTCTTGTGTATATTCTGTACAGGGCTGCCAATAGGATGATGAAGGAGAAGAAAAATCGTCAACCCCCTCCACCTGTTGGCAGACAGCTTGACATGGAGCAGAATATCTACGTTTCGGGTAGGTCACATATGCCTGATATAGACCCAGAGACGGGCGCCCCCAGCATCATGAGCGACGCCACATACCAGGGTCAGCCCGTGATGTACCAGCCCCCAGGGCCAACAACCGAAGAGCCGGTGTACAGCGCTACACCCGAAACCCCGTCGTCCCCCGGTTATATCACAGCCGATCAAGTGAATCTCCAGGAGAGAACATCTGCAGGAGAGGACATTCCTGAATACCAGGGTGTCCCTGGATCAGAATCGGTTCCCGTTGAATCTCTTTATTTGGAAGTCAAAGATTCACCTCCTGTGACCCCAACAACTGTCATCTACGACAATGATGTGGTCCTAATACCACAGTCTGCATCAAGGCCTAAATCACAGCTTCCTCCTCCTCTAGCATTGTTGCCACCAACTCCAGATCCAGAAACCCCATATGATTACTCCGAGTTTCCCTTTGAGGAAGCTAGTTCTGGCGTGCCTGTGGTTATTACCTCATCACCTCCAAAGTCCATTCCACCCCGACTGCCAGCAGATTTGCGTGAAGCAAAGCCTGCCGCTCTCAGTGACCGTGCTGTTCCCACCGACCATGCGTACTACGGACTCAAGCCTGACCGAACCACTGCTAACAGTAAATACCTCAGTTTGCATCACTACGATAAGGTCGCCGTAGAAGGAGCACTGAAGGAAGGAGCTCGTCTTGAAAATGACACATATGATCCCGAGAAAAATGAGGGGAAAGAACACGATGATGATGGCTATGTGTACGAGTGTCCTCCTACAATGTCTTCCCCCGACGAAATCTATGATATACCACCAGATGCGGATAGATATTCTTATACGTTCATGGGTGGAAAAGCTCCTTAAAGAAGATAAATACATCTTCGAAATTCGTACAATTCGAAAGGGAAGGCACCATACTCTCCCTTGTTGCTTGATCTTTTTAAACATTATTCTTATAATACATCGAGGCACATTGAACTTGAAAACTAGTCCGTAGTAGATGGATATTGCGAAACATTCTAAAGTGTTAATAGATAACTATCAATTTTGTGACTAGAAATATATTGCTTAGAGTATTGGCTAGCTTCATAAGATTGTGATTATTGATTCAAGAGTTCTGTCTGCTTGATTAGCATCTTGACTATTTATCTTTTTTCTTTGTTTTACTCTTTCTTTGAATTGATACAAACCAAAATTGTCCATGTTAAGGCAAATGTTGACGATCTATGAGGACTTTAATTGTTGTAAATAGTGTATAATATTACTTATAGAGATGGCTGGCCCATTTTGACTATGTGCTCATAATAGCATTTGTTCTCTCTACACTGCCTGGAAGGTATGCGAAGGAAACATGACACGTCTATACCTAATTCACATCTTGTACGATTTCGATGGAATTGTAGTATTTGCATGCAATGAAAGTAATGTATCAGATGTTAATTGATAAGCTAAAGCTATACAAAATGTAGCATTATGATAGAGCCCAATCGCTGCGTATTGGTAATCATTGTATTGTAGAGGGCATCGTAATGAAGCAACACAGTCTCTCCACGTATGTCTCACGTATTGTTTGGCGGCATGAAATTTGTATGCTTTGCAGATTATTTCTAATTTTTCTCTAGCTAACCCTTTTACTGCCAACGAATCAAATGTGCACAAATTTCACGTACAAAACCATCACGACTATGGGTGAAATAAACGTGGCACAACAACGGCTATTTTGATAACGGTAGACAGAACACAAATCGACAAATATTGCATCAATCAGCGTCAGTGGACGTAGCAGCGCTGTAGTGGATGTAAATTAGTGAAAATCATGCTTGAAGATGGCTGGCCCATCAGCGAAATAGAAAATGTATCTAAGCAATAAGATTAAGATTTTGTTATCTGAATATATTGCGTTGTACACAAACTCATTGTAAAGTTTCTACTGTTGCATTCTTAACAACACGAAACAGTATATCTGAGAATATATTGAGAGGAGTGATGATACTTGATTGTTGCTCGACCATTGACGCAATATGTGGGTGGACAATGAAAGTTTTTACGAAAATACTGCATTTTACTCATTATTACTAAAAGTGTCACTGACTTTGAAAAATCAAGGATTCATTCACAAAACAATTAAATAAGAGTTACGTGTTTTGAACTTCAAAACAAGCCATTTTACGTGTCGGAACCAGCAAAACTAGTACATAAAACTAATGAATTCCGATGATATCTTAAGTTCAAGTCATTATAGTTCAATTCAGTTCAGGTCAGTGTATTTTCATATTTCAATCTTTTTCTGAAAGAAATAACAAAATCATTGATGCTAATTCAACAGGTGAGAATATAGAATGTCTACAATCATATTTTTTTATTGTGGCAAATAAAAAGAAAAATACTGTACACAATTCTCAATGGTCATATCGTGATATAAAGGTGTCTGAAGGAAGTAACAGAAGATCCAGCTTGTAAAACTTTAGGTGCCAATAGGCCTATTCAAACGTGTGAAATTATTATGCAGAACGGATATGAATATCTTGATCAACTAAAATTATTCCAATATTAAAATCAATATTAAATAATGAACTGTAGCCACATTAGGAATCTTTTATGGATATAATACATATATATATATATATATATATATATATATATATGTATAAGTTACAAAACTGTAAAAAAGTTCATGCTGTATTCACCAACGGTTTATTTCTTCACACAAATTTTCGAGCGTCTCGCCGCAATTTCTCAAGTGTTGAACAACACTTGGAAAGGACTACTGGACTACTGTACTACTGGACTACCTTATATATATATATATATATATATATATATATATATATATATGTCATATACAGTTCGACCCCGATTATCCGGCCTCCTTTTATCCGGAAATATCTATTATCCGGCCGCGTTCACGCAGGACTTCTTTTTCATCCAAAATTTGAGAAAAACCAGTGACTTTAAACTCAATCAAAATTTCTACAAAACTCAAACGATTTACCTACAATATTTCCGACAGAACTAACATAAATTCACACCACATTATCATCGTAAAAGTAAGCAGTCATGATCTATAAATTCACCATAAGAACATGGATGGAAAACTTGTTAGTAAATCACGGCGCAGTCGAGGCCATATCGCGATCGGTCAGCTTGGACGGCAGTTATATAGGCCTACATTAACATTGTGTCTCCCATATCCGGCCAATTCGCTTATCCATTCCCGACATGGCCGGATAATCGAGGTGGAACTGTATGTTTACAGCTGTATATATAAATATTTGTACATGCATTTAACATGATTTCTCTGCTGCGAATGATGTATAATTCAAAAGATATGTTCAAGAAATACATTATTAATCTCATTTCACTCTTATTACTCGCTAGTTGTGTCGAAAGAAAGAGAATTTATGAGAACAATGTGTTGTCTGCCTGAGGTGAACTAGCACAGAACAGCTGAATAACAATATAACAATGCGATATGTATAGTATATTTATATACATATATAATATATATATATATATATATATATATATATATATATATATATACATATATAATATATATTAGCATCAAAACTTGCACATACGTGGTTGATGTTGGGTTGCACCCCTTTAATCAAGCTTTCGGGCGAAATACCCTTCTTCAAAATCTACACAGTCAATGATAACAACGTATAAACCAAATCAAGCTAGATATAAAATCATACTAAACTTAACTAGCATTCAATATTATACATTCTAAAATATTCCCAACATATCAATAAATACAAAACATACATAATTACAACACATTTTTTTTTTTTTAACGGAAACAAACGAACATACTATTACTAAATACAAACTCGGAACAAAACTTACTGTATACAGTCACGTCAATGTGCAAGTTTTGCTGCCAATATGTTAACTGTCCTTGCACCGCCCCGTCATGTTGTGGTTAAGTCCTTTGCTGTCAATATATATATATATATATATATATATATATATATATATGTATATATATATATATATGTATATGTATATATATGTATATATATATGTATATATATATATATATATATATATATATATAGCCACATATGGGTGTTGACGTTAGGACATTGGTGTTTGATAGATGTTTATCTCCATTATTGCGCAATCATCAGTTTAGTTCAGTTTATTCCTGTTTCATTTTTATTTCCAAACAATATCATTTTGATGAATATGGCAACTTTCGAAAGGGTAGTATATTTCACGTGGCATAATATCATAAAGAAACGCCCCTTGTTTCATTCAAGTCTGGAAATGAAAAATGAGGGGCTGATAAAAAACATCAAAAGGAATCAAAAGGAAATATATAACCAATACAGCAGAAAGGAAGACAGACAATAGAACGAACATACTTGCAACTAGTTGACTTTGAATATTAGAGTAAACTGAAGCCGACAGCACAGAAGAGATTTCATAAAAAATCAGTCATAATGCAATGAAGCTATTGAACTCTTTAAATGCGAAATGCTTTCACAGAAAAATGACATTTGTCACAACAGGATATGCGGTTAAATGGGTGATGATTTCATCGCTACCCGCCCCCCCCCCCCCCCCCAAAAAAAGGAGAAAGTCATGTTTATGGATGATGTGGAAACGAGGCTATTACTAATACGTTATTTGATGAATGTTTCTTCTTTCTTATTAAAAAACAAACAAAAATGGGAGACTTGCAAGGCAACGACATCGTCCACTCTGCTAATTCTAATATACATTAAGTGAAAACAATGTCCCATAATTCATCCCTTTACATCTGATTGGTTGAAACCTATACAGTTGTGTTTGTCCAGTTCTACAATTTCTATCAATTTTGACTTGAATATTATCATATCATTATTATTATCATGGTTCATTACAATCGTGGCTGGCCTAAGTAGCCTATTACGCAATTTCAAAATCATGCAATCATGAAATTACTCTTTCTGTGAAATTGCGCCGAAAGTATGCATATCAAGGGTTGATATAATCGTTGTATCAGGAAATCTACTTCATGTCTTACTGTTCTGTCTTCTGGAGATAGTGTTGTTCAGCTTACATCAAGTGTCATTTCATTAATGACGTCCCAACACATCACACTATGTTGTATTGCATTCATTGGGTTGTGAGGTTGCTTTTGTGCAGCCAGGCAAGCTGCCATCAATGGCCATGAAAATGGTTAGGCGACAACGTATGATGTTTAGCCATTGATTTCCTTCCTGTTATCTTGCCTTCGATCGTTTCGACCTATCGTTCTGACCTATCCCGTAGAGTGGGATACAGTTCCATTTCAGTTTGATTATGGCCCTTGCAAAGAGCACACGTCTACAGGATGTTAAACGGCTTATCAGCTTCCACTTGATGAAAACCAGCGAGTGACCTTTGAAGGAAAAAAAAAACAATCGAATATGCAGTACAGTGTAGTAGATGTTCTGAAATGACACCACCAATTATATATAAGTATAATGTAAAGCCTAAAATCAACAAAGCATCGTTACATGTAAGCTTGCTATAGTGCTAATTATCTTTTAATCCAAAGGGCATTTCAAAACAAATCACATAGGCCCTATTCACATGGAATTAACAATTGGAAATGTGTGTTGGTAATTTTTTGGAAGTTTCCAACACTAATATTTATCTCCCATGATAATGCAGGGCGTGCTTAATGCTGACAACTATTGGTCTTTTCATTGTTTTTTTCTCTCTCTCCTTCTCTGTTGCAATGTATTATAATCTAACTTTCCCGCTGAAAGAACCAGTCAACCTTTCCCCCTTCATACCATAATTACACATGCGTTAAAGGCATAATTTACCTTTTGCAGAAGAAACAAAAACCCAGCAATAGTTCTTTAAAATAGTCCTAAAATGTGAGTTAGGGATAGAAACAACCTCTGTAAAAATTTGAATCTGTATAATCGATGCTGATTATTGTTAAGTACACAAAATGTGAACAATAGTTATAATAAATATGTTTCCAGACTAAACCGATTACAGTTACGGTTTAATGAGAAAAATATTGACATCTCCTTATATTTTAGGCCTATAATGTTGCGAAACTTTTATATGGTAGGGTGTTTTGTGATACAACCGACCTACGCATATGTATAAATGTGATATCGTGATCATTTTTTTTTCAATCACTGCTCCCAAAGGTAGACAGGACCTTCAATAAACCTCCAATAAACCCTTTCAAAGTTGAAAAAGAATTCCATTTATTATTAATTACGGATAGGCCTATACCCTACATACTAATAGGCAGGAACTGAATTTAATCATTGTTTATACTTGTTGTGTACAGTAACAAGCAATTTGAATAAAAATGATTTTACTTCTTCGTAATTACAGGCAAAAGAATAGGCGCCAAAATGTGCAGGAAAGTATTGTTAAACAAAATTGATTGTTGGAAATTGAAAAAAAAAATTGAATTAAGTCGGACAAAACTTCAGAAACACACATGAAGATTGTCTGTTTCTCTGATTCACTCAATAAATACATGATCAGGAAGCTTTGTACCATATACAAACAAATGGTTACAAGTATTAGAAAATTGCCCGTGTGAAAAACATGCAAACGATTATCATGTCAGACGTATAAATGAATTCACGTCAGAGATTGATCTCTTGCACCTTATTATGTTCACATTTTGTTATCACTTCTCTCGTCAAAATGTCAAGGAGTTCACACCAATACCAAAGGAACTCAATCGAAGATTTTCCCAGTTCCAGCATAACGCCATCTCCATTACTTTCTGCGGCGTACCTACACCATCACATTTTCTTTCAATCGTCTATTCTTGCTGCATATACTAAATACTTTGGGGTTAAAACTCTCACACATACTTTTTTGTCTTTTATTTTTCTTTCTTTTTCATATAAATAATATACAAATCAATTCAAGACATTGAAGACAACAAGAATAAATTCCACATTGACAATATTACGAATGAAAAAGAAAGAATTTTGTACATAAAAAAAGGGAATAAAGAAAAGGCAAACACATCAAACAGAAGGGAAAAAGGCACCCCCACACCCAACCCCATGTCCAGTGAACCCGTTCACATTCTCACTTACTAAAATACTTGAATCACACAGTTACAGTACTGATACTGCCAGGGAAGCATTAGTTATGGGTGTACCATAGGAAAGTAGAAAAAAACCGTACAACCAACAACAAAAAACCATACAGTTACACCCTACAGACTGCCGAATAGAATGATAAAAGACACAAAAGATAAGTTCAATAAAATTACAATACTTCACTTCCATTCCCTCAATATTCAACTCTTCCCATTTCAACAAATGTAACCCTATTTTACAAGTTTTAGTCGGTAATTCCTTTTCTCGATCTTTATAATCTACACCTTTTCTAGCTCATATTTCTCACTGAATATTAGGCTAAAAATTGATGGTTTTTATACCATGTTAGAGGCAATTTAATTGGCTATCACCCTGGTAGGTCAATCAAAAGAGAAACGTTACGCATGAGTGAACATATTCGTTCTTCTTTTCCAAGGCATAAAAGTAAAAATTGGAAAAATTGACAAGTTCTCATTCATGCGTATGTGCTCTTCCATATAACAATAGGAACAAAAGAAAATCCAACATATAGTAATAAGTAACCAAAAATAATTTGGAAAAATTACCCATTGGTCTCTATAATGTTTGTGTAACCTCCAGCGATAAAGAAAGAAAAAAAAATGACTGGATAGAATGACGAATCTTCTGTCAAATCCAAATTCAAATAACAATACAGAAGAGGCAATATTAACAAATATGGTAGAAATTTGAAATGTTATTTCGATTAAAGCACAATGAAAATGATAATTGGTTCTTGAATTTGTCTCATGAATTCTTAAATTCCTAAGTTAAAAAGAGGAAAAAAAACTGTCCATTTTACCACCTTTTTGGCCTACTCCAAATACGTCATTCGAATTTGAGTAGACAGAAAATTCTTATTTTTCCGCTAGTTTCCCAGTTGTTCCAAGGGAACAAAAATTTGTTCTTGCTATCCATTCATGTCTCTCATTGTCTTAAATTGATCTTTTGTTATCATTGCTATCTTTAAGGACATTTGCAAATGAATGACTAAATGTCAAATTCTGCAATTTCTACTTTTGTGTCTTGGAAGACAAAGCCGAATATGTTCACTCATGTGTAAAATTACCCTTTGTATTAACCTACCAGGTCGATAGCCAACTTAATAACCTTTAAATATTGTATATGACACAAAGATTTTTTATCAAAATCTTCTATGAAAATATGCACTGGGAAAAGTGTTTACTTTCTTTCTTTCTTTTTTTTTTGCTGAGTGTATAATCATCATTATGGTATGGTATGGTATGGTATGGTATGGTATGGTTTATTAAATGAAATGTTCTCGCAGCCAAAAGGCTGAATTGCAACATTTGTTCACACAATACATGGTTGATTAAAAAAAGAAAGTATTTACAATTTTCAAATCATTCATCACTATTTAAAAAATAACAATTAACATCATTTACAACATTATTCATTATAAAAAAATATTACATTCACTACATTCAACACACTGTACGTGACGAATAAACATAAACTGATCAAAAGGGACCAATGCGGTTACTTCCTTTTCTTACATTGTATTCACATCTTTCCCCTCCCTCTCTCTCACAAACACACACACACGCGCAAACACAGGTACACTCATAAACACATACACACAATCATCTCTTCATCACATCCAATTAAGTGACTCTCACACACATAAACACATACAGACACTACAAATTCTCATTCTCCCATCACACGGCATTACTAATTATAAGTGTACATTCGTCACACTTAAACTGCGTTTTGATCACACAATGTTTACAAACAGTCAAATGTACAATATAATGAATGTTTACAAATATTGATGAGAGTACAACAAAAGTATAGATTCTGCATCATAAGATAATCTGATGCGGTGTGATATCATAAAATATGCCTAATATACTCTCATATACTCTCATAATATATCTCCGGGAATTAAAAACAGTATCAAATGAACAAATTCAAATTATCAACAGTTACCACCGAAAAAAAAAAGGCTGCGCAAACCTGTTGAAAGGTTGTATGTTCTCCAAGTAAGGTAATATTGGTTGGATATTACTTAGCAAAAAGAGAATTGTGGCTGGCGGGTAAGTGAAAAGGAAAAGAAGAAAACATTTCCAATAAAAATGTATACGTATATTATAAAATTACAAAAATAGTAATATATTGGTCATTCTCAACATAACAAAAATATTGCGCTGCTGTAAATCTTCCAAGTATTGTAAGTATTCTCTATCAAAGAGTCTCACAATGTTACAGGCGGTACAGAAAGAGAGGAGGGGAGAGGGGTGGGAAAGCAAGAAAGAGAGATGGGGAGAGAAATACAGAGAAAGAGGAAGAGACAGAGTTGTGTGTTTTCCAAGTAAACTGATATTCGTAGAATATTGCTATAAAAAAAATTGTGGCTGCCAGGGAAAGTAAAAAGAGGGGAAAAAAAAACATTTTCAGTAAAAATGTATACATACTGTAAAATTACAGAAATAATTATATATTAGTCATTCTCAACATATCAAAAATATTGCATTGGTATAAGTCTTCCAGGTAATGTAAGTATATAATTCTCTATCAAACAGTCTCACAATGTTGCAGGCGGTAGAGAAGGAGAGGAGGGGAGAGGGGTGGGAAAGCAAGAAAGAGAGAGGGGGAAAGAGAAGGAAGGAGAAAGAGGAAGAGATAGGGGTGAGGGGAGAGAGAGAGAGATGGAGAGGAAGAGTACACCGCAATACTTTGTGTGTAGTGCTTATAAGAGAAAATACATGAACGTTAAACTGTTGACCTTGTCGGACCGCACCCATATTCAACATTATTCAAACTTATCCGGCATCATATCTGGTATGAGTTTGATGATCATGATAACCTTTGTTATTGATTCACATAAATCGTGCATTGATCGTTCTCACAAAGTAAGGCATCGCACTGTTTTTCAGTCTTTCAGTTCTACATCTGTATTCCCTCAATCTCTCACTGCGCCTAAGGCGTCTTTTAGAGCTCTGCATTTCAGGAAACCAGTCTCTGAAGTGTTTGAAGAGAGACAGAGCGAAATTCAAGCATAGATCCTCACGTCGTTGGTACAGGGTTGTGAGTCCGCTTTGCTGCAGAGCAGAATCATAGTTCAGGTATCTATCTCCCAGGATGATTCGGAGTGCTCTTTTCTGTACCCGCTCAAGTTCTGCACTCTGCTGGGCGGTGATGGAAGAATGCCAGACAGGTACACAATACTCCAACAAGGGGCGAACATAGCATGTGTAGATGGTCATGAGATCCTCGGTGGAGGCACGGAAACGTTTTAGCGTGCGGATGACGTAGAACTTTCGAGAGGCTCTCTTGGTGATGTCTTGGATGTGACTCTGCCATCGGAGGTCCCTCTGAAGTATCACACCAAGTAGCTTAAGCTCCTCGACCTCTTCCAGAGTGGCATCGTTCAGCTTATACTCCGATGGTGTTGGTGGTAGCACGTCTCGTGTAAATGAGATACGCATTGCTTTACACTTAGATGGGTTTACACTGAGGCTATTAACAGAACACCAATCTTGGAACTCGTTCAGGACACCCTGCATGGCGCTTTCCTCGTTCACGCGAAGGCTCTCAACAAATGTCAGGTCGTCGACGTATTTCCACCTACCGACAGACGGGGTAGACAAGAGAGCGTCGTTGATGATAGCGAGGAAGACGAGCGGCCCTAGTCTTGTCCCTTGCGGTACACCTCCAGAAGGAGTCAATGGTGCGGATAGGGCACCATTGTATCTGGTCATCTGCTGTCTTCCGTCAAGGAAACTGCTAATCCAAGGGATGAGTGATGGACGGGTACCCATGACGTACAGTTTGTTTAATGCGATGTTATGATTGATGAGGTCGAACGCTTTCGAAAAGTCTGTAACTACCAAGGTGGAGATAGTTTTCAGTTTATCCGCATGACTGTACAGCTGATGTAGGAGGTGCACTAGATAGTGAGTCGTGGACATGCCTTGTCTACTTCCAAACTGCTGTGTGTCGATACTTGCTCGAATGTCGTTAAGCAGGACACGGTAGACAAACAACTCCGCAACTTTGGCGAAGTGATCCGTCAAGGCTATTGGCCGGAGTCTTTCTATCGTAGGCGGGGTTTCTTTAGGTATTGGCACAACAATGGATCTCTTCCACTGACATGGAACCTCTCCTTCCAGCAAGGACGTGTTGATGATGTCACAAATTGGCGAGGACAACTCAACAGCAAACTCACGAATGAGCTTCGCAGGCACTCCATCAGGGCCACAGCTTTTACCAACTTTTATTTTCTTCAGTTCTGAGTACACGTTCCAAGGCTGGACTTGGGGAATTGTAGAGGGATCAAAAGGCCTGAATGTCGGTAGCTCATGGTTGGCAAGTGTTGGAGTGTCTGCTGAGATGTCGATGAAGTGCTTGTTGATAGCATCGGCGATCGATTTGCTATCTCTCGCATCGATTCCAGGGACACGAATCTCACTGATCGGTGAACAATTAGTCGTTGCGATTTTCACAAACCTGTACCACGCGCTCGGATTCTGTGTCTTGAGTCTTTGAATCCGATTCTTGTAGTAGTCCTGTTTTGCGACCTTGATTTCCCTCTGGATTTTGTTTCTCAGACGAGACCAGTCTTTGCTAAAATAAAATTTCATTCGTTAAAGGAAGCATTCCTTTTGATCTGGAAAAATATATAATATATTTTATACCAAAAATAATCGAATTACACATTTTACTTCTATGGGAGTTTCCTTGAATCCCCATAAAATTAAATTCCAGTTACTGATATCAATTTCCCTCAAATCTATCTATTATTTCTTGCCAAGTTCTTTGAACTTGTTCACGAAACAGAAATATATGTGGAAACGTGTCCTCCTCCTTTTTACAAAAAAACAACAACCCCAAAACAAAAAACCAGCACATTATCTATCAGATGCAAATCCAAATTTGTAAAGGTGCTATTTAATGTTTAAGGCACCATGTAGTAACTTATACTGAAATTCCCTGTACTCGATTACGACAAATTACTGTAAGTCTTATTCCCAAAAATATTTCTTTAATTTCTTCTCTACCAAAATTTTATTGATTACACCCATATCGTATTTGTGAACTGTAATATTCCTGGAGTTGTCTAATCAAATAATCATATATTTTCTTAGAATTCAAATTAGACAATGTACCTACTTGATCCCCAATTTTTAATCTAATACCAAAATTGTGTACATCAACATTCATATGGTATCTCTTTTTCCAATCATTTGAAATAACATTAAATTTATCATTCATTTTCGGTAATCCTATACTTTCGATACGTAAAATCGTAAAATGAAAATATAATATCATATTTATTCCATCCACTATATCATCTATTTGAGCAACCCCCTTCTTTAATAAATCATTATCAAATACCATTCTATTTCTTAAACAAATATGTTTATTATCTAAAAAATAGAGTTGTTTTTATTATCTTCAAAATGTCTACATTTATCCATTTCTTGCCACACTTTTAACATTTCCCGATAAAATGGAACCAAAATTTTCAAATTCATTTTATCAAAATCATAATCACATAAGAATACAAACCTTCCCAAATTCCCTGCCGAAATAATCAAATGAAATCTTCCATCCCGCATAGTTTCTCCATAAAGAAGACGCTTTAGCCACATAACTCTTTGAGCTTTGATAAATATTTCATTATTTGTCAGCACACACACGCACACGTACACACACACACATGCACATGATATTTTTCTTTTTAGATATCTATAGCTATATGATATTATCATCCTCTTTCTTAACTTGAGTTGAAGATCTAAACAACCGTTTCCAGATGGCAGAGTGCACATCTAATCCTTAAAAAAAGTTTTACAAAACATTAGTAAAACACATCAGTGAAAGTTTGAGGAAAATAGGACAATCGATGCAAAAGTTATAAATTCTTAAGTCTTCCCCCTCCAAACTTCTCTGACATTTCAACCTCTGACATTTTTACACTGAACCGTCACTTCAAATGTCATCGCTCGACCATTTATTTCTGATGCGGCCGCTAATTCATAAATAGCCGTCAGATGCTGTGGTCACTGCCAGCAGTACCTTGTGGTTTGTGTCTTAGGATTTTCCCCTTAATAATTTTCGACTGACAAGAGCATTCTTTCCTTTCAACAAGTGGTATACAGGGAAAATACCCAGTGCCCCATTTCATCAAACTCGCTCAACTGTAAAGCCTCGAATCACAATGTTATTGTGTTGAAGCTCCATTTTCGAATTAACATTTCTGAATGAAGCTCCTTGTCCAGGGATGTGAGACCCTGGTCTGTCTGAGATTCCATTGCCTGCATACGTTACGCTTAGTAAGTGCACTCTCGGGTGAAAAACAAACATTACACAACATTATAACATCTGTTTTATCAAGTATGCAATAAGAACCCGCAGCACGAGAAACGCAGCACGAAGAAATCTACTCTATCGTGGAGTGAAACTTTAGTGCCTCTAGTCCTGACTGCATGGGAGTTTGATTGCTTATTTATGAGACTGTTTTTGTACCCTCAAAATGGCGTTCAGTAAATTGTACATGCAGTTGGCAATGTGCTCCTCAGCGCTGCTTGTAGCGGCGTTGTATGTGTTGCGCAAAGCGTGTGGATCCTGGACCAGATCGCCTTGGACATGTATTGGATGGGGTAAGAAGAGATATCCGCTATTACTATCTTTACAAAAAAGTACCATGACTATACCATGGTAGTATCATGGTATGGTGATGAACCATGGAGCCTGGTAATTTCGCCAATGTAATACCCTGGTACCATGGACCTGGTACTGCGGCGAAATTACCAAATACTAGTTTCACATTGTTTATGTCTTGATCCACCACTTATATAACTCACCCAACATAGCGTTGCATTTTTTTATTATTCTTGTATTATTCAACTCTTCATTGTCAGGTGATCCCATCACTGCAAGCTCTTGAGGCTTTTACTCTTTTTTTTTAAGTCTGACTTTTTAAATGTCTGACTTATTACCACTTTGTTATAAATGATGACCTTTGTCTTCCCTCTGTGTATTATGATTGTGTGAATTGTTATATTTCATCTTTTTAACTGTATATATTGTAAATGTTGAAAGAAATAAAGGAGAGTTCTATGCTCTCAGTCAATGGTATTCTACTATGTACGATGGTTCTATACCATGGTTTTACAGTACTGCGGCAAAATTGCTATGTAGGGCCCCTACCATGGTACAATACCATATGGTATTACTGCAAATGAGGCGAAATTACCGTGTAGTACCGTGGAACATTACCATGGCATTACTGCGGTAAAATTACCATGTATACGATCGATTGGAGTACAATTAAGAAGAAAAATAACAACTTTGGATGTTTTATTCCAGTAGTAATCACAATAGTTTTGCATGATTTTGCAGGCCTGGGTTAGTATATGCGTCAATGTATAACTTCTTCTACCCTAACATACGGGTCCTACATCCTACAATAGACCTAGCTGTATATCTGTAATACACATTGTACTTCCTATTCGTAGGTACTGGACTAGTGTATCAGTTCTTTATGGGCTAATATCTGAAAAGGTTTAAGACTTGAATACTATTAACTACACCTCACAAATTTATTAGTCCTATTAACCCTAACCAGGCTGGGCTTTTTGGCCTGTTCTGTGGCCGGGGGAGGGTTGATTCACCCCCCCCCCCCCCCCCCCCCCGGGCGAGATCTCGGCCGTCGACAGTGCAATCGCACTGAAAATTACCACATACATTACTTGTTGTGTAATCTGCCAAACTATAAAAGAAAAAAATATTTTTCATTTCTTTATATTTTACATTAATTAATATGCGTGAAATCATAAATCTTGCTCTAAATCAGAAAATAAAGCTAATGACATCCTAATTTTTGGTGACATTATTCCTTGTAGCATTCCTAACAAAGGTACTTGAAAAAAAAAATCTGGTATCGAAGTTGATTTCTTATGTATTCTATTGTTGTATGAATTTCTTATGTATTTCTTTGTTTTTCGACCTCTGTTTTTTTTCTTTTTTCCAAAAGGGGAGTGTTACAGAACCTATTTTAAGTACAATTATGCTAAAATTGATTGATTTCAGCCATTGAAAGTGAAAATAATCATATCTTTTTGAATAAGGTGGGAAAACTGTATTTGCCTAGATTTTGTACACAAAATCACGTTTTTGAGCCATTTTCGGTCTGACAAGCCGGTATGAAAGGTCGTGCAGCGTCGTTACCGTATGCCCGATTTTCCCGAAAATGGTATCATAAGATGTGCGAGACTTGAAAGTAAAAAGTCAGCGAGAGGCGCGGTCAAAAAAAAAAAATCGCGCGGCGGAATACTAAGTACTAGCAGTCGTGGAAAATGTCGGGGGTGGGGTGGGGGGTTGATTCAACCCCCCACCCCCGCCCTTTTAAGGTTAAAATGTGAATATACATCTACATTAACACAAGTTAAAGTTGTTGATTTTGAAAGATACAGTTTCTAACACACTTCAAAGTTTAAACCCAGCATGTATACTTTGAGTGTTTATGTCTTTTATCTATTTTCACTACTTTTTGCATGTTAGATGCTCTCTCATTAATATTCATGATCAATACAGAAACCAATATACAAAACATGGTTCGTGCAACTGGAATCAACTTGTATCACACACTGCCGGTGCCACGTTTTCAAAATTTTGGGGGCACTTCCATGGTTTCAGCGCAATTTCTGGTGACACGGGTTTCTTCAGCTGACAAGAAAAAAAAAAAAGGTCTTCAGCTCATCTTTCTCATTCCACTTCCGCGTTTCTTCATCTTAAAGGCCGTGTCACACCAGCCTTGCGTGTGACTTCCGAAGAACATTTTTGCTATCCGGAGGTCCCTGCAGATGACCCGCACATGACAGCACCTAGCATGTATCTCAAAAGTAGTTACCCGGAGGTGCGCACGCTGGCTCTATTTACCCGCTGCCAAAAAAGGCCCTGTCACACCAGCTAAGCGGGCTTATTGCGTATGGGGATTTTTCAGCACGCAGAATAATTTCTGCGGCCGGACAAGGTTTAGGGCGAGTTTGGCGTGGGTATTACATGATAAACGCGTGATACCTAAGTCCTTCTTGCGTGTATTCCGTTGAACTGCATGTTAGGCGCGTGGGTGTCACGTGATAGCTTCGTGATAGCTTCTTTTATGTCAGTTACGGGCGACATACGGGCTCTGCGAAGTACCTGCGCCACAACTGCGTGTTATCTGCGTACTAGTCGCCTGCGAGGTGAGTGCTAGCCTGAACAATAGGCTGGTTCGAGTGGATGGGCAAACAATCATTTGTCAACTAGCTTTCAAGAAGTGAAGATGCCCCGTAGACGGAAAGTGCACAAGGGCAGAGAACGTCCAGTGGATGGACAGCCACAAAGCCCGGAAGATTCACAGCAAATGCATCAAATTGCTGCTGAAGTCCATTCGGCGGATGAAGTCCTGTCCGAAAGGGACCAGGTAGTCCTCGACGCCATAGAGGACAGAGGACAAAGAAGAGAATGAGCCCACAAATGGCACGCACTCCCTTCACATAGGCATAGATCAGCGGGCAACTTACCTACTTCAAGTGGGTCAAATGCCTGTGAATTGCGGCGGCTACGGCCCTCCTACGGGTGTTCTGCGTGGAACTCTTCGGGCAATCCTCGCGACTCATCCGGAAATAGTTTTGGTTATGCTCAAAACTTTGCTGCGGGAAAATTGGACTAGCGTGCGCACCTTCGGGCAACTAAGGACGAGATAAGTGCTAGGTATTGTCAAGTTCGGGCCAACTGCGGAGAGCTCCGGGTAGCAAATTTGTTTCCCCGCAAGTCAAGCCGCAAAACTTCCCCAGATACGGTATGACAAGGCCTTGAGCATGCTCAACACTTGTTCCGGAAGAGTCACGGGAGTTGCCCGTAGAGGTATGCGCAGAACACAAGTAGGAAACCCTTACCGGTAGCACCTCACAGGCAACTCCAAAGCAGGTACTTCGCAATCCCCGTATAGTAAGTCGCTCGTAACAGAAAATGGATCGGTTTCAAAGCTCTCACGCGAGTCACACGGAACGCACGCAAGTAGAAGCTAAGTAGCACGCGTCTAGTAAGTAAGAAACAAGTGCGAAAATTGCAAACATTCTTGTCCGCCCGCGGAAAATCTTCTACGTGCTTTAAACTACCTCCTCGCCACAAGCCCGCGTAGCTTGCCCGGACGCCTTAACGGGCTCAAAGGTTTCCATGTATTTCTATGTGCAGGTGCGAAAAAAAGGGGAGGGGGCTCGCCCCCCGCCCCCCACTTTTAGAGGGGGCACTTCCGGGGTTTCAGCGCAACTTCTGATGACATGGGGTTCTTCAGCTGACAAGGGAAAAAAAAAAGGTCTTCAGCTCATCTTTCTCATTCCACTTTCGGGTTTCTTCATCTCACCGGGCTCAAAGGTTGCCATGTATTTCCAAATCATACCGTGTATAAAAGAAATGACATGAAATTCAGCATGACTCTCAGAAAAAGCTATCTTGATCAACCCAAGAAGGTTCAAGAGATGGAGTAACAACAGTGTCATTCCCCTTGATTCATGTTTGATGCCGCCAATAAGAAATATTTGAAGTATGTGCTAAACTGGAGCTAACTCACAGATAGAAAAACAATTGATTCATGTGGCATCGCATCATGACTCGTCACTCTCAATGGAAGATATTTCTTTATGATGGTAATTACTTTTCGCTGTCACTTCTTATGAAACATGAGCGGTATATAAACGTACAGACACAGGGATGTACGAATAAAGATTCCACACACAAAAATGATGAAATACGAATTAAAATTACCAGACTTTACATGTTTTTACACTAATCTAACATATCAATGAATAAAGAACTATACACTTGAAGATTATACCATATCAGTTTAATTGATTGGAAAGATGATAAAATCGACTTTCCAGTAAGGGTGCAGTTCAAATATTCTCACAACATTCAGCTTAGATTTACACTGTTTTACATAATCCTGGACAGGAGTTGCTTTCTTTTTCATATGCCTTATCATTAGCTGAAATTTAATTTCCTTTAATACAAATATATATATATATATATATATATATATATATATATATATATATATATATATAGCCTACGTTATGTTAGCGTTCCAAAATGAATGATCTCTTTGCTCGGAAAGACGGTGGCATCGAACCCTGATCTTCAAAGTCACAAGTGCACCTGTGGAATCATTTTGTACGTTAAAAGAAAACTGACAGCTGTTTGAATATCTACAGCCAGTTGGAACTCTATTTCTCAAACCTCCTTGATCAACCTAATCAATCCATATCTGCCTCATTACACAAAAACTTCAGCTGCTGAAGCATCTTCTTTTTTTTTTTACGTACCTTTTTTTCAGAGCATACTCTATATTTGATTTGATTTGATTTGATTTGATTTGATTTGATTTGATTTGATTTATTTCTGCTTAATTCCGTTACATCAGATATGATTTTGTACAAGTCATCTATGACAAACAGTATATCGACACATAGTTTTTAGCACAAAATAAAACAAATACAAACAGCTTATAGGGAACTTAAACAGATGGGTCTCCAAAATAAGCCGAGGCTTGACGGTATGGAGACCCTATACTTAGCTACTCTGGATAGGATAAGAGATAGAGAAAGGGGGAAGGGTAGGGGATAGAGGGAAAATTACAGAGTGTATAATGTACCACTCCAACTATACAATATATACAAAAATTATATCAAATTCTGCATAACTCAGAACAAGCACACACACACACACACACACACACACACACACACACACACACACACACAATCACACAAACACATTTATTACATGTTATTAATGTACCGGTATAATATTTTGGGCCATACTTGTGAACATCAAACACACTTATATCAGTGGGTTCCAAAACGAATTAACTGTTATACTAGATGTTACAAAAATATTTCCCACTTTTGATTCTTAATAGTTCAAAAACCATATATCAGATAATGCTGATGAACAATAGCTGAATAGTGTACAATTTGTTGAAGGTAGTTTAAGAATGAAAGCATAAACCAATTTCATTAAATTCAAGATTTATTTTTAAGTTAGGGTTCAAATTTTGCTCTATTTTCAACCCTGTGTACAAAACTTGAGTTTGCACAGGAGTCAATTGGTGTGTATGGGAGTGTGTGGTCTTGAACAACGGCCAGGGTTAGAATACTCTGTTACACATTAATGAGAAATTCCACTCTAACAGCTGGTCTTTATTCATCCTGTAATATAGTGTATGCAAGCACATGAAAACATGTGCATATTTTTTTTACATGTGCATGTGAGTTGGCTCAGTCGGTAGCGCGTCTGCCTCACGATCCTGAGGGCCCAGGTTCAAACCCGAGTCTGGACTGAGCAATGTTGCGTGTAATCATACCGTCCCCTCGAGAGAGAGGCAAAACACTCTGTCCCTCAGATAGGACATAAAATTTAGGTTCCGTGTACATGGTGTATGAAAGAGTCACAACTCATGCACGTAAAAGATCCCGCTTCATTCATTCATCACAAAGAGCAAGGTGTTTAACCCGGTGAAGTGGTCCACCTCACATCCAACTGGACCCCATGGAAGACCAGCTTAGCGTAGCTAAATATGGGCTATCCAGCCATCTTTTCAGATGGAGAGTGAACAAAATAACAATTTTACCCTTTACCGTAAATTCAGACTAGCAGTGCCCAGGGCAAACCATCATGAATTATTTACAAAGCATTCATGTGCATTGGAGCAAGAAGCCTAGTCAGCAGAATTCAGAAAAAGTGGTATTCGTGGTATTCATGTCTATTGTTCAGACATGTCAGAGTCATTGTAAGAACACACTCCCATACACATCATTAGGTCCTGTGTAAAGTTCATTTTTGTACAGAGGGTTAAAATTTGACCAAAATCTGGAACATAACTTCAAGATTCAAGGTTTCGTATCCAAATCACCTCTGACTAGATTGTACACTATTTAGCTATTACTCATATCAATGACAGTGTTATCTGATATATAGTTTTCGAACTATTAAGGATCAAAAGTAAGAAATGCTTGTTTTTTGTGACACCTAGTACAATGATTAATTAGTCTGCTTAACCCTAATCAGGCCGGACTAATTTGGCTATAAATGCTAAAACCCCGAAATCTCGACCATCAGTGTTGCGATCGCGGCGAAATTTGACACGGGTGTAAACCACGTCGTAATCTAAGATTATGTCTTAAAATTATCAATGTCTAATTTCAATTAATCAATATTGTGTAAACTGGGCCCAAGATTCTATTTTAGCCTAATTAAAAGCATCTTTTTATTTGAATATCTGTTTTAACATATTCAGCTATTGCACATCATACATGTAAGAACTTCCAAAAGTCATTCTTCTTATGCATATCGTAGTTTTTTAATTTGTTATGTATTTTTGTGTTTTTCGACTTTGTTTTTTCTTTGTTTTCTCATTAGAGATTGCCATTTACCACTTTATACCATAGTTAGCATAAGATCAATTGAAGTGATTAATAGCACAACAGTGGTGGATCCAGGGGGCTCCCCGCTTTAATAATTTTTGCTAAAATAAAAAATAACAAGAATGAAAATGGTAGTGTGCTTACATATGCTTACATTTTCCTTTTCTTCTATGCTTTCTAGTAATATAAGAATAATTTTTATTGTTCGATCAATGCAATCACGTTTAAGCTTTTAACGAATACATTTCAGACGAATGGCAATGTGAAAATGGCTCGCTCGCTCTGCCCGTTCTTTACAGTAAAATGAATAGTTTTCGTAAGTTATGATCATAGTCTTTCGCAGTGATTTTTTTTCTATTACTAGAAATTTGATTTAAAATGCTCTATACATGCGACTTTTGTCCTGTTTTTCTTTTTACAAAAAGTCCCTACTGTGGGAGGGGGCGTCTCCCTCCCACCTCCGCTCGGTCGCTTCGCTTCCTCTCCCAGGATCTCACACCGTCATATAAATGTACTCCCATATGTTATTATCATAGTCCTTCGCAGTGGTTTTTTTAATGTTTAATTCCCTGGAAATTTGGTCTGAAATGCTCTTTAAACGCGACTATTCTGTTTTCACAAAAATTCCCCACCGTGAGATTTTTCCATATGTTAAACTCCCTAAAAACTTGCTTTTAAATTCTCTATAAACGTGACTGCTGTACTCTGTTTTTGCAAAAAGTTCTAAACCGTGGGAGGGGGGTATCCCCCTCCCCCGCTCGGTCGCTTCGCTCCCTCACCGAGGATCTCACACCGTCACATAAATGTACCCCGTATGTTTTTTTTTAGTCCTTCGCAGTGATTTTTCAACTATGTTTAATTCCATAGAAATTTGGTTTAAAAGGCTCTATAAACCCGACTTTTATGCTCTGTTTTCACAAAAAGTCTGTGGGAGGGTGTATCCACCCTCGCCGAGGATCTCACGCCGTCACATCTTAATGTACCCCCGTAAATGTTATATTCATATAGTCTTTCGCACTGATTTTCCATATATTGAATTCCCCAGAAACTTGCTTTTAAATTCTCTATAAACGCGACTTTTGTACCCCCTCCCCCTCCCACGATAGGGTACAAAAAGGTCGCTTCGCTCCCTCGTCGAGGATATCACACCGTCACATAAATGTGCCCCCGTCGAGAGTTTGCCCCCCCCCCCCCCAAAAAAAAAAAAATAGAATAAATAAAAAAGTGTTCTGGAGCTCTTGCTCTCACATTGCTGAATTATTGCACGAAACGTTGAGGGCAGATTCTGAAATGCCCCGTTAACGAGGTTTACAACAATGAGATCAAACTAAGGATTACGACTGAAATCGACACGGATTGTTAAACTTTGCCAAGTCATTGTCTCAAAGTTCCTTATCTAAATGCGTTTCAGAACAAGTCAATTACATCATCAATACTTTCTATTAATATCCCAGGAATTCTGGATCTTGGATTACTCGGGCTTTGCCTTGTGTACTTGTGGATCCTTAGTCAGCGGCCATCCAGACGGCATACCTTTAAAACTGTGAGTCAGTTTGGGTTGCTAGTCCTGGTCAAGAAGTGCCTTCACAATCTGAGGGACTATCCAATAGCCAAGGTTTCTTGGCGAAAGCCCAGAGAGCATCAAGAGCATTTGTTGATCGACATCATCAAGAAGAATGGCAACACCGAGTACGGGAGGCGATTTGGTCTGCAGGAGGTGAAGTCGCTGGATGACTTACGCAGACGGCATCCGCTGACAACTTATGAGCACTATCGAGGGTACGTGGAAAGGATGATGAACGGGGAAACTAATATTCTCACTGCAAAAACGCCTGCTAGCTTCGTTCGAACAACCGGAACCACTGGACGGTCGAAGCACATCCCACTCACCTCTAAGATTAACTTGTTTAAAAGGATTAGGACAACGTTAAATCTGACACTACTGGAGAATTATCCAGATGTCAGTCTGCTGCAAAAGCAGTTAAACTTGTATGTGTCACCCCGAGTGTCTAGAACAAAGAGTGGTGCTCTCATTGAATCAATCGGGCGGTTTTCGGATGAGCATAGAACTCCTCTTCTGGGCTACACTTCTCCGCCGGAAGGATTCCAACTCGAAACGATCTATGAGGCCAATTACATTCACCTCCTCTTTGGGCTACTCGACAGAGATGTTGGCGTTGTTCACGTGGGCTTCATGAACCTTTTAAGGAGCGCCCTCCGACAGTTGAGTCGGTGTTGGCCGGACATCGTCCACGACATTGAACACGGGACCATCCCGAGCTCTCTCGAGCTTCCTTCTCATATCCGTGCCTCGTTGACGGCAGCTTTGGGAGGTGGTGATCCCGTTAGAGCCGCTGAATTACGCCGAGAGTTTGAGAAAGGGTTCTCAGGTCTGATGAAAAGAGTTTGGCCCCGTTTGAGAGTCATCCACTCAGTTGACCACACTGGAATCTGGCCACAAATAGAGAGATCATGGGCTAAAGGTAAGTCATATCACTGTTGCTGTTTATCCTGTCAAACCTCCCTTAACCCTGTGCTCGGGACTTTAAATTATATATACACGCTATGTGGTTTTCTACGTCAATCGTCACTGTATGTACACGAAGGGTGGAACGTGTGATGTTAAATTGTCAAGACATGGTATTCCTAGGAATAATTCCAATCCCTCTTTGCACCTCTCACCATACTGGTGATGAGGACCTTGAGGCAGAAATCGTAATCACTTTTAGGTTAGGACTTTTTTAATCAAATTTTACGCATTTTGTTCTGGTGGGTTTCATTTGTTATTTTTCTGATATTTCTGTGTTTTTCTGTCGCACGCAGATATTTTGGTTTCATCCTGCTGCAATGATAGTATTTATCTTATGAAATCATACTCAAATCTTACATGTATATATGCTTGTAATGTCTGATTCACTCTCCTGTATAAAATAAACTTCACTCATGAAAGCATGTTTGATATGTTTGATGTATTTTGATGATGTGTAAATCATTGTAAAACTGCAGGGTACTTTTGGAAAGCAGGTTTGTGCAACTAATTAGGATAAAATACAGGATGAAATAAAGAAAGCAAATATGTAGGTAGATAAATGAACAAACAGATAGCTGTGATCTTTGCTTGTCTTGTCTGCAGGAATTGAACATCTTCCACTATATTTTGGCTCGTCAGAAGTTTTTACATGCCCCTACCTGGGTTTAAACTCCATGAACGTGCATGGCCATGTGCCGCTGCCTTCCGTTGTGGTTACAGAATTCATCAAAGTTGAGGACACGTCAGTATCTTGAAAGCTGTCTATTTCTCTTTCTATCTTATTTGTGTTAAGGCCTGTCTGTCTGATTGTCTTTCCAAGTGGATTATACCAATAGATGTCTGGACGCGTGTGCGTATACAGCGATGAAACAATGTCTTGACAAAGATAGAAATATATGTTCAAATAGTTATCAGAAACACATACAAAGATATGATTATTCATAAAAGTACTATATTAATACACATGCAGTTATATGAAGTAAAGTTCTATGACTTCTGCTATAAACTCATCAATAATGAAACCAAACGCTAGAAGCTCATCATCCCAATTTATTGTACAAAGTTAAAAAAAAAGATTGAACAAGTTTGAACAATATCTAATCAACAAACAACAAACATACGGAGAGAACAAGTGTCGAGTATGACACAACTATAACTAGGACATATCCTCCTTTTGTGAAAAAATTTAGCTGTTTACGTTAGTCTAGGATACAATTTGTCAATCGTACATGATTAAATAATTAACCGTTCAAAGCTTCACAAAAAAAAACTAATGAAGATTCAGAGCAATTAGTCCAGAGCGCTTCGTGTACCGGATTTATAGAGATTTATTATTTCTGTACACCACGATTCTGTCGTCACATATAAAAGTTGTTGACAAGTAAAGATACAGCACACTTTGATTGGCCATGACGTCTTAATTTTACCTTTCATTTGGTATTTAGGGATCAGAGTCAACCTAAAACATATTTCATGGATGAAGTAGAAGTCGGACAGTGCTACGAAGTCGCTGTAACCCACGAATGGTTCGGATTCTACCGTTATCGAACGGGCGACATCTTCCAAGTTGTCGGTTTCCATGAGAATTGCCCTATCTTACAGTTTCAGTACAGGTTTGTAAAACCAACCTCCATTCTTTTTCAAGATGATATCAGCAGATGGAATGTACAAGTACTTAATCAAACAAGATAGAAATCTCCTTGAAAAGGCAATGAAGAATTACAGTTACACTTATTATCTTACCTGTCTTCAGGATATTCCGGTAGAATCTCCCTGTCACAGGCTTTTGGAAGAGAAGCCATCAAAATCATCCCTGCATTTCAGGGTTTTGGAAGGGAGGCCAGCAAATTTGCCCCATTTCACATGTTTTAGAGAGGAAAGCTAGCAAAATTACCCCCTTAATGAAGGAAGAGTGCTGAGGGGAAGAATATCCACAATTTTAGCACCTGCATGGACAGGAGTATATTTAGGGACTCTCTCATTCTGAATATACCACAAAAGATGTACTTATATTCCCGCAGCACTTTTCTTCGCTCAGGGTCCAGGTTGGGATTTCTGTACAGATCGAAACGTCTTATATAGAAAAAAGAAATAATGAAATACAGACAACCTTGCCTAAGTCCAATCTATTTGGAAATTGCTTCGACTTAGAGTGAATGGACTTATGAGGAATTGAAATCAATATGATATAAAGAGAAGAGGACTTGAAAAGACCTTCGACTTAGATGATTATTCGACTTATGTAAGGTCAACTTAACTGCACAAAACAAATTAACAGGCAGTGATGGAGGACAGATGTGAATCCTTTGATCAAGGCTTATTTTCAAAATTTCAAATGTCTATGCATTGAAACTCATTTTATTAACACTATACCAAATGCAAATGTGATAATGGCAATATCATTCAGAAAATGGAAAGACTTCGATCCTTATGCCCCCTAGATATCCTGCGAAAAAAAAAAAAAAAAAAAAAAACCTAGCCTGGCATGCTTCGCCGCAAAACATGCACCCTTATTTCATAATTGTGATTATTATTATTATTATTATTATTATTATTATTATTATTATTATCATTATTATTATTATTATTATCATCATCATCATTACTACTACTGCTATTATATTATTGTATCATTTAACGCACCCTGAATTTTCGGGGGGTTGAAACTAACCCTTTTTTCGGGATCCTATTTCATTATTGTTTAGAAAAGATTCAAAACTACCTCTCTACAATAAGAAATATTTCTTGGGGGCATCACAAGTGTTTATGGATGCAGTCCTCCTTTTTCTGGACTGCGTGCGCATTTACTTTGTTCTCGGTTTTGTTTTTATTTCACCCATTAGCCCAGGGAACCAGGGGTGCCATGCAAAGGGTGTGGGGCTTCCGAATCTTATTTGTAAGGATCGATTTAATTCTCAGTTGCTATGGATGTGACCCCTTTCCATTCGTTTTCCATTGTTTCCCGATTGCAGACTGGGCCAGATTCTCAACCTGTTTTACGAAAAGCTGAACACGAACGTGGTCGATGAAGGCAGCAGTGGCCCGCTGGCCCGGTGTCAGTCTTACGGAGTATACCGTAGCTGAGAGTTCACTTGTTCCGGAAGATTCTTCAGGTATCAACGTGCTTAGCGTACTGGCTACCGCGATCAAGCTAATGCATTGACATTGACGTCACCAGAAATGGCATGGAGGCCTATACCCTGATAACATGAATAATATTTAAAGAATTGTCTCACAAGGTATGTTGTATTTGGGATATTGTCATTATATCGTTTGCAGTTGTTTTCGAGTATTTAGGCTATTGTGTTAGTCACAATGCATCAATCCTGTGGTGTACTAATTGTATATTATTGCAGAGTACGAACCCAACGAAGACTTACTCTACTATTACGTCTTTCTGGAGCTGGAGCCATCTGAGAAATCTATTACGGATGAAGAGAAAAAAACGGTGAGATTTTTTTTTAATTCATTGTTTGTTTGTTTGCTTATTTTTTCTTTGTTTTATAGGGTTGCTTTGTTTGTTTGTTTGTTTGTTGTTTGCTTGTCAAGAGAAGTGCAACAAGGAAACTTTGGGTAATGAGAACTAGTAGTAGATCAATTATTCTTTTGAATTCTTTCGCACGGATAACGCGACCATTTTTCTTTTGCTCTCTAGACATCAAAGAATCGTTATATCATTGAGTATTGTTCTTTAGCATGCCCAGCTAAGTCAGTTGAAGTTTTTTTTTCTATAATTCATATCACGTAAACATTCCTTACTCTTTTCACAAGAAGAATTTTGTTGTTGGTGGTGTTGTTTTTTTAATGTAATTTATTCTGAAAGATCATGTTCTTCATTGCTTTGCTCCCAGTGTATGTATATGGGGTACTATTTTATTTACCTCTGGAAACTGGTCGGTCTGTTCCATACTCATTTCAGAAAACGGTGCACTGGGCAACTATGAATGCAATGTTACATTGATAATTCGATCATGACGGAGGCAATCAATGCTAGACACCAGTGTATCATATTGGTGTTTTTGGTACATTGATCAAAGGTCATAAAACTTTCAGGTGCCGGTGTATCAAAGTTGTTTTAACAACTCATAAGTCGGTTGCGCTGTATATGGGCTTACTCACAGCTTTAAATCTATTCGGGGAAATCCCCTTTGTCCTCGCCAGGTTGATGAGGAGCTGCGTCTTCGTAACGGTGACTACGACCGCCTCCGTCGCGAAGGGAGCATATCTCATCCGAGGGTACACTCCGTCAGATCTGGGGGCTTCGAGGCGCTCCGAGACCACGTACTGCAGAACACCAACGCCACGCCTTTGCAATATAAGGTCCCTCAGAAATTGCGATCCTTTTCCTTCTTCCAAATAATGCTGGCACATAGTTTGCGATGAATGTGAACGAACGAACACACACACGCACACGTACACACACACACACACACACACACACGTACACACACGCACGTGAGTGTGTGAAAAACAACTCCTTTCACATACCCGATTAACACGTCACTGCAATGAATTTCAGTTTCAGTTTAGTTTATTTTGCACCAAGCATTAAAAATATACAGAGCAAACAATACATGAATGTACAAAATGAGATACAAAAGAGAAAAATTCATAAGACATAGGACATACAATTAGAAATAATGTGGCGGTATGACTACATACAAAGACAATGCCATTGATGGGGGAAGCAGCAAGAAAGGAAAAGCCCTTGTGAGTAGCTGACCCATTGTACTGTAACATACATATACCTTAGACAGATTTAAGGAAAAGAAATGACAGTTAAGTTGACAAAACGGAACAAGTCAAAACAATGCAATCATTACAAAAGAAAACTACGGAGATATGGACGATAACAACACAGAAAAACAGCAACAACAAAAATAAAAATACGCCTTGAATTAACTACGTTTGTAATCTTCCAGTAAAAAAGTGTTTATATTTGATTTTGAAACTATTTATAGATTGTGATGCTTTAATTTCTCTAGGGATAGAATACCATATATGAGGACCCTGATATATAACTGAATTTTTAAAAAATGAGGTGCGCATGTGATATAAATGATAGTTTGCAGAATTTCTTGTGCCGTAATTATCAATAGTGCTGTTCAGCGAAAAATAATCTAAAAGGGATTCTGGAAGTAACTTTTTGTAACATAGATACATAAAAATACCCAACTGTAAAAGATAAATATCATAGAATTGCAGCATCTTATACAAATGAAAGATTGGTTTTGAATGGGCAAGATATGAAGCATGGTGTATTGCACGTTTTTGCAAGACACAAACTCTGTTCAACTGGGTTTTTGATGCATTGCCCCAAATTATGATCCCGTATGACAAATGTGGTAAAACAATTGAATTATAAATCATTTTTAAAAACACTTTAGGCATTGACTTTAAAGGGACTGTACAGTACTGGTTGAGGTAGGGATTCATGTTTTGAACATTCCTAAGTGAGAAAATGAAAAGCCTCTTATGAAATATGAAAGAGCTTGTAATTTTAAGAAGGATTCAACGTTTATTTGATGAAAATTGGTTTTCAAATGGCTGAGATATCCAAAAAAGTGCTAATAATAAAAGGCGACATGCCCCAACTTTATTAGTATCTCTTTGTTTCACCTTGTTTTTGGATATCTCAGCCATTTCTAAACCGATTTTGATCGAATAAACTTTTGATACCCCTTAGAACCGCATGCTCTTTGACATCTCATAGAGTGGTTTCTGAATATCTCACAAAACGTTAAAAGCTAAATCTTCACCTCGACCAGAACTGTACACACCCTTTAATTTATACATAACACCAATATTCACTTGCCCTGCCAAGGACTATATTATTTTTATACTTCAATCTGGAGTTACATTTCTTGGACCCAATTTCTGAAATGGCCTCTTTGATAGTTTCTTTTAATGTATGTAGCCTCTGTGGTAATTATTTTGATAGCTGACCCAAGTCTAAATTCTTTCAAAATTAATTAAAAGAAAATTTTTATATAGGGCCTACATTTACACAAGTTCTTATGAGCCTTATCATTAAAAAACAGTGATATTTTATGTATTTACATCATAAAAAGATTCTGATTTTAATGGTTGCAAAAAATCTGATCATAAAACTTTAATCTTCTTTTAATTAACATCAAGCATTTCTTAGGCAGCTCAGGTCATCATTTTTGTCTTCGCCATCGACCTTCTTATCTTCACGCCATGTTATCAGCTTTTTTCTTCTTCTCTCCTCCTTCTCTTCTTCTTTCTCTTCTTTCGTACTTTCTTTTCTGCATTACAGCGTCTTATTGTTGGGATTTGTGCGGTTTGTGTATGGCTAGTTAGGTTCCAATTCTCAGTTCGTGTAATTCGGTTTTGCGATTCCGTTTTTATGTATATGAAAAGCAAGTATTGTTTTATCATATTTGGGGAATGCATTTATATATTCTCATTTTTTGTTGTTTTTCCTTACACGCTCCTTGTTAAATGTGTACTTGTAAATTTGGTTTATTGTACATTGCAATGTCAATATATGCATTTATTTTTCCGTGCCAAAAAAAAAATCGTATTTACAAGTTTTGTTGGAGATGGGGAAAACATGAATGAAAGACTGAATGAAAAGAATACTTGTTTCCTTGTTTTAATTTTTAATGTGATTCTGTTTCTGCGTTTCTCTTGGAGAGTAGTATCAACGAAATGATGAAGTGTACAAACATTATGTGGGATGAATATCGCTTAAATCGTGGTAGCACAAAGAAAATAAGCAAGCAAACTGTGGGGTATAGTAAAGCAATAATGTTTCTCATAATTTTACAAGTAATACTCATATTGTGTGACTTTTGTTTTACAACAACAAAAAAAAAAAGGATAACGGAGGTATAAATCATTCATGCGTTCACTCCACAGACAACGAACACGGATTGTTTGTCATATCTCACATATGATAGAATGAATGTCTTCATGTAAGGGCTATGATAAAAGGCTTAATTGCGTTATACTTCAAAGGTGGGTGAAATAAATGAAATGTTCAAAAGTTTAAAACACATCTAGTTAAATATTTTAAGAGAAGGAATAGTCTTCCCACTCCACCATGCTTTTAACTACTAGTTACCGAGATTGAAAAAAAAAAGAAAGATACGTCAATAGGTGATCCGAGTCTTCTGGGATCACCTAATAACTGATTCTGGCACTGGACAAAACGTACACAATGAAAGTATGATATACTTTTATTATACTTTTCCAAGGCTATGCAGTGGAGAGGGGGTAATTCTAGAGTGACCCGTCTTCACCACTCTGTAACAACCTTCTGAGAACTCCTGTCTCGCAGGTGTCAATATTAACATGCTGTCTATAATTCTGACGTCAAAACAAAATTCTTAAACCTCTCACTTTTAAACCAAGGAGGTACTCGGCACCTCCTTCTGTATTAAAATCAAATACCAGTACTTTTGCAATGCACAGTGCATATTATGATATGCGCTGTAGATGGCGCTCTTTGCCTCCACTCACCAGTGCCGTATCAATCTCAAGCACTGTCACTCACATGAAACACACGTGCCCAACTACAAAAGCACTCCCCCTTTTTCTTTTGAATTTGAAAGTTGTCACGACATGATTATAACATGATCGTGTATTGCTGGCTTTGGTGATCATGATTTTTTTTTTTTTTTTTTTTGCTGGGAAAATTAGGAAAACTTGGTGATTACTACGGAGTCTTTTTTTCATTCAAGTGATTTCGTTTCAGGCTTATAAGTGATGACAGAACGTAGAGCTCTAATCCATCACCATTAATGAAATTCATTTCCAACTACTCAAAGTGGAGTTATGAAACGATTTTGGAGCATACAACCAATTACTGTAAAACATGATTATGCACTGTGCCTGTCGTCTGCAATGTTGTCGTTTCTACAGTGATTGTGATAATGATGATAATGCTGTCTTTTCATCCAGGGCAGCCTCTTCATTGTTACCACTGCTTTACAAAAAGGGCCCTGCAATTTTTAGTACATGCATATCGTCGCGTTGCCAGAAACGCATTTATACACCTGGGTCGAGAGAGACATCGTGGGTTAAAAAAAATCTTGTCCCTCGTGCAGGTGTGTATTTCGTTAATGTTGAAGTTCATCAGCGGATCGGATTGTACTTTGTCAAATCTATAGGACTGGTAACGAATAACAACCCTAATGGTGGCGATAGCATATTATGCATACTAGGCATCAAGATAAATGTGCCACATTCATGACAAGAAAATGTTGTATTGTAAAACATTGGGAAATCGATACAAAAATAAATTAAACTAATTCCAACAACCTAGGAACAAAAATATTCAAATGGTATTTTTCCTGGCGCTGGAAAATATGACACATGCTCTGTTTTCCGTACTCTATAAGCAATATATGGCTTCTTAGCCGATATTTTTGACAGCCTAAAAGTGTTATAAAAGTCATTCAATGAATGACTTTTATGTCTGAATTTCCTGATTTTTACGCCATTGCCGGATAAAATAGATGTGAGTTCTAACCACTGAGGCCAAAATTTCTTGAGGAGGTGTTATTTGGCACTGCCAGGAATTTATCGAATCGTAGTGACAGCCAACTGCCTCATCAAAGTGAACATTTCAGTTTTATCAGCGCTGTCGGAAATACTTTTGCCACGTTGTCATGGTAGCATGAATATGATTTTACAGGATGTTCTGTCAATCTTCAAATGATCAGATGCCTTCCAAGGGAGAGACGTACGGGGGTTCCCTGCAGCAGCCAGTTTAATGTCAGGATTATCTGTAAGACAACAGAGGGGAAATTCCGTATAGTCTCTCCATGGCGTGCTTCTGCAATTATCCGTCTTGATGATAATTGTTGGGTTGTCTGCATACAATGCAGATCAAGGCTTCCATTGAAACGTGGACCGGCATTTTAATCAACGTAGAAACTAGCCTTTGACAATGTTTGAGCAATCACGTACAGCTGATAATATTTATATCCATTACGTTGATCGTTATGATCAATGATTTATTATACATGATAAATGATTTTTATACATCGATTATGAACAACCAAGATGACAACATTATATTATGTCCTTATATAACAATAGAAACTGCTGATAAAGGAAGACGATAGCAAGCTTCCTACGAAGTAAAATGAATTTCGTTCCTATGTTTCATTCACTGGTGATGTATCAGAGTGGGATGGGGCTCTGAGCTGATAACGAACAATCGAAATGCATCGAGCATCATCTTATGCACAGTCGGCTGGGTATATACATGAAAAAAAAAAAGAACCATGATGCCTCAATGGAATGGAGGACGTGGGAGAGAGAGACGGGATTGGCGGAGGGAGTTGCAACTGGCATCCAGTGGAAGAAGTCATAAGATATGACAGAATATTCAACAACAAAAAGAAAGAATATGTTTACCAAGCCTCAGCGTAGACAACGTCATGAGAATGAGCTATTGATTAAATTTATAGAAATTCATCTCAGCATACTATAAGACTTTTCAAAATGAACGACATGTTTGGTGGTATGTGAACTTGGCGAGTAATACTATAGTCTATGTAGCATACATGCAGTAGTACGAAAAATGCTTACACTCTTTCACTTAACAAGTGAGAGCAGGTATACAAAATGTAAATACGAGCATATCAAATGAATGCATTCTGCCAGACACCATACAAGCTCTTACCTTCTCTCAAGATCATTCTCAATCATTTATATTCTAATGTGCAGTGGTCAACAAAAGAGTCAAGCCTAGAATTAAGTCAACGTTATGCAAGGCTTGAACGTTTAGTGCAACATGCGGCAAGACCATGTTCTATTTTACGTACATGAAATTCATTGATCTTGACTTCTAATCCTGAGCATTGACCTTTGACCTCCTTATTTCATGTAACCTACATCTACATTACCCAACAAAAGAACTTTCAAAGCGGAATTTATTAGCTGAACAATGTTATTATTTGGGCCAAAATTCGATAACATTAAATTCCTTGACCTTTCATATCAGTAAACGTCATATCTATTTCTGTCCTTCCTGCCAAATTACTTGACAATTACAAGCGAAGAGTTTGGTTTAAAATAAAATGCAATGTTAAGCTATTGTTGAATAGCCTTTGACCATAAGGTTTGACCTTTCATCCATTTATGATATGAAATTTATCCCTTGCTTTTCATCCTTCTCTACGAAATAAAATTACCAGTGAATATTACCAACTGAATTTGTGGCTAAAATGATATTTTGAGCATAATTGCACTGAAAGTTGTAATAAATATCAACAGAGCACCAAAGTGAAGGAAGTATCAGTCTTTTAGAATAGTTTGGGTTGGAGCTAGGTGCGAGCATATAGGCACTCGGGCCAGGTGAGGTTGTTTAAAACCAGTTTATGGCCATGAATGGCTATATGACTTTACGCTTTCGTACTCTACTGCCATCAGTCGATTCGTTTTCTGTGAATTAGTATGTCTAGTGTTCTAATAACATACGAAAATCAAATTTAATTTCGATCGGGGAAAGCCGATATAATCCGTATGAACAAGTAGCACTGTGGAAGACGCACGTTGAACAGAAATTTGCAGGCGCTGTCAAATGAATACACTGAATGTCAAAGTTCTTATCATTCAGTGCAGTAATGATCACACTTTTTACATGATCCACGTGAGAGCTCCGTTATCGTTTGGTGATGATTGCAATTGCAGTGTGAAGCCCCTCCAAGTTTTCTTGGCACTGAAATCGGTCACCTGTTTCATGTTTGCCTTGCGGTGAAACCACGAGAAACGACCTGTCAGTGTACGGTTACTCAATATTCCAAGTGTGGGCGAGGGCGAGAAGTTCTGTTTGTTCAGAGAAAACTTAAACCCGTGACACTTTTGCATCAGATAATGTGCAACCTAACTTGAGCAATATATGTACCCCGAACTTGCCCCATAACCACAATGGAGCGTCAGGCTCAAAGCACCACGGCAAGAAAATACTAGTCTGAAAACAAAGGCACAAGCGACTAACCCCCTTTGGATATATCGCATCAGGCATAATGAGTAACATATCTCGAGACAAGATGTATGCGGAACTTGGCCCTCACCATAAACTCATTAGAACGTAGACTTGTTGTCGTCATTGGGACGAAAATCGTGATTTGTAGTCCTCTGAAATTAACTTGGTCACTGCGAGTCTCAAGGACCTGCAAGCACAGGATTTATACCCGAGGCATTTATAAGATAACTTCAGTTTTAATCAAGTTAACTAACAGAAATTAATTGATTGGGTTTTTTCCCCAATTTTCCGGCTGCATTGTATAATAAAGAACATAGTTTGATGAATTATGGAGCCTTTAGGAGAGACTAAAAACATGACTGGTTGTATGATTCATTGTAAATCTTTACACGATTTCATTCTTTCATTGGTAGAATATTTTCGATTCATATTATTTAATTTTCATTAATTTTTTTTTTTCATTTTGATTTCACTTATCAAATTTTCCACAGATTACATTAACATACATCTACACATCATATACTTACTACTAAAGATGTGAAAATCCCGTATATTTATGTTAGGTGGCGGAAACTCTCAGTATAAGCTTCTATCACCCATGAGCTTCCAATCAGTTGTTCGACCTATGATAGGGGATTTATTGCTATTCTTGTTATTTTCAATATGGTAGCATGCATGCCGTGTCCAAGATGGTGGACACTCAGCGAATTAAATTTATTATCAAAGCTGAAGTAGTACATAATGCTGACGCTGACACTATTGACTAGTGGCAGATTTTCACATTTTTGTTTGTTTTGTTTTGCTTGTATCAATTTTCTAACTTTCAGGTATACACTTAATGCAGTCTTTTGCGTCACGCCATGTAGATGTGATGTGAAATACTTTTTAAATTCAATTCAATTCAATTTTTATCTCTATTTCTTTTCAACAGAATATACAACGTATTGATTAAAAATGCAATGCATAGGAAGCAAAACTAAGAGGTTGTTCATGTCTACGAGCAATAAAAAACCACACTATCATGTTATAAAATAAAAAAAAACACACACACGCACACACACACACACACACACACACGCACACGCACACTTTAAACTAACGTCTTAAGCTATGCGATTAACATTGTTGTCAATGTATCATACCCCGAAGCTCAAAGTTTGAAGAAATGAAATCTTACAGCTAATGCTGCCCTTGACGATGTACATTAGAGATAGCCATCCAGGTACCTCATGGCGTCGTTTATAGATAACAAAGGCGATGACTACTAACTGTGATGCGACTTAGAATGAAGCTAGTCATATACAGTACAACATTGAGAACACTTCATACTAAAGACAAACACACTCTATCCATTCTAAATCCCCGAAGACGCACCAAGGAGTGGCGACTTAGGCAGTGCAATTCATCTATTGGACATACCGTCAAAATTGATCCTGAAATGAGAAGGTGGTTAATAGTGCACCCTTTAGTCACTCTCGCTGTTCAGATGAGGGTGAGTTATCTTCCCAGGCACATGCTGACTAATGTGTCTTTGGCAAGGGGAATAATTTCACAGGATTTTCCAATCAAAGGGTACCCCCTATTCGTACATAATTGCCAATAATTGCTGGGTTGTTGTGTTTTGGCCGGTAACTAGCGTCATCTTTTAACAGTGGGTCTAAATATGGCCTGTTTTTCAACTGCTATAGTATCAGTGCAGGTCAGAAAATTTGATCTAGGAGGACCAGATAAGAAATCAAATAAACCAGAACATAGATTATTCCTTTTCAGTTCAGTTTAGTTCAGTTCAATTCAATTTAATTCCATCATCAACAAAAATGATACATAAAAGTATGCATGTATCAGTTCATGAAATTGACCAATTTGAAAAAAAAAAAATACAGATCATGAAATTCTATATTACAATCTATATGTATACAGATAATTATATATCTGGAAAAACAATGCACACTTTACAATAGAAACCAAGAGCAAACTGAAGCAATGGAAAAGAGTAATCTAATAAGAAGCCTAGCTTGTATCATGCATTGTAGATCACTCGAGAGAACAAAACAATAAAAACGTGCAAATAACATATATATCTAAATTTGATATAGATATGTTCCGTTAAAGCATTTGAGATGTACATGTATATATGTATGATGCTAAAAGTATTCATAAACATTACCTGTTATAAAGTACAAGAACATAAACATAGAATAAGATGATAATGATATGGTACGGACACTGTTCATTAAGCCGTGTGTACCACGAAAACATGGTGACAAAGCAACACTACATATAAGATTATTATAGTACACAGACGTTGCGCGCGCGCAAAAAAAGAAGAAAATAAATGCATGCATGAAGAGAATACGAAGTATTGCGAAGTATACTGAAGCTGAAAAATATCTGTTACAAAAGACACATATTAACCATAATGTATAACTTCGCTTTTATGTCAGGCTTACATTGCTTTATGATTGCCACAAGGCGCCACGCTGGAGTTAACTATATGTGACCCTGCACCTCAAAACAAACACAAAGTCGCCAGACATGAATTTTTAGTTAAGACCATATTATGAAAGAACAGACTTTAAGCTTTAAAATGATGTATAACTCAAATCAAATGGACTCTCCTAACCTATCTCAATATTTGAAAGAAAGCACAAACTCAGGAAAAGTGTGAACTGAGAAAAGAGGCTCTGAAGTAACAGTGTCTATTCAAGCGCTTAATCTTTACCAAACCGTGCTGGCTGTGCAATGAATGGGACAAAAAACAGGAAGTAAACCACCAGAGTAACATCAATGAAGAGATTATCAGATTAAACTGAAATTAAACATGCCTCATTAGCACATTCTGTCCATAATTAATGCCAACTTTCAAAGCAGTAGCACTATCCTTTCAAAAGTTATTAGAGTTGAATGTGAAGAGAGTGGACAAGGTTTTTCAGAAATGGAAAAAGGGATTCTAAAGACACACATAATCACACTATTCTACCAAAAATGTTCGAGATAAACTGCTAAAAAACACACTTTTCTGCCCGTTTTAAGATACCAAATTTTAGCGTAATGTAAAGGAAGACCCGCTCTTTCAGAAAATATGAAAAAGTCAAGTTCGGCTAGGTTGACCCATTTCACTTATTTTCATTCCTCTTGCAAAATCAGTGTGTGCGACCTTATGTTCGTTTTGAGGTGCACGGTCACATATACCTAACCATTGCTAATTACATGCAGCCAGACTGCATGATATATGTCATGAAAGAATTTGCCTTCCAGACCCAACGCTTTATATCACAGCATCGCGAGTAACATTAAAAATTCAGATCCCATTAAACTTCTGAAGGACTATTGCTAAAGAAAAGATGTTTCCCCTCGGCTTTGTACATCTGTATAAACATGACACAGTTTTTATGACCTTGGTATTTGCGAGTATGACGGAATGAATATGTTGAAATTTGTTCTTAAAACTATGTCCGTATACATTGCTATTATGCCCTGAATAAATCTTTCTTTACTTTACGTCCTGTATTAGCTGTAACAGATAAGAAAAAAAAAATGAAAAGTCTCACTTATTCCTTTCAGCAAAGACTAGAACTTTGTTGATTGTTGATATTGTTTTCTCTTACCTAGCTCCTTCGTATGCCGTTTTGGGATCAGAATCTGTTTCTCTTTTTCTCCTTTCTTTTCCGTGTTTTTTGCCTTTCCCTCTTCCAGTCGTCACTAACTGACTAATGTTGATTACCGAATCAGTAAAGGGGACTATATTTTCAATTATTCACATTTTTACAGCTAGATCGTCATCTTGACTGGTGGCGTGATGCCACAACACGTGCAATGACGCGTAACAACGTTTGTGTTGTATACATCATTCCCTGCATTGTTGCGTAATTTAGCTCGCATTGCAAGAACAATAACTCTTTAAATACTCAAGTACCGGGTGAGGCAGAAGAACCTGGTGCGTGACGTCAATGAAGGTTGTCATGAGCTGTATACACCATATGCTCCATGGATGTGCGTCGTTAGTCAGCCTTAGTAAGTTTGGCCTCTACGAAGAACATCTGTCTCGCTGAAATACATTTGTGCACCTTGTGTTTGTAGATTTAAAAGATGTTACTTAGTGTAAGCACGTGACTGGATCCTTCGTTACGATAAGAGCTAAGCTACCCAGACCACAGATTACTGTCCACCTCCTTTTAAACCAGAAAGCCAGGAATTCTAGTGCAGTAAATTATTGGTTTATATGTGTTTGTTTGCAATTCTCTCTTAACAAAGAAAAATCCATCCCAACAAATCAAATTCATGTAAATATTCCCGCGTACTGGTGACCCTTGACCCTTGTATCCCTTTCTCAATAAAAAAAAAAGACAGAAGAAGAAAGAACAGCACACATATAGATGAATATAATATCTACATTACATCAGAAGTTCTCTCTCTGCTACAGACAGCCTCTCTATTCCCTGGACAGGTTCCAACGTTTACGTGATGACGGATTTTCCTTTTTCCGTCAGCTACCTGCCCTCTCGATATGATGGCTGAGTTTTGCTCAGTATCCATTAAGTGCGTCATTTTGTTGGTAAAACACCCAACTTCAGCTAGGAGATGAAGATATAAGTTCATTCTCTCTTCATGACATTGGTTAGTTCGTAATCCCGATGTTCGTGTCATTTGTTGTTCTCTATCATCTTCCTATTAATCTCATGGAAACAGAAAACAGGAGAGAGCGAGGAAAGAGGGGGAGTGAATGTATATGTACATGAGAGTCTGTCCCATTGTGTACAGCAGTGAGTGTATGTTCTTAATTGTCAGGGCAAAGGAAATGTGGCCGTCTGATGATGTAACAGCTTCGATAAAACGAAAGATCGCAACAGAATGTTATTCTGACATCAAGTGGATCTTTGTCCTATAACCTTACCGTTTAATCTATGCCAGTGCTAACATAGCACGTTACGGCGGACATGATGCTATTTCCTTACTCACTGGTTGATTAATTGATCAAACATTCAATTAATGAATCAAATTGAAATTCGATTCGTCTGCGTCCCTGTTTTGTGTTGTTTGGGGATAGGAACCACCACCTTATCAGCTGAAAGTATTTTCCAACGTGTTCGATACAATCTTTTACTTCTTTTGTTCAACACAGTGGGCTTCCGATCAGGAAAGAAGCCTTCCCGTGGGGTGGGGATTCAGGAGAGTGACGTCACACAATGCCCTTGTCCTCGAAGGTTAAACACAAAACCTAACAAAACAAACAAATAACAAAACTGCAGAACATTTCCTTCCTAAAGAAGCAAACCAAAGTATAAAATTGCATTTTCAGGTGTCAATAACACGTCACCGTTTAACGAATCCTTCCTATCCTTCCTGTCATTGTCTCGGTAGAGCGCCCTTTATCAAAACAAAAAGTAATTTGACAAAATTATAACGACATCAGGTTGATTATATTTTATAGAATTCACAAATTTACATCGCCCTTTCTATTGAACAATTATTATTAAGTCTGATTAACGTGATAGTGTTTTAACACTATATCAGGTGTGGAAGGAAGGTGTGCTTCCTCGAGGAACACTCGTTATTAAGGTTTGCGGGGCGTAGTATCGTGTATTTGAGTGTAAATGAGTAAAAGTAACCTGACTGCACATAAAATGTCAAGTAAGCAGCCTACATCTATAACGAAGACATCCTCATTCATAATCGTTTAGGATTAGGGTGATTTTTCTGTCAGTTGGCTTTAAAGAGAAGGAACTCAAAGGAAGTAATACGTTGACTGCAATACATGAGGCGAGTAAGTGGAAGGTGATTCTGACAGTCTTTACGTAACGTTTGTGAAGAAAATTCTGAATTTATTCAGAACATGTCAAAGGCACCATGTGTATGTCGAACATGTATGGGGATGAGTGTTACGAGGATTGAAATATCCCCAGTGGTACATAATTCAGAGACGAAATGATGACTTTTGTCAGACTACTTTAACTTGCCGCTCATGTCTATGACACGCCAGCAGCACTAGAGCTCGTGGATATCTGCGTGCTATCGTCCGTCGCCAATCAAAACGTTTTTGCCGATCCCACATCTCCGTAGATGGGCACCAAAGTGATAGAGCTCCGGCATTGACGTCGAGATCGATCACGTTTTTTCACCAAACTAGTATTTGCAGATTTAATAGCTGCATCTCAGTATATAGAAGAGCTGGTATCTCTGGTTAATCTAGAACACGGGATCTGTTATGAAACCCCGATACACACTAAAGACCTCAGCTTTTCTTCACTGCGCTAACTGCTGAACAATATACATCTTATACACAGCCATACATCTGAAAACATTTAGTTCTGTTCCATTTTGCTGGTACCGTGATTTGACTTAGCTTGGCTTTGCAGTGGCAGATTAAACAATCAAACTGATGAATGATTGCGTGTGTAAATTGTTAATTGAATGTAGTACTGTGTTAAGCATCCCCATGGGATGTGCAGCTCATTACCCAGGTACTAATCCATGTGATTAGTTCATCCTAGGGACCAATCCGAAATGTCCCGGGGAAATTGAAACAAGCAGCCATGACGCACAGTTTTGTGATGATGAGAAATAGATGTCATACGCTCATACGCCTCTTCACAGTCTATTTATTCATGTAAAAGGGGCCTAGGAACGTTTTTAATATAATGTGTGTATGTGTGTGCGTGTGTGTGTGTGTTCCCCTGGTGAAGATATCATATCTTGACATCAATACCCCAACACCCACACACACACACACACACACACACACACACACACACACACACACACACACACTTTTGGCTCTAACAAAAAAGAGAAAAAATGAAAAAAGTTAAATACAAAGAAAACCCGCTAAAGGATTCTTCCCGTCGAACACATTCAAGTAGCAGCAAAGTACATACACCATGTCGACATTTCTGAAATTCCGTTGGTAGCTCTCGTCTTTAAATTCAATTCAAGAGATTGTAATCATAATGCTAGCTTACGTGATTGTAGAAGGCCATTGTCTACTCTACATTTTATGTGTTGTTATGTGTATGATATATTACCAAAACATTTAAAAAGATTCAGTTTACGTTGAGTAATGCCAAGTCATGTTGCTGATTTGATATGGTGCTTGTGAAAGTGCCTGTCAAAACCAAGGTTATGAATTTTACTATTCTTTTAATGTAAATACACATGTCTGATGAAAATCATTAAGATTTGGTACCAGCATGACTGCAAAAGAAATCAGAGTAGAGTTAGAATGATAAGGCGTAGACGGTAAAACGTCTGGGTTAAAGGTCAAGTATAGTCAGCTTACACTCAATTAGATGATGCTATAGAAGAGTAGAAATTCATCTGTGCTTAGTCGAGGACAAATGAATTGGGCTTCATAGAGGTAAAATGAGACAGGGTTAGATTGGACAGAAGTGAGTTGATGCGATTAAACAAATCAAAATGCATAATACATCAGTAATGATAGATGAAGAGAGGTTGGAAGATGTAAATATGAACATCAATATATCACTTTGTCATTTTCTAGTTGCCTTGCATAAGAATCATGTATCATCTATTTGATTACCATTTAAAATTAATGTGATGTATGGTCAGAGAATAATTTTTATATTTAATCAAGTACACATTTCATATACCTGTACTGGTACAGTGTAGGTGCCAAAAAGAGTGAGACGCTCACCTCTTTGTATAGAGCTTTAGATGTCATAACATGTAAACTAAACTATTGTGTTTGGACATGATAAAGAATAAAATCTGCGGACCAGTTATCACTCAGCAATACCTCTTGCTTAAGTGTTGAAGAAGTTTGTACGTATACACTGTCCAGCTATTAGAGTTGGAGAAGATGAAGGTAAAATTTGAGAGATGGTTGAGGAAATGAACTTGATGTAATTATCACTATCTTGACTGGTAATTATTGTTCTAGGTACAGTTCACATGTTCACATACGTATCAGATTCACGATGCAAACGCATTTTTGACAGACACAAGCACTATTTGATCAATTGTGGAAATATTTTAGGAATAATACAATGGATGAAAGCTGGATGACTCCTGTTCTATCGTTAGTACTGTAGGCCCTACATGTATTTCCACCAGTAACGAACTCCTCATTCCTTCCAACACAAGCCAGTCGTAAATGCCACTCAAGCCTCCATTATGACACAAATCAGTCAGAAATGCATGTAAGCAGATAGTCACAACAGCAAATTTTCTCTTCTATAAATTTCTATAAATTAAAATGAATGCCTTATGTTACATTCATTTTAATTTATCTCCATCTCACAAAATTAATACAGAAGTGAAGCAGCATCGTAATTTTGTTTGAACCATGTTACATGTATGTACCAGTGCGTATCTTTGAATTCCGATAGTAAAGCTTTTAGCACAACTTTTACAGAGCTTTACCAGTTTTAATATTTTAAAGATGGAAGATAAGAGATAACTGGAAGTCCTTGATGAAATTGGGTTTAACAGGAGTGCAGTATTTATGAATACAGGCCATGGGATGTTCACGTGCAGTAATCAGTCGTAAATCTGTTAATCAATAACTCTTCGGAGAGCTTTGTACAATCATGTACTGAAGATATGACAGTGACCCTGGGATACTCTGCTTCGTGTATCAATTAAGGATGTGATATTATCTCTGTATTTGGGTCATAGCATTTAGAGGTGTTTCTCACAGAGCACGTAACATTTGATATCAGGTGTGCGGTTCCTGTCTCTGATGAGGCCAGGAGCACGCATCACCGCAGCATCCTTGGTGTTGTTTTCGGGCGTTCTGCCATCGAGCCAGAAAGCTTCCTCTGCGATGGTAAGGGGGCTTCCATCCACCCATCGCCACTCGCTACCGAAGCGTTCCAATCCTGCCAGGAACATGAGGGGGAAAGAAAGGCGACAGTTTTTGACAAAGTGTCTGTAAGTTTCTGTTCTACTCTTTGAATGGTATGTGATAAGAAAAATCCAGTGCGTCTGTGACATCACAACGTGTACTTAGTATATCAACTGCATCGTAAGTCGATACAAACACACTCTTCCACGCATAAGCAGTGAACACACACACATACAACTGTATACTAAGTACACAGGGACTACAGCCCGCACCCTTCCCGCACTTTTGGCCACATCAAAACGGGAAGGGGGGGGGGGACCTAAGAAGATCCATGTCTTTCGAGAGTTCCGCTCGGGGGGGGGGGGGGGGTTCTGCAGAACAGTTCTCTTACAGTTGATGTGAATATGCAAATGAGTGAGTTGATGATGTCATCACCTCACAATTTTCATTGATCGTGAAAAAAAAAGACGAAAATGCAATATTTTTGTTATCAAAGAGTAAAATACGTTGTTATTCCTGGTCAAATAGCTTCAGAATAATGATCTGCCCGATATATCAAGATTATAGACTGGGGCATCGTGTTTGGATGAAAAAGTTACAATTTCAATTTTTTATGTACAAACTACATGGCAACTACAGTGAGGAGATGACATCTACACTTCACTATTTGCATATTCATGTCAGTGGCGGATCTACGCAGGGGGGGGGGGGGGTTCGGGGGTTTTACCCCCCCCCCCCCTTGGGCTGTCAAGTAAAAATTTAATGTGCATAGGAAAACGCCATCATAATATGTCCAGATTCACTAACTTATTAAGTTAATAACCAAACACATGATAACTCTGGATATAACTGTATATTAAAATGTTACTTGGATGGACTGCTTTTTTTTGGTCTCCATTGCGTTAGTAGATGCCAGGAAAATATCACTTACGGGGTTCAAAAAAAAAAATCTATCGGCGCGCCTCTACGCGGCTCACAGACATCGCCGCTTCGCGCCTTGTGGACGATGCTCTGCATCGTCGTTGGGTCAAACCCAGGGACCGCGGAGCCGGGGGGGGGGGGTTGGGCTACAGCCCCCCCCCCCCCCCCTCCCCCCCCAAAAAAAAAATTATTTGGGCAAAAAAAAAGAGAAAAAATAGAGCATGCAGGTACGCTTAAAATCGCAAGCTGGCAACCCTAAAAATGAAAAATCTCCCTGATGTGGGAGGGGGGTATCCCCCTCCCACATCGCTTGCTCGGGCTCGGTGGCTACTTTTACTCCTTTTCAGACTGACTTTCAACTGCGCTGGAATTTCCCTTTCACCACACCCACCACGAATTCACCTTCATTCCGCGGCCCCTGACACACACGTATGATAGGTATACGAGTTGATGAGAACAATCACTTCCCATTCTACCTAGAACAATACACGTACTCAAAATGGACACTTTAGCGTCTCGCTTGAAAGTCGGAGCATCAGCTTGTTTACGGTATTAAAAAAAGGGTAGTACAGCTACTAAAATATATCGTCTCTGACATGCAATGGCATTAAAAATATAGTTGTATGTAAATTACTCTTTAATTTCTATACATTATATCTTTAATCGATTGTGAGTGAATTTTATGATTTAACTAGGCATTACACACAAATCTGAGACAAGTTTGAGAAGTGATAGGAATAAATAACATATTTCATTAGGGTAGTCATGCCATTGACAAGCCTTCAGTTTATTGTTATTTTTTACTGTCTCGACGCGTGCATGCGAATAAAAGATAGAAACTCCTGAAAATGCATGCAATGTAAGCATACTGTTCAAGTCGTTACAAAAGTCTCTTAGGAAAGTCTCCAAAATGCAGGACATTTTGTTCTTCATTGTCGGAGGAAATATTTATTCGTGCTTGAAGGGTTTTATTCAGGGAATGTACAATTTGTAAAAAAAGACCCCTGTCCACCAGAGTACATTCGAAACGACGAATAGCGCTCGTTTTAGTTATACGTCTCGGAGATGTCTCCGCGACGTCGCTATCAGTTACGGCGGCTAATTGTGTCCGTGACTGGGTAGGCATATCCCCGACGTCTCCGAGACGTGCTGGAGACCAAATGGTCAGGTGCATACCGGCCATGGTCTTCATGATTATTGATACTTGTTCTGCCTCCAAAAGAAACATTAATCCGACTGTGAATTTATCCAATAAAGTTCGTTATACAGAAAGCTCTTGATTCCGAACACATAAATTCCCTTTATACCTATAGATGTTCGTCAATCCGAAAATAAGATAAGAGTTCGTTGATCCGAACATTTTGGCGTAATTAGGCTATTAGGAAGGTTTGTTATTCCGATGGTTCTTTAGAATCCAACGGGTTCGTTAATCCGAAAATGAAATATGGTTCATAACTCAAACATGTCAAAAGGTTCATTGATCTGAATCTGAAATATGGTTCGTTAATCCAATAACGAAAAGAAGGATTAAAGGATTTTCAGAATAACGAACTTTATTTCATTTTTCGGATTAACATACCTTCGGAATAACGAATCATATCATTTTGTGATGAACGAACACTCAGAATAACGAACCTAGCGCTTATTTCATTTCAGAGAAACTAATCTTCGGAATAACGAATTGTAACTGTTTTTTTCGTCTTACGCAGGGACTAGTATATTGTTGTTGGCATATTTCTAGGGATTTTTTTATTTTATTTTTATACTTATGTTCACAGACAGAATCGACAAAAAAATTAAGCATCCATAGGCCTGGGACTCTCATGACTTCATTCTCACAGATGATAAAAAGAATTAATTTTTGATTAATTAAATTATACTTACCAACCTAGATTTTCAACCAAGTCTCTCGAGCAGAGGACACGTAATCATAAAACAAATCCCATCTCAGCCTAATTGTTCAGCACGACCATATCGGCGCCGAGGTTGGTACATTGTGCCCTGGCGTCATACCACTCGAATTCACTCTCTATCAACAGGTAGCATGATCTAGTCAACGGGTTCATTGCCCATCCGTCTGGACACGTCATCCCCGCTGTCATGGGGGGAAAAAAACCCACTATTTATCCAGGTACAAAGATGACATCTCATGAAGATAATATAAGCGATCTGAATGATGAAAATAAAGAAAAAAAAATCAGCTGTTGACACTAAGTTGAAAGAATGATGAACCATGATAGCCCACAAGGATCGCTGCTATTCTATACGCGTAATGCCTTTAAGACTTTGATCAGATCGTGGTGCGAAACGGAATTGAGCATATCATTTCAGAATATTATGTAATGTATAATAAGGCAAGCAACCTATAGGGCTGTTGTCCAAATTCGGTATGATGGAACCGAAATACGATTGATATGACAGAAACTATCATATTAATTGCGGGGCCTATTAATAATGAGTTTCGTCACACGTGCAGTAAAGAATACTGTACTATACCTTTCACCAGACTTTCGAATTTTGCATCATCATGAAAGAATAAATGAGAAACTGATGATTTGATTCCCTACGTATACTATTGTATACAATAATTTGTGTTTCCCGCAATTTCTATATTCTAAGATTTGGTTAGGATGCTCAATCCAAAAGTATACCGGTAAAAATGTATTATGATTGCCAAAATTTCACAATACATTATTGGAAAAAGGAGCAAGAATATATAGGACAACTATAACCAATAACAGCTTTGATGGTTATAAGAACACAGGCGCACGATGACTCAATATTGCTTATTCACATGAATGTAGAACATCTTACATTTTCCACTGGATCGTCTAATGCGATCATCTTGTTCTCACGACCGAATATCGAAATTTTCGCGAAATATCGAAGTGAAAGTGATGTTACAATAAAACATCCCAAACGTCTTCAAGCAATAAGAGCTTTGTATACAGGAAAAATGAAGTGTATATTACCATTTCCGCAACTCTGGAGAACTTTTCCGATAGAATCGGCCATGTCACATGCGTCCAGGGCGTAGGCATGATGCAAGCATGTGACCAAGAAGAGAGAAGCAATGATAGTTACGGAACGCATCTTGGTGGTCTACTGATAGCTCTTTACTGTTCCACGTTCAGCAGAGAAGTATGGATAACAGGTAAACCAATTCAGGGGCATTTATAGGGAAACGAGTGAAATATCTTTGTCAGGACTGCCATAACATACATAAGGAGTGAGGAAGAAATTTAATATTGGATGATTGATCGATGTAGACGACAGAAAGGACAATGTTGGAATAATCGATTGTCATAATCTTTGACTGGGTCGTCATGTGCTTTTGACTTGAGAACTCTATAGAGGTGAAGTTGAGACTAGACGGCACCATTGAAAATGATGATCTACATTCTCATAATTAAAGTACCCCCTCCCCAACGAAAAATAGTAAGTGAAAAAGAAATCAAGGTAGTAGTTAAGTGAGTAAAATGTCGACTGCGTTGAGGTATTTACATGCACAACAACATCCAAATTAAGATAAGAATTATTATGACAGTCATGTCTGGATTAAAGTATAAACAAGAGAGGCAGGAAAAGAATATTGAATGTTATTATAATTCTAATGAAAACTATATAGAGGAGCACTCCGAGAGAGCAGACCACCGCCAAGCGGCCATGATTAAAACATCGCCATTTCACAGGCAGTATCTTTAACACAACCATAGAAGAATATACGGAATACGCTTAAAATCATAAACTTAACTTAAAAAAAGAAACATGATTATATCTAAATAACACACAGCAATAGTGTATCAACATATAGCCATATAGCCATACATAACCTATCATAAAGAACACATTGACAGGATATGATTCCGAACAAGATGATAGCACATTATAAATAAACAATATCTTAATGCTGCTATATAGGTGTACAAAACATCAAAATACACAATATGTACAGATTTTATTGTTTACCTTTACTCAGTAGTTGACGTGGACACTGGGCTTGATGGGTGTTCGTGGGTGCTAGGTTGTGGGTTGTGTGTGTTGTGATTTCTTGTTGTGTATTTGGGGCACGGGTCTATTATGTCATGAGATTAGTGATGCGGAATCGTGTTTATTCATGTCTATCTGGTCATAATATCCCCGGAACAAATTCACCTTTCAACTACTTTTCAAGGAAACAACAATTTTCCCGGCGAATTTCTGCTAATCCGGCTTGGGTTTTTTTTTTCATTTTCCATCAAAAAGAGCAAGTTTCTTCTCCTAGAAATTAATCAATTAGTATATAGGCCCACTCCGAGTAGGCGTACCACGGCCCTAAAGTCTGGAATGACCCCGCCCCCCCCCCCATCACTTATATTAGCCCTGGAATTCCCTCGCCATGGTATTCAAAAGCAGACAAGGAACCACTTCATCCGCTACATGTGAATACCAACACTGTCTCTTCATCCCTTGGCGTTCATGCAGATTGAGATTTATTTTGGTATTTCTATAGCCTATTATCATGCTCTTTTTTTCTCAACCCAGAATTCAAAGAGATGCTGTCTATAAAGTAAAATCAATATGGTGGGTTTTTTCACATTTCCTCTTTGTTGTGTGTGTGCTCATTACCAATATCAGCAAAATATATCTTTATCTTAATGAATAATTCATGTCTCAAGAATGTTGTTCTCTCTAAAATGTAAGGAAGCATCGCTTAACCAACAGGGGAAACTGACTAGTACTTACAAACATTGCTTTTAAATGCTTCCGGCATATTTCACAATGTACAGCAGTTTGTTATGGACCTAAATGCTACGATTCCATCCTTTTATTTTGTATTATCTATTTGCTCAAGCAGCATTGTATTCAATCTTGTAGTTAGTTTCTATATTTCAATTTGTACTTTGATATTGTTTAATTCAGTATTTTTTGTGTGTATTTCGTTGTGAAATATGAGAAATAAAACATAAAAATTCATTTCATAGAATCTTATTACTGGTACATGATTTTATTCCAATTTGGTATATAACATTCTTATTGATTTATGGCGATGAAACCACTCAGCTGGAACAGTGATAAGGAAAAAGATTACATTAACTTACAATAAGTTTCCGTGAAAGTCAATCCCTGTTTATTTATTGTGGGGGGGGGGGGGGGGTCCTTTGCACGTGGTACAGTGGATAAGATTCCTAATGCTGCGTTTACATCATGTTCCCGGCAGCTTCCTAGCAACCATAGCACTTACGTTTCAGGCCACCGTGGACAAAATGGGATGGACGTGCTACAACGCGTTGAGACTGGATAGGTAAACGTGACAGGCAGTGATTGCCATGTCAGATTTTTAAACTGTCAAAAAGATTGCCACGGCAGTCCCGGTGCCAGTGAGGAACCTTCTATGCCGTAATAAAACGATATGAACGAAACAAACAGTGACGGCACGTAATAGGCCGCAACACAACTTGGAAGCGGTCCCCAGCGGGACGCGACGGAAAATATTGATATTCTAGCCTGATCTGGTTTGGAGGGGACTTAAGCTTTCCAGATATAAACTGGGATACCGCAGCATCTGAAGGCATCCAGAACCCTGAAGGAATTAAAAAAACGTTTCCTGAATATGCTTGACACCTGTGCTCTGCAGCAGACAGTGCAGTTTCCAACTAGAGTTAATAGTATCTTGGACTTGTTCATGACAAAATATAGTCCTTCCCTTGTGAACAGGTGTGATGCACTTCCTGGGCTGATCTCGAAAGGGTGCGGCGCGGAGTGGAGCGGAGCGGAGCGGAGCGCTCAATGCACCCGTTCGAGACAAGTCCCTCCGTTTGTCTGGAAAGTCACCCTGGGCGGAGTATGTTCGATGAACGCACCCATTCGAGACAAACCGGGGGGGGGGGGGGGGGGGGGGGGCTAGTCTCGAATGTGCGCGTAAGCTTGTCTTAGAGGCCAGATTTTTTGTCCCCGTCATAGTTCGCGAGGGGACTTTATGAAACGTCAGACTCCGTACGCAGACACGTGTGTGGCAATTTCTTCAAATACACACACACACACACACAAACACACACAAATACACACACGAAAAAACACACACAAATGCACACACAAACACACACACACAAATGCTTCTTTGATTCTACTAATCGATTCTGACTGTTTTATCTGATAGGGCTTGCTGGGAGCTACCAAACCTAACACATAATTCTGAAATTCATTAAGTCCCTGTTCCACTATACCGTTCTTGCTACGATTTGACAATTTTCTCAGATCGGGAAGAATCGGGTAAAACCTGAGCCGATCTGGACACGATACGATGCTAGAACGCTCTAAGTACGCTGCAGTTACGACTACCACGTGCTTACTACGCTCTTACTACGATGATCGGGAATGAGGCATTATTATCTCTGCCGCTGCAGCTACGCTTTAGAACGATGTAGCTACGCTGTCAGTGCGATGTTGCCGATGTTTAATATCCGATCGATGCACACTGTATCTACGCTCTGAACGACCTATACGATCCTATCACGCTGTCATCCCGTTCAGAGAGCTGAAAAGTGCCCGATGTGCCCCGATGTACCCCGATTCGACTGTCGATCTGCAGTCAGTCAACTTATTAGCATGCAGAACCGAAGAAATATACTGTGGACCTCAAAGAGGCTCCTCAACTCACGGTTCTTTTGCAGCAATGCATTGTTATAAACAAAGACGTGCTGATTCTTCAAAGGCTTTTTCTTGATGTCCTTGCTTTTATAGTCCGTCTTCCTCCAGTTGTAGATGATTTCATATTCTTCAAAATTCTGCTATGTCCTCTTCCTCCTCTTTAAGCATCACGTGCAGTCTCTCTTTCTTCGCCTTTTGGGTAGCTGCTTAGCTGCTTTCTTCTCTTCTTTTTCTTCATCTCTTCTCCTTGTTCGAACATTTGAGCCCCTTCTTCTTCATGTTCTGCCCTGACAGGTGTAGCGACAATGCCCTCCTCCTCCTCAACAGTTCTGCCTCTCGATCTTCTTATCTTCTTCTGGCAGACATTTTTTTGTGTAAATTTTCTTCCCGTTCTTGTGCCGATGTTACTACGCTCAGAAAGACCTTGTTACGCTCATCCCGCTGCGTTTACGCTGTCACTACGCTCTCCCCGCTTGCCAAACGATTAAACATAGGTCAATTTTGATCGGGGAGATCGGGAAGAAATTTTGAACAGGTTCAACAATTCTTCCCGATCTGAAAAAATGCCCGCTCCAACCCCGACCTCCACACGCTGCTGCTACGATTCTTCCGATCCCCGTACGCTTTTGCCGCTCTCTCCCGATCTGCTAGATAAGGACAGATCGGGGTCCAGATCGTGATAGTGGAACGGGGGCTTTAGGCCTTACGAAAATTTCTCCAAAACATGAAAATGCTACTTCTCAAGACATTTTACAGTGGATTTTCCTTCTATTTGTTTTATCTGATAGGGCATTGTAGGAGCTATCAAACGTCTACACAGAATTCTGAATTAATTATGTTAATTTATGCAAATTCATGTCAGTCATGGGATCTACACGGAGGGGACAAACGCCCCGTGTAATTTGCTGAATAACTCATGAAATAAGCCAGTTCGTAATTAGCTCATGGGCACGTTGGTACAAATGACCTTTCTTTTTTCTCAATAGGTTAGGCACTTTAATCGTTTTCAAAGAGACATTATTCGTACCGGGAAGCTTACCAGACGTAAAAATTCATGGCATTCGTGTTCAATAATGATAAATGAACTTGCATAGACCAGGTGACCAGAATGGTCCGTCAATCAGCCATCGGGGAAGCATCCATTTCATTGTTTTGCTTTGAATGCATTAATAAAAAAACTGTGTTATTCATATTGCCAAATACCAGGTTTGCTGTCAGGTGGATGTTCTGGCAAGCAACATTTACAAGGATGACATGAGTAATCATTATATGACAGATGCTTATCTCAGTGAATTTACAAACCGACGTGCCTCTTGGTACAAATGACCTTTTTCTGCTCATGCGCAAAGTAGAACTACGAACTGGCTTATTGTGTTGTATTTTGTTTCTAATAAAAAACAAAAACAAAGACGTACTACTAACATTCACTTCTTCAGATTCAGATATAAATTTCATCTTCGACATCAGAACATCCATAAATTGATATCAACATGACAAAATCTCTCAAGAGTCATTGATGCTAATTCCATTTTAATAAACTTCACATGTTATATTGGCCTTAGAAGAAATAATGATCATAACAGAGTTGTACAACTTTAGAAGGGCAATAGTTAGTGTGTGTGGATTACCACCAAGATGCAAGATGGTCATAATGGGAAAACAGAGTAATACAAAACAAATGCATCAGTTATACCTATCTCGAGCCTTGTTAAAGGGACATAAGTAGTATATCTATGTACCCGTTCGACCCACGGTGGAGCCGGTGGAGCCGGTGGAGCTCCACCTTGACGTCATAATTGAATATGCATAAGATGGCGTCATACATGAATATGTATGATGTCATTATTTGCTGGTAGGATAAGATAGCGTTGATAAGGGGGGAAATGAGCCCATCCTTTAGATAAGATTATGAATGGTTGATGGTGTTGTGGAGCTGTCAGGGCCTGTCTTTGTGAATATGTACGAGGTTAATGATGTCGTGATAATTATGAAAGCTTGACGGTGTTGTGGAGCTGTCAGAATTTTTTCTTTTTTGTGTGTGAATATGTACGAGGTCGATGATGTCGTATGTTGATTAATTCTCGACTATGTAAATCAGCTTGCCACGAATGTGAATCTAAGCGTGGAGCCTTGCGTATGGCGAACGATGTGACATTTTTTTTTTTCTAAGGGAAAGTGAGTGTGGAGCCTTCAGGGCTGTGACTATAATATGTGGGTGGCTACATTTGCTTTTTTGTTTTGTTTGTTTGCTTGTTTTAGGAAGGTAAGTGTGGAGCCTTCAGGGCTGTGACGTGGAGCGCTACATTTGCTTTTGTTTTGTTTAAAGTTTGTTTTAGGAAGGTAAGTGCGGAGCCTTGAGTGCTGTGACTATAATGTGGAGCGTTACATTTATTTCGTTTCTTAGAGGAAAGGATGGGAGTTCAAGCTGTGGAGCCTGATGCATATGCATGAGGCCATGATATTGCCGATGATTTACCAGTGAATATGTAAATTAACTTATCATGAATGCAAACCCATCGTTCGTGGAACTTTTACAAGCAGTGCGACTAGTGTGACGTGGAGCGCTACATTTGCTTTTTGTTTGTTTGCTTACTTGTTTATTTAGGAATTTAAGTGTGGAGCCTTATGAGTGCTGTGACCATGACGTGTGGAGCGTTACATTTATTTCGTTTCTTAGAGGAAGGATGGGAGTTCAAGCTGTGGAGCCTGATGCGTATGCATTAGGCCATAATATTGCCGATGATTTACCAGTGAATATGTAAATTAACTTATCATGAATGCAAACCCATCGTTCGTGGAGCCTTTACAAGCAGTGAGACTCGTGTGATGTGGAGCTCTACACTGCTTTCTGTTTGCTTGCTTGCTTGCTTGCTTGCTTGTTTAGGAAGGTGAGCGTGGAGCCTTGAGAGCTGTGATTGCGACATGTGGAGCGTTACATTTATGTCGTTTCTTAGAGGGAGGGTGGGAGTTCTAGTTGTGGGGCCTGATATATTGTATTTAATGTATCGAAGCAATAGTTTTGTCGATGATTTATCGTTGAATATGCAAATTAACCTACGATGAATGCAAATCCATCGTTCGTGGAGCCCTTACAAGAGCTCTATCACATGTGGAGCGCTACCTTTGTGATTGTTGTCTTTGTTTTGTAAAGGTGAGCACTATGTGGAGCCTTATGAGAATGCATGAAGCCGTATTATCACCGATGACGTATTCGTAAAAAATATGCAAATCAGCGTGCCACGAACCTGAATATTTGTTGCGTGGAGCCTTTGCAAGCGCCGTGACCATAAGATGTGGAGCGCTCCGTTGTAGTTGTGTTTATCTTGGAATGTGAGTGTGTATGAATTTTGACAAGGTGTCGGAGATGTGGAGGGCTGTTTGTTGTTGTCTTTCTTTTTAGGAAGGTGAGGGTGGAATCTTTTACAATCGCCATGACAGGATGCGGAGCGCGACATTTGTTGTTGTTTTTGTTGTGTGTGTACTTTGTTTTTTTTTTGTTTTTTTTTTGTTTGTTTTTTTTTTGTTTGTTTTTTTTAGAAAGGGTAAGCGCTCTGCGGAGCTAAACGAATGAGCTGTAGTGACGATTTTATTCGTGAACGTGTCACTCAGCTTTCAACGAAATTGTAGCGTGGAGCCTCGTATATGAGGTATCGTGCAGCAAAATGATCTTCATTATTGCCCGTTCATATTGTAGAATGGATAGGATACGTCGCATATATACATTTTTGAAGTTTATGAGGGGATAACGGGTCATGATGTAGCCTAAATGAATAACAATATACTCGGAAGTTTTAAATGCCTCGAATCTTTTGCGTTAGAATTAGGCAGGCTACATACACGAAGAAAGATAGAAAAAAAATGATAATCGTGTCAACCGATTCATAGACGTACGCGGTATACATGTATAGCTATTCAAAGTAGAAACCACGTGTTTACAAACGAACCTAGTTGTTGTTTTATAATGATATAAACTACTTTGGTAAGCAAAAATTATATATGCAGTTTACTCTATGAACAACAGGAATGAAACTCCTCAACGCATGCGATTTACATAATATTCAAATTACAAACCAATTATCTATACAAACGGATCCATTTGTTGTTGTTATTGTTGTTAAAATAATATGACTCGCTTTGGTAAGCAAAAATTATAAACACATTACTCTATTTGCAACACAAACAAAATCTTAGCTCATGAGCGCATCACTTAAATCGAAGAATAATTATATTCAGTATGTTTACATAGTTCGCATGTTGTTGGATGTGAATCCATGACTTTATCCAGTATTTCACTCGATTATGCGTGACAATGACATAACAATTGAACGCGAACACCACGCGTGAAGTAGACTACCAGTAATTTTTGATAGTGATGCGTGTTTTGATCAACCTTTGATTGTGCAAGCTTGTGTAACCAATAAAGGCGAAGGTTTGAAAGTGCCCTGTGCGCATTAAACGCAGTAGTACATGTATCTTTGGTACAGTGGCCAGTTAAGTCGATGGTATTACGTAACCCGTAGGAAATGACTGGTCTCTATGGAGTGGGGCGGGAAATTTAAAACTTCCTTTACTCGACTTCAGGTTCATTCGGCCTTTACATGGGTGTTGAGTGTATCGCTCACATTTCCCATAGATATTCACAGTAAGCAAGCAAGCTGGTGCCAGAAACCATCTCCATGAAGTGGGGCGGGAGATTTGAATTTCCTTTACTCGAGTTCACGTTCACTCGGCTTTTGGTGGCTGTGGAGCATATCACTTGCAATATCGACATATTCAGAGCGAGCAATTTTTACTGCGACGTTGTAATTGAATTTTCCTCTGAACTTCAATACAATAAAAACAAAAACAAAACAAAACAAAACAAAACAAAATAGAGCAAAACAGAACAAAACGCTAGAGCTTGAGGGAATTCATCATTGTATCGTACCAAGCTGAATAAACAGTAGAGATGATTATACATGTCTGTTATTATCGAGTTATGATATCAGATAGATAACTCTCGTTGTATTCCCCGACAAAAGCATGGGATTGACGCATTTATTCGTAGTCGAGATTTTTGTTAAGAGGTGGTTATTTTCGTTTCGTGGTTTGTTTTTTGTAGTTTGGTCGGTTTGATATACTACACCGAAAACGAAGAAGTTTTTTTTTTTTTTCTTGAAACATTAGCCCGTTTTCTTCATTTAATTTTGCGGACGTTTACATCGTGCACGATAATATGAAGAATGATTTTGTTCGCGAATGAGAATGTATTTGCATTTCTCGCATTCATTTGTGTTTTATGTGTAAGCAATTTTAGTTGCTACCTGTGCGTTGCGATATATGATCTGCGAGGTTTTCTTTCTGCTGAGTTGTGTTTTTCCTGCGATAGATCTTTGGTTTATGATAGCTTTGTTTACCGACCATTCTTTTTTTTTTCTAACGTGCGTGTAATTCAGGTTGTATTACAGTTTCCACTTCAATAATCCTTGTATATTAAGCTTTGCATTAATTCGACAGTGTTTAAATGTAAGACAGTTAAGTGAAGCTCGCAAATGTTGTGAAAAAGTTTTTGTGTATTCACAACTTCAAGTATTTTACTTGAGCGTGCATGAGACTATCATTTAACTAACAGCGTGACTACAATACGTGAGCAAGACTACCAGTCATTTTCATAAAGGTATGGGGTCCTATATACAGTGTTTTGGTTGGCCATTGAAGGTTTGGAAGTGCCTGTTAATACATAACGCAGTGGGGGATCTGTGTACAGAGGCCAGAAATCATTCAAGCGTGGCAGTATTACGTAACCGTAGGAAATTACCACTCTGCGTAATGTGGGGCGGGAGTTATAATCTTCCTTTACTCGAGACGAGGTTCATTCGAGCTTTGGCAGCTGTGGAGCGTGGACCTCTGGAAGTTCAACAAAGAAGTGTGTTTCTACTCATGTTGTGTAATCTTTGTTGATTACACCGGCCCGATGTTCTTACAGTAATAGAATACTAAAGCCACCATGGAAGACGACTGTCGCAGATTTAGTTGTGAGTTTTGCAGCGCAGATTTCACAGAGAAAAAGAATTTGTTGCGCCACCATCGTGTATTTCATCAAGGACAGAGAGTATTGCACGTGTGTGATTTGTGTGGAAAAGGTTTCAGTCGGCCAGATAGTCTCAAACGACACATGAAAACCCACCAAGATCCGAATAACGTTAAAACAAATGGTGAAGACCAGCGTCTAACTTGCTCACAGTGTGATGCACAATTCATAGAACAGAAGCATCTTGATGAACACGTGAAAACGCATCGCCTGAAAGAAACCTTTTTGTGTCATACGTGTGGACGGACATATTATCAACGTGAGAAATTTATGAAACATCTGGATTCCCACCGACCCCGGACTCTTCAAAAAACACCCAAAAAGCGAGCACTTGAACAACAAGGAAACCAAGCAAAAAGTAGGTATAATTATTAAACTTAAAACAATGACTGTGATGAAGGGGTAATAAAGAAGCTATACAAATCTGTTAAAATAGATTTTGAATTTTGCCATCACATCGATAACAAATGAATTTCAAATACTTATTAAGTTTGTTTTATATTCCCACCGTGTGATATCGATATGAGTACCAGTCAGCACGGAGAAAAAAAAATGAATATCTCTATACTATGTGAATAGAGCCCAAGCTACCAACATCAGAGATCGGCGTAAAATATATCTAGATACAGTATATATTTTTTCTTTTTTTTTTTACATTGAATAAGTGTAGTTAACATCGCATGTCTATATTTTATTTTAGCGTTCATTGATGTGTGTATGGTATTGTGTGTGTGTGATTATGTGTGTTATTTTTTTTTCTAGAATTTTTCAGTTCCTTCAAAATGTACTGACGCGATATTCATGTGTCTTATAGCCAGAATTTCGCTAAGATTCATGTAATACTATCAAAATGTCTTTCAACGTTGAAACATAGAATGCTCCATGAATGTTACATATCTATAAATGTCATCTAGTATACACTTTCACGATAAAATTAGTTTAATGAGTTTGTTTCTTACAAGACCTCGTCAGTTCTCACGTGGTTTAAAGTACAAACATAGAGAAAACAGAGACTTCTTTGTAGCGTGGAAGAGACAACACACATGTATGCTTGAGTGTGACTTCAGATCGTAACAAAAATACAAAAAGTAATGAATAAAATAATTGAAATAACAGTAGACCTTCCCTGCATCGTTGTTTTTTTTTTTAAAGCATGGTTACATGCATCATTGTGATGTTTTTACTTGCTGTTTCGTTCATAGTTGTTTAACACAGATCCATTCAAGTTTATAGTTGAATCAATGAAGAGTGAATTGTCGTAGGCGCACAATATTAACTTCTTAACTCAATTTAAACCGCAAAATATACGTACATGTATTTCCTTTCCAGAATATATTCCTATTTAAAGCGTAATGCCGCGATATATGTGCTACAGTGTACACGTACAGTACATGAGGCTTCAATTTAAGAAACAAATACTGTGTACCAATTAATGTACTTAATTTTCAGGACGTCGCGACCGGGCTGACTTGATACCAGTTATCAACGTTCCTCCGCACATCGATCCTGAAAGCTGCGCCGCCCAAGTGTACAGGGAACATTGGCTTGACATTCAAGATAGAGAGTCGTTTGGCAGAGTTCATCGCTTTTACAACTTTCATCTTCCAAACCTTAACAACGAAATTCTTCGAGAAAAAGCGCAAAAAGTGTTCGAACAACAGTCTACCGTATTTAAGATCAATGCGTCTTATGGTTTTGTATTGTGTAACAATGAAACAAACGAGTGTCGCTATTATTATGCCAGTAGAAATAACAGACTTTTCAATGAACCCGCTCTCATTTCAGACGAAACATCATTCCAAAAGTTTTTGGATGAATTTCTCAAAGAAGATGTGCTGGAATATGCTCGAACACTTCGCCCAAATTCCAAATGGGTGGTTCAGCATATCACGAATGTGACGTTCTACGTGTTTTGTATCAAAGATCATCCGATAGGTACTGGAATTGATCTCCCACTTTACATACTAAATAACAAGTCCATTGTTTCTTTAGCCAACAGCCATAGAGATGGTCGGGTATATGACGATAACTTGTGTCTTTTTAGATGTCTAGCTCTTTTCCGAGGGGTAGATCCTCGATGTCTTGAAACCAAGGCCAAAAAATTGCTGAAACAGTATACAGGCCTACCTCATGTTTCCACCTCAGAGTTTTCAGGCGTTAGACTCGGTCATTTGAGTAAAGTGGAAGAGTTCTTTAAGATCAATATTATGGTGTACGAGTTACAACCAGTACAATGTAGTGATGATGTAGATGTGACAGAATGTGAAAAGAAACTGGCAGACAATGATAATGTAACAGTAGCCGCTAAACTCGTCCGACGGGGACTGGACAAATTTCCAGATACTATGTATGTAAATCTATACGAAAATCATTTCAGCTTCATCACAGATATTGAACAATATTGCCAAAATTTCCAATGCCGCACATGTGGCAAACTTTGGAAAACTCGAAAGTCACTTCATCGACACGAAAAAATGTGTACTTCTAAAGCAACTAAGCATATTTTCCCTAAGGGAAGAGCTACATTTCACAACCCCTTTACAATATGGGAAGAGTTGGCTGATGAAGGGATTTTGGTTGAAGAAGACCGCAGATACTTTCCTTATTTTGCTACCTTCGACATGGAGTCTTACCTAGAAAAGATAGAAAACGGCAACGACCTGAATGATACCCCCACTGACAAATTACAATATAGCTCTAGACATATTCCGATGAGTGTAAGCGTTAACTCAAATGTTCCCGGGTACACGGAACCATTTTGTCAAGTGTCCGATGGAGACTCACAAAAACTAATCGATGACACTGTGATGTATATGTTAGAAATCAGTCGTCGTTCTTATTCTTTGCTTCAGTCTTTCTACAAGGACGTCACAGAAAAATTAGATCTAAAAATACAAGAATTTGAAACCTCGCAAACGAAAAACAAAGACAAGCCTAAGAAAGCAACCCATCTCATGAGACTAAAACAACGGTTTGTCAATCACATCGAAGAACTGCCTGTGGTTGGGTTTAATTCGGGGAGGTATGACATTAATGCAATTAAACAATTTCTCTATCCTTCGCTTTTAAAGTATGATTCGGTCGACTTTGTGATAAAGCGAAACCATAATCACATGGCTCTGAAGTCGCAGCATCTCCAGTTCTTAGATATTTCAAATTTTCTTGCCCCTGGATTTTCGTACGCAGCATTTCTAAAGGCATATGACTGCGAACAGGGGAAAGGTTACTTTCCTCATGGCTGGGTAGATTGCCTCGATAAACTGAATGAATCTGAACTTCCCCCTATTGAAGCTTTCAGGGATAATCTCAACCATACCTCCTTTTCAAGAGAGCAGTATGAATACTGTCAGCGCATCTGGAAACAAAATAAGATGTCTTGCCTGAGAGATTATTTGATATGGTACAATAATCTCGACGTTACACCTTTCATTGAAGCTGTGGAGAAGATGCGTGAGTTCTATATAAATCTCAAAATCGATCTGTTCAAAGACGGTATTTCAGTTCCTGGACTTACCATGAAGTATCTGATAAAATGTAGCCCAGAGGCACACTTTAGCTTGATCTCGGAGAAAGACAAGGATCTCTATTACACATTCCGTGATAATTTGGTGGGAGGTCCGTCTATCATTTTTCATAGGTATCATGAGCGTAACGTAACAAAAATTCGTGGGGGTAAGCCATGTAAAAAGATAGTTGGTTTTGATGCAAATGCGTTGTATCTACACGCAATTATGCAAAGAATGCCAACAGGCCACTATGTAAGACGACGTATCGAGAATAACTTTAAGCCAGAAAATAGGCATCCGATCGCCCAAGAGTGGTTAGAATACGAAAGTTTTTGTCGACAAATTCCCATTCGACATGCCGGTAACCATTCTGAAAAGAAAATCGGACATCTACAACTTCCCGTGGATGGCTTTTGTGCCGAAACCAAACAAGTATTTGAATTTCATGGATGCTACTTCCATGGACATCCTTGTCATCTCAATAAGGGTCAGACAAAGAATACCAAACTGGGAAAAACTATGGAGGAATTGCTGGAAAAGACCGAGGAAAAACGGCGATACGTACAAAGTCTGGGTTATGAGTACATTTCCATTTGGGAATGTGAGTATAAACAAATGCGCAAAACTGATCCCAAACTAAGCGCTTTTCTCACGGAAAGGTTTCCTCCTCCTAAATACCGTCATGGGTTGACCCAAGAGAATCTTCTCTCTGCTATTCAACATGGTGCTCTCTTTGGGTTCGTTCAGTGTGATATCCATGTGCCTGATCATCTTACAGAACACTTTTCAGAAATGTGCCCAATTTTTAAGAATGTAGACATATCTAGAGAAGATATCGGGGACGTGATGGGATCCTACGCCAAGGAACATGACATCATGAACACTCCTAGGCGTAGCTTAATTGGTAGTATGTTTGGCCAGAACATTCTACTGTACACACCTCTACTCCAATGGTATCTTCGCCATGGATTGGTCGTATCCAAGATACACCAGTTTGTGGAGTACAAGCCCGTTGCCTGTTTCAAACACTTTGGTGAAAGCGTGTCAAATGCTAGACGTAGGGGTGATATTGATCCCTCTAAGAGCATTATAGCTGACACCATGAAACTCATCGGCAACTCGTCTTATGGTAAAACAATAACAAATAAGGAAAGACATCGAAACGTCAATGTTTGCGATGGGAAGAAAGCCGAGAAACACGTTAACGATACATTTTTCCGGGACTTGAACCCCATCTCAGACAATTGTTACGAGGTTGATATGGCAAAGAGAAAGATTACCATGGACCTTCCTGTTCAAATCGGTCATGCCGTCTACCAATTAGCGAAACTACGTATGCTTCAGTTTTATTACGATTTTCTCTTGGAATACGTGGATCTGTCAGACTTTCAAATGTGCGAAATGGATACTGACTCCGCTTATATCGCCATTTCGTCCGAGTCGTTCGATAACATAATCAAACCCAATATGAGACAGAAGTATGAAAACAACAAGGCACACTGGTTTCCTCGAAACGATACCCCCGAGAACGCTCGATATGATAAGAGAACACCTGGGTTATTCAAAGTAGAGTGGGAGGGGGATGGGATAATAGCACTTTGCAGTAAAACGTATTACTGTTTTGGTCCTACTGACAAATTCAGTTGCAAAGGGATCAATAAGAAACAAAATGACATTTCAAAAGATACGTACCTGCAGGTACTCCGTTCAAAGGTTGCTGGTAGTGGCATCAACAAAGGATTTCGTGTGGTCCAAAACGGAATTTCCACTTATTCACAAATTAAGAATGCCTTTACCTACTTCTATCCAAAGAGAAAGGTATTGGAAGACAACGTTTCAACTACCTATTTGGACATTTAAGATAAAGTGAAGCTGTTGTCATTAGATCATTCTCTCTGCGAAAGATAAATATAGCTACAAACGGGAGTTTTGGGACTGTAAAATGTCAAAATTTTCAAGCTCGCTCGCTTCGCTCGCTGGCATTGAATCGTTATGCCACTCTCCTAATGTTGCTGTCAGTAATTGCCAGCAGTTGCGTCCGATGCCCCCCCCCCCCTTAATTTCCAAAGCGAAAGATATAGCTACAAACGGGAGTTTTGGGACTGTAAAATGTCAAAATTCTCAAGCTCGCTCGCTTTGCTCGCTCGCATTGAATCGTTATGCCATTCTCCTAATGTTGCTGCCAGTAATTGCCAGCAGTTGCGCCCGATGCGCCGCCCCATTAATTTCCAAAGTGAAAGATAAAGCTATATAAACCCCAGTTTTGGGACCGTAGAATGTCAAAATTTTCAAGCTTGCTCGCTTCGCTCGCTCGCATTGAATCGTTATGCCATTCTCCTAATGTTGCTGCCAATAATTGCCAGCAGTTGCGCCCCCATTTATTTCAAAGCGAAATATGTAGCTACAATTAAAACTCCAGTTTTGGAACTGTAGAATATCAAAAATTTCAAGCTCGCTCGCTTCGCTCGCTCGCATTTTATTGTTATGCCATTCACCTTATGTTGCTGACAGTATATAATTTGTCGATCGTTTCACACCGTCATTCCATAATCCATGTAAGGAAAATTTACAATGTTCCTCAATGACTGCGTTGTTAATTTAATGTATCACATTCCGTAATGTATTGTAGTCCCATTATTGCTCACGCACACACGAACAAGCATACAGACCGTCAAAATTACTTTATGGTTCCCCCCATGTTTCGACCCACCGTACGCCACTTTACATATTATATATATATATATATATATATATATATATATATATATATATATATATATATATAATAGATGTGTGTGTGTGTGTGTGTGTGTGTGTGTGTGTATGTGTATATTGTGTAACATTGCATGGTCTAATCTTGAGCCCCCTCCAATGTTTGCCCCCCCAATCCAAAACTGATATACATTTTGTTATCTTTGTTTGCTTGTTTTGACATTGGATAGTATCAATGCACGCTCTCAATAATGAAAGGAACTGTATCATATAGTTGTCACATCGCAGTGTCATCGGTTAGTCGTTGATAACCTAAGCTTTATATGTGAAATGCTTTTGACCTTTCTTTTCTCTCTCTCTCTCTCTAAGTGATAATATTCTGTTTCATTTTTACGAGTGTATTTGTCCTGTATATTGCGTATTTTTTACTCACGTACACGCAGTATGGCACACCATTAAAACCGATGGTTATACCGTCAGTCAATTCAGACCCGCATGTCAAAACTGACTTCCCAAGTGGTACATTGCATAGAACTGTTCTACGACATAAAACTGATTAAAACATGGCCCGTCTTTTACTAGTAATTCTGCAGTGTAAAGATATGTTTTGTGTTCATTCGTGTGATTATTATCACAGGTGCTGATGTACTGTTGTATAAGTCTCATTTATGTCTTTGATAGAGTGAGGTGTGCTGTACATGTATTAGTTTTTCTTCGAAATGCAGGCTATACAAGATACTGGACAGAATTGTTGTAAATAATGATTAATAGATGTATATCTGGTGCACGCAAGAGTCAATGGACACTTGCACGCATGTATTCTTTAGTTTAATCATCGTAATATACAAGTATGCAAGCTAACACAATTAATCTATGTCAAGAAAAAACTTGTTTGTAGTCTTTTTCTATGTTTCAGCCACATTTTTTTTTTGTTATTTGTATGATATATTTATAACTTTAGCTCGTATTTCATGCCAACGCTTTTTTCGATCATACTCCATTCTCAAAAAGTGTGGAGTGTTAACTCTAATTTGTCCTACAATTGTCAATTTGTCATTAGTCTTTTGATTTTATGAACTGTATTGTTATCACTACAGGAATATAAACTGTCTTTTTGTTCTTGTCAGAAACAAACCTATTATTGTTGCGTTTGTATTTTCATAACTTTTGTAACCGTAAGTCAATAATCAACGATCATGCATAGTAACGTAAATAAACACAACGCCGAAGTAATGTTTGCATAACAACGGCTTAAGTTTGGTTTTGCATATATAGGTGGTTCGTCGACTGTTAATACGAATTTACAGTCACTTATTTTTATTGCCGTGAATTAGCAGAGAAGGGTTTTACAACATTCATCGTCTATATATTTGCAAAAATGTTTATATTCTTATATACTTGAGACGCATCAAGCTTGGAAGCGTTCCTTCGGGCAAAGCACAGGAAATGCAAATGGCAAAGTATCTCATCAGACGAATAGATGTAAATACATTCAATATTTCATGAGGAAACAGATCATTTGTATTTTGTACAAAAGTGTTTTTGATTGTATTCATTCTCAAGACGGCTGACTTTTAATTCAGTTGTTAATTGTCATCGTGACAATGTACTGCATTGTTTTTGGCTCAATATTTTTTCTATGCTAAGAAATGATAACGTGTTCGTTTCTATTTTAAATATTTTTTTTTTTTTGCAGTTGTCAGACAAAATGTTTTGAAAACGAGTAATCTCCTATAGTGCACAAATGCATGAAAATGTCAACCAAAACACAACCGCAAAGTATTCCATACGGATAATATAACAGAAGCATGATTTTATATCGTTTGTTGTATCGATTGTTCGTACAGGTTTACAGTAACTTTGTTCATATTAGCTGTACATAAACATAATTTCGTGTATAAAGTCTGAAAGCATATTACTTGTGAATATATGTGATCTGTGCCGAAAAAAAGAAGGTTAATCTGTGTATGAAATTTGAATCGATGTTTCTGCATTACAAGAACAAGAAGCGCATGTATTTTTCAAAGTGATGTACCCTAATAAAAAAAGAAAAGAATTGTATCTATCTAAATGCCAAATGTTGCAGTCTTTTCCCTAATCCTTCCTGGAACCAGTGATATGTTCGATACATCCGGCATGTGTGTGAGTGTTGGTGAATGACATTGTTCAATGACATGAGTACAGGAATTTTATTACGAAAAAACAATCAATATCTATACACAATATTCTTCTAAGCAATAAAAACGCAAGCAACAGATACAAAGAAAATGTACATTCATCAAGAATGTACAATGAAATGGGGGAACTTCACGGGACATGTGGCGACACATAACATCTACTTTCACAAGCACAAGTTAGGACAAGTTTTATGTTGGTCGGTAAACAAACCTATCATAAGCTCAAAACTTGTTAAAGATTTATCGCAGGAAAAACACAACTTAGCAGAAAAAAAAAGTGAAAAAGGAAACCTCGCAGAACATGTATCGCAACGCACAGGTAGCAACTAAAATTGCTTACACATAACACACAAATGAATGCGAGAAATGCAAATACATTCTCATTCGCGAACAAAATCATTCTTCATATTATCGTGCACGATGTAAACGTCCGCAAAATTAAATGAAGAAAACGGGCTAATGTTTCAAGAAAAAAAAAAAAAAAACTTCTTCGTTTTCGGTGTAGTATATCAAACCGACCAAACTACAAAAAACAAACCACGAAACGAAAATAACCACCTCTTAACAAAAATCTCGACTACGAATAAATGCGTCAATCCCATGCTTTTGTCGGGGAATACAACGAGAGTTATCTATCTGATATCATAACTCGATAATAACAGACATGTATAATCATCTCTACTGTTTATTCAGCTTGGTACGATACAATGATGAATTCCCTCAAGCTCTAGCGTTTTGTTCTGTTTTGCTCTATTTTGTTTTGTTTTGTTTTGTTTTGTTTTTGTTTTTATTGTATTGAAGTTCAGAGGAAAATTCAATTACAACGTCGCAGTAAAAATTGCTCGCTCTGAATATGTCGATATTGCAAGTGATATGCTCCACAGCCACCAAAAGCCGAGTGAACGTGAACTCGAGTAAAGGAAATTCAAATCTCCCGCCCCACTTCATGGAGATGGTTTCTGGCACCAGCTTGCTTGCTTACTGTGAATATCTATGGGAAATGTGAGCGATACACTCAACACCCATGTAAAGGCCGAATGAACCTGAAGTCGAGTAAAGGAAGTTTTAAATTTCCCGCCCCACTCCATAGAGACCAGTCATTTCCTACGGGTTACGTAATACCATCGACTTAACTGGCCACTGTACCAAAGATACATGTACTACTGCGTTTAATGCGCACAGGGCACTTTCAAACCTTCGCCTTTATTGATTGCACAAGCTTGCACAATCAAAGGTTGATCAAAACACGCATCACTATCAAAAATTACTGGTAGTCTACTTCACGCGTGGTGTTCGCGTTCAATTGTTATGTCATTGTCACGCATAATCGAGTGAAATACTGGATAAAGTCATGGATTCACATCCAACAACATGCGAACTATGTAAACATACTGAATATATTCTTCGATTTAAGTGATGCGCTCATGAGCTAAGATTTTGTTTGTGTTGCAAATAGAGTAATGTGTTTATAATTTTTGCTTACCAAAGCGAGTCATATTATTTTAACAACAATAACAACAACAAATGGATCCGTTTGTATAGATAATTGGTTTGTAATTTGAATATTATGTAAATCGCATGCGTTGAGGAGTTTCATTCCTGTTGTTCATAGAGTAAACTGTATATAATTTTTGCTTACCAAAGTAGTTTATATCATTATAAAACAACAACTAGGTTCGTTTGTAAACACGTGGTTTCTACTTTGAATAGCTATACATGTATACCGCGTACGTCTATGAATCGGTTGACACGATTATCATTTTTTTTTCTATCTTTCTTCGTGTATGTAGCCTGCCTAATTCTAACGCAAAAGATTCGAGGCATTTAAAACTTCCGAGTATATTGTTATTCATTTAGGCTACATCATGACCCGTTATCCCCTCATAAACTTCAAAAATGTATATATGCGACGTATCCTATCCACTCTACAATATGAACGGGCAATAATGAAGATCATTTTGCTGCACGATACCTCATATACGAGGCTCCACGCTACAATTTCGTTGAAAACTGAGTGACACGTTCACGAATAAAATCGTCACTACAGCTCATTCGTTTAGCTCCGCAGAGCGCTTACCCTTTCTAAAAAAAAAAAAAACAAAAAAAAAACAAAAAAACAAAAAAAAAAACAAAGTACACACACAACAAAAACAACAACAAATGTCGCGCTCCGCATCCTGTCCTGGCGATTGTAAAAGATTCCACCCTCACCTTCCTAAAAAGAAAGACAACAACAAACAGCCCTCCACATCTCCGACACCTTGTCAAAATTCATACACACTCACATTCCAAGATAAACACAACTACAACGGAGCGCTCCACATCTTATGGTCACGGCGCTTGCAAAGGCTCCACGCAACAAATATTCAGGTTCGTGGCACGCTGATTTGCATATTTTTTACGAATACGTCATCGGTGATAATACGGCTTCATGCATTCTCATAAGGCTCCACATAGTGCTCACCTTTACAAAACAAAGACAACAATCACAAAGGTAGCGCTCCACATGTGATAGAGCTCTTGTAAGGGCTCCACGAACGATGGATTTGCATTCATCGTAGGTTAATTTGCATATTCAACGATAAATCATCGACAAAACTATTGCTTCGATACATTAAATACAATATATCAGGCCCCACAACTAGAACTCCCACCCTCCCTCTAAGAAACGACATAAATGTAACGCTCCACATGTCGCAATCACAGCTCTCAAGGCTCCACGCTCACCTTCCTAAACAAGCAAGCAAGCAAGCAAGCAAGCAAACAGAAAGCAGTGTAGAGCTCCACATCACACGAGTCTCACTGCTTGTAAAGGCTCCACGAACGATGGGTTTGCATTCATGATAAGTTAATTTACATATTCACTGGTAAATCATCGGCAATATTATGGCCTAATGCATACGCATCAGGCTCCACAGCTTGAACTCCCATCCTTCCTCTAAGAAACGAAATAAATGTAACGCTCCACACGTCATGGTCACAGCACTCATAAGGCTCCACACTTAAATTCCTAAATAAACAAGTAAGCAAACAAACAAAAAGCAAATGTAGCGCTCCACGTCACACTAGTCGCACTGCTTGTAAAAGTTCCACGAACGATGGGTTTGCATTCATGATAAGTTAATTTACATATTCACTGGTAAATCATCGGCAATATCATGGCCTCATGCATATGCATCAGGCTCCACAGCTTGAACTCCCATCCTTTCCTCTAAGAAACGAAATAAATGTAACGTTCCACATTATAGTCACAGCACTCAAGGCTCCGCACTTACCTTCCTAAAACAAACTTTAAACAAAACAAAAGCAAATGTAGCGCTCCACGTCACAGCCCTGAAGGCTCCACACTTACCTTCCTAAAACAAGCAAACAAACAAAACAAAAAAGCAAATGTAGCCACCCACATATTATAGTCACAGCCCTGAAGGCTCCACACTCACTTTCCTTTAGAAAAAAAAATGTCACATCGTTCGCCATACGCAAGGCTCCACGCTTAGATTCACATTCGTGGCAAGCTGATTTACATAGTCGAGAATTAATCAACATACGACATCATCGACCTCGTACATATTCACACACAAAAAAGAAAAAATTCTGACAGCTCCACAACACCGTCAAGCTTTCATAATTATCACGACATCATTAACCTCGTACATATTCACAAAGACAGGCCCTGACAGCTCCACAACACCATCAACCATTCATAATCTTATCTAAAGGATGGGCTCATTTCCCCCCTTATTAACGCTATCTTATCCTACCAGCAAATAATAACATCATACATATTCATGTATGACGCCATCTTATGCATATTCAATTATGACGTCAAGGTGGAGCTCCACCGGCTCCACCGGCTCCACCGTGGGTCGAACGGGTACATAGATATACTACTGACATACATTCCAGACGATTTTCATAATTTCGCATCGTGTAGTACATAATTCGACAGCTCCATGTATAGATTTGTGGAATTTATTGTGATTCTTGATCAGAGAAACAATACTTTGAAAAACCTTAAACAAATTACACTGAACAAGGATGAGGTTCACATATTCAGAAATGTAGCAGTGTAATTCCATTACAATACCGCTTGCTTGCGAGTTCACCTGTGTATAATCTATGCATGCCTTTTTCTTTTGTTCTGCTTCCTTGAGCCCCAACTCATGCCTACTTATGGTGACTCTGCCATGTCATCATCCTTGTTCATTGCAATTTGTTCTAAAATTTGAAAATATTCTTATTCTTCATCCCAGTTATCATGAAATCTGAAACTCTGTCCTCAGTATAACTAATATATAGTTGTTCAAATGCAAAAATCTGAAAATCATCTGGAGGTCTCCTTTAAGCATTGGCAAACAAATTTGGCACGATTTAACGCACCCTGATTAGATTTGTTTTACAAAAATAATCCTATAAAATGATCTCAAATGAAAATCACGGCGACTTTGCACATTTAATCATTGAAAGGCAAAAAAAAAATGTTCACAAATGTCATAATCTAATATGTTGAGTTGAGTTTATTAACAACATACCTGTGAATATGATAACATGATAACATGAAATTCCATAGGGTAAGATACAATAACATGATTTTTTTTTTTGTGAGAATACGAGGATTTTGTACAAGGTTCTTACAGCTATGCAAGCATATATTTTACACACTTTTATTTATCTTACATAAGAATACATGTGGTATAATAGATTTAGTTTCGTTGTGATACATTTATTACTGAAAAGGCAGAGTATGAATAAGTATGTAATGTAGACATACGCATAGACAAAGGTTCTGGAAAAAAAAGATATAGAGAAAAAATAGAAAAACAGAAGATAATGTTGTTAAAGGGGGAACCAAAAGTTAGCACAAGTGCTAGTCGAAAATGGTTCTCCCATTATAGCTACATGTATATTTAAGCTGCTTATTGCAAGGTCTACTCTTTTAAAGTAACTGTAATATAAAAGTAAATTAAACTAAACGCTGAATATTCTTTTCATCACTAAACTTCATTTAACAAGTGATTTTTTTAGGTTTCTTCGAAATGAAGATCTTGTTCTTTCCTCTTGAATATTTTTGGGCAAACTACTCCAAAACTTTGATCCGACAAAAGATATAGAAAATGTACCATGTGTCGTTTTACATTTCGGGAGTCTAAGCATGGAATGATCTTTTCCTCTAGTAAATTTTGAAATAAGAATGAAAATTACAATGAAAATTGCAAAGATTTTAAACAATTTTCGTTGTTGTTGTGAATGTTTACCACTAATTAACTTCGCTTCCAAAGTTTTGGCAAGCTTGTGACAAATGTGATAAAAAGGCTGGCCTCCAAGTCTAGCTTACGCGTACATTCGAGACTAGCCCCCCGGTTGTCTCGAATGGGTACGTTCATCGAACCATCGAACATACTCCGCTCAACGCACCCCTTCGAGACAAACGGTGGGGGGGGGGGGGCGGCATCACCTACTCTGATAGTCCAACGAAGGCAGACATACTCAATCACCAGTTTGCCTCCGTCTTTACCAGTGAAGAGCCCACAAACAACATCAAAGACCTTGGGAAGCCATGTCCAATGAGCAAGATCATGACCATCAACCCTGCCGGTGTCTACAAGCTTTTGTCTGAACTGGAAACACACAAAGCGTCAGGTCCTGATAATATACCAACCAGACTCCTGAAAGTGTTGGCTCTGCAACTAACACCAGTCTTTACACTTCTGTACCAAACATCCCTAGATCAAGGAAAAATCCCTGATGACTGGAAAGAGGCAGACGTCACGCCGATTTGCAAAAAGGGTGACAGAAACAAAGCGGAGAACTACCGTCTTATCTCGCTAACTTCAGTCTCATGTAAAATTCTCGAGCACGTAATACACTCTGCTATCATGGACCATCTGGAAGACAACAACATTCTCTCTGATGCCCAGCATGGCTTTCGCAAACGTCGCTCATATGAGTCTCAGCTCATTTTTGCCATTCAGGGGCCCGTTTCATAAAACTTGTTATCAGTGACAACTGCCACATTTCTGTGACAAATTTGCTCTCAGCCAATCAGATGTAAGGATTTCAGTAGCTTGTCACATTTATGACAACTTGCCACTGATGACAAGTTTTGTGAAACGGCCCCCGGACTTCGCCAAAGGCATTAACGACAAAGAACAACATGTTGTCATTCTACTTGACTTCTCAAAAGCCTTTGATAAGGTGCCCCATGCCAGACTCCTTCACAAGTTGCATCATTATGGCATCAGTGACAACACCCACAATGGATTACCGACTTCCTTCACAACCGGAGCCAACAAGTAATCCTTGAAGGGTCAACATCAGGTACTGCCAAAGTCAAATCCGGCGTACCGCAAGGTAGCGTGTTAGGCCCGTTCCTCTTTCTCCTCTTTATTTACGACCTGCCTGATAGTATGTCTCGCTTGGCTTCACCGTCAGGCTTTTCGCTAATGACTGCATGCTTTATGGAAGAATCAACTCAGAGGCCGACACAAAACACCTGCAAGAGGATCTGGACGCCCTGCAAGAATGGGAGAGAGACTGGCTTATGGAATTCAACCCCCTCAAGTGTCAAGTCCTCACCATCACAAACAAGAGGAAACCTGTTGAGTGGTCCTACAGCATCCATGGCCAGATCCTGGCAAAAGCAGAAACAGCCAAATATCTTGGAATCCATCACAAGAACAACATGAACTAGACTCCCCACATAAAAGCTGTCACCAAGAAAGCAAGTAGCATCAGTGCATTCTCGCAACGAAACATCAGGCCTTGTCCTCGAAAGACCAAAATGTTGTGCTACTTGGCATTAGTTCGTCTTGGAATATGCCAGCACAGTTTGGGACCCCCATACTCAGGAAAATATCCAAAGGCTGGAAATGGTTCAACGTCGATATGCCCGCATCGTCATAGGGGACTATCATAGGACAAGTAGCGTGACAACGATGTTGCACCAACTCCAGTGGCCATCTCTTCAAAAACGCCGAGCTCAGCTCAAGATGCTGGGGATGTATCGCATCCTCTACCAACTCACAGACATCCCCATATCAATCTCTTGTCGGTAACAACATCAAACCGTGGACACTCTCAACAGCTTCAAGTACCCTTTGCAAGAACCCTACTCTACCAGAAATCATTCTTCCCCGACTCCATAAGGCTTTGGAACTCTCTGCCAGAAGCCCTCATCAAATATACCTCTGCTGACAGTTTGAGGCAGGAGGTACAGAAACTCCAGCTCCGATAGAAGGGGAATGCTGTTTTTTTAGCTGCACTTAGTTATCATATAGTTGTTTTATATGGCACTGTACATACACCACACCAGACCCGCCAAACAGTGCGAAAATACACCAGATGGTGGACTGCACTTACTCGGAAGAAGAAGGAGACGCCGTAATGAGAACAGCGTCTCATAGCTATGTTCACCAGGGCGAGAATAGAATACGAAGGTGGGGGGGGGGGGGGGGGGGACAGGAAAATGTCTCATCTACATACGGCCCACTACGTTTCGGGCAAACGGGGCTGCCGTGGTCGCCGGGAACATGGTGTAAACGCAGTATTACTCAAACTGACGTCATTTGAGTTCAACGCTGTGTCCCCTATACTCCTATGAGAATGACCATTTAGAATGGAGCAATTTTCCTGATTTTCAAGGACGTTGCGGGAAATTCCTCCGGTGAAAAGGCGAAAAGCTCACTTGGAAATATGGCTCAGGGGACAATATAAAAAGACATAATAGAACAGTTACGACACACTTTAAAATTAGATCTAATACAAAATATGAACGCTAAAGCAGCACTACAATCTTGTTGGAGCGATAAGATATACGAATATACAAAGGGATTTACCTACTGGTATATTGTGTCCCTTTCTGCATATTGTTACCTTACAAACGTAATAAACATATTACAAGACCAACCATTTAGAGGGTACTGCCGTCCTATAAAAAAAAAAGTTTCATTTTATGATTGACGGATCACTGTTTCGCCATGGTATAATTTCCAAGTTGAGTACAAGACGTTGAGGAAGAACATCTAATAAAACGTGCATCAAATGATTTCAGGAAACAATTTTCTTTTTTTTTCTTTTTTTAGCCATTGCCTTAAGTCTTCATCATGTGAAGGGAGTTGTTTCCGTGTGGTGACAAGTCGTCGTGTTCTTCAATGTCACTATCGGGTAACTTCTCGCCATTTTTTCGTTCTATGAGACACACCCCGAACTTGTAGATCAAGATGACAAGGAAAGAATCAACGTATATGAACACATTGTAGAGCGACGGATAGAAAAGCATGTCAAGAAAAAGAGGCGATTCGGCGAACGTGAGGACGGTCAGCGTCAGTGCCAGGGACACATTCTGCGAGCCGGTCTCGAAGGCAATGGTGCGACACTTGTTATGGGGCTGTCGGAGCACGACTGCGAGTCCGTAGCCGATGGCATAGCCAAGCAAGGGCAGGAAGGCTGCACAAATCCATAGCTCCCAGGTGGCCTCGTGAAAAAGACGTGGATTCAATAAAATGTTGATCACGAAGACAATCACTATGCAGGTAAATGCGGCAACAATGCCCATCTGCACAAAATACCAAAAGAAGAAAGACGGGAAACTTCGATAATGCTGCAAGTGCTAGAAATTGTAGAATTGAAAAATAATGTAGTTTTGTGCATAGTTGTCATTTTTCTTGCCAAAGGCTCTATTGTCGGTATTTATTCATACCACGATTGAGGACCCAACGAAGACATAGGTCAACCAACACGCATTTTTTTCGCCTTAAAATATATACCTATTAACAGCTTATATTTATATGCTCATCAAAGTCGGGTTAAAGTATAACTCGGTCAAACATTAACTTTAGTATAATGTATTTAAGTACGTCTTTACCAAAATCGCTGGAATCACCAAACCAAATGCGATTGAAAGCATTATATAGCACTGCCTGCTCCCTGAAATCATTCACCAACTTTACAAAGAATTGCTTAAGTTTTCGATCCATAGTGAAGTTCAGGGAATATTGAGATTTATCACTTGAGGCAAATCTTTTTCATCAAGTTAATGGCAAAGTTCGACAGAGCAGATGTAAACGATTGCTATATTAGTAGTCTCTACACCAGTAGCGAGAAAGTCGGAAAAGGCGATATTCTGTCCGTTCTGTGTCTTTTTATGTAACCATAAAATCGATCATTTAAAGTTTCAAGTAGACAAGTTTTCATTTTCATCGAGCGGGAACACTCTTTGGTAAAGTATAGTTGTTATCATCAACATTCAAGCAGATTTGTACACTTACACATTTTTTTTGTATCGAATTATTACATGAGCTTATCTGTAATTTTCTTGATGTGATAATCCTGTGTCGAGTGACTGCATATAGCTGCGTTTTGGGACTTTTAACAGTACATGTACTTTACACGCCCTTGCTCACAAGAGGGAGACGCTTAACAAGTCCATCAAGGAGAAAATCGAAAAATCGAAGCGAGCCGGACAAACTTTAAACTTATCAACGGTTGTACATAATAATAGGCACGTGGTTATATTGAAAGAGTATAAATGGCTATCAGTGTGTGTCTGCTGTATAGACTGGGATCGGCTCACCCTTGTCACCCATTTCATCCACTCCTTCTTCCACCAGCGCAAGAACACCCCGAATACGATTGGAATCAGTATGCTGATGAGGGTTGTGACAATAGTGATGTACGGGATGACGACCTTGTCGTCCGTCCACACACGTGTGTAAATGAAGAGGTTAAGGGGCATCATCCCTATCGCAACGGCGGTCGAGACTGTAGTCATGCAAACACTGAACAGAAAAAAGGGAGAGAAAATTTGCAGGAAATTACATAATTCTTGTCTGATAGTCTGTCTTGGAGTCAATCACCAATGATAAACTATGTGTGTGTGTGGGAGGGGGTGGTTATAGATTTACAAACTTCTCGCTTCATTGATGGCCTCATTTATCTGTAATTCTTTTTACGCTGATGATTGATGTCCATCTAAAGAGAGAGATTAAGAGAATTTCTTTTTTTTTTTAAATATCAAAAACATGAAATATGTAAAAATATATCAGAGTCCTTTTTTGTGATTTTCTTGTATGCATCTATAAATAACTGAACATACTGTGAAGATTATTGTATATGGTTCATTTTTTCCATTCTTTGATAATTTTAATTCAATATACTATTTTTACTTAGTTTGGAAATGAAAACGATCTTTAATTCGAAGTAGAAGGGCCGTACGCCTGACCTTGGGATCTTTAGTTCACTCATAATCTTAATCCACTTATTCTATATAATTTTATCGTCCCAACACCAATAAAGACTTTTTATCTCACTTAGGGTCATTCGAATCAAATAAATGCGGCAAACCTAAGACAGACGTCTCCATCTGTCCAGTAAGTGAACACATTGGAAAGTGTTCCGCCGGGGCAGCATGCTAGCACAAGGAGGGAGATGGCGCCGGCCGCTTCAAGTTTTAGGGCCAGGCCGAGGCAGAAAGCAATGAGCGGCATAAGCACGAACTGGGACGTCATTCCGATGAAGAAGGCCACTGGACGCCGAAACTGTCACGTCAAGAACAACAGTAAAACTATTTATTTTACGAAATAATTTTATCACTGTATTCTGTGGGGAATATCAAAACGGCAACAAACTTACGGCTAGAACAAACAACAACTCCGCCACCAACAAACTCTCCCACAAAATAAAACATAACATTATTATCAAACGTATAGAGACAGTTCATAGTTTGCTATATCAACAGACATGGATACAAAGTTGATAATGTCTTCTAATGCTGTTTATGACTATCCTTGAGTGACATGACCACTTCGCTCTGGTATACAGCCAGTATTTACATCTTGCTGACATCTTCCAGGCAAGCTAATATCAATCTGTTAAATTCATTTGTTTATTTTTCTTGTTTGCATTGAGGCCATCAAACAGGCTTGGGGTGCAAAAGTGGTTAAGTGCAGGGCAAACTTCGCGATCAACGAAGCTAATACAGCCGAATTATTAACGACTGTATTACATGTTTTCCACGTGTATAGAAATATCTTCAGCGAGATTGGCTCTCATGCACATTGACCACGTGGCCTATACAGGGACATCCCACGAGACTGACATCCAGCCCACGGGTTCGTACAGCCCATCACGAGTCATAGGTCCTACAGACAATGAGTTCGCCACTAGGTAAAAACGGCCCACGAGTTACAACACAAATGTGTCGGTCTCGTAGGCCTTGTTTCCTAGTGTCGAATTCATGGGCTGTATGACTCGTGGGCTGTATAACTCGTGGACTGTACGAATCATGTGTGTCGGTCTCGTGACGTGCATCCGAATGTTGTAAGAAGTGGCAAAACCAACCTGCTTGTATCATCTTATACAGGAATGTCTTCATGAACATGGAATGTTTTTTTTCAACTGTTCAAGGAAGATGCATTAACCATTAGCTTGTGATGCTAATCAGCTGTCGAAGTCACAAGACTTATTTTTGTTCCCCAGTGCACTATACGGTAATGTCATGTCGAGTCGAGAGATACTTTGTATGCAACGTCAATGAATGTGAGCCTCCAATAATCTATTATTCCCCGGATACGTTATGGATACACTCCTATAATCATGTGTTTTGTTCTTTGCCTTTCCTCAAGGCTTGAGAAACACTGAAGAACACTGGCGTAGCCAAGGGGGGGGGGGGGGGGGGGGGCGATGGGGAGGGGGTCGCCCCCCTAAGATTTGGACCGGGGATTTGGGAGACGGAAAAAAAAAATTGCGTGGTGCATGTACATGAAGCGGGTCTCCCTTTCAACCTTTCATCAAGTAAGATCATAAATTTTTCAATATTTCACTTAAAGTGTGCACCAGATCGTTGAATTTCAATTAAAAAAAAATGCAAAATCTCTCGTGCTTGGGAGGGGGTGTCCCCCTCCCACCAGCGCGCCGGAACACTTCTGTTTTGTTTGTTGTTGTTTTTTGCTTGTTTGTTTGTTTGTTTGTTTGTTTGTTGTCTGTTTGTGTTTGTTTTTGTTTTTGTTTTTGTTTTTTTTTTGGGGGGGGGGGGCAAAATCTCGACCGGGGCACATCAATGTGACAGTGCAAGATCCTCGGCGAGGGAGCGAAGCGACCGATCGGGGGGAGGGTGTGGGAGGGAGGGGGATCCCCCTCCCACGGTAGGGATTTTTTTTTGTTGGTAAAAACAGAGTACAAAAGTCGCGTTTATAGAGCATTTAATTTCTAGGGAATTAAACATAGTGAGAAAAAAAGATCAGTGCGAAGGACTATGATTATAACATACGGGGGGGGGGGGGGGACATTATTATGTGAAGGTGTGAGATCCTCGGCAAGGGAGCGAAGCGACCGAGCTGGGGGAGCGTGTGGGAGGGAGTTATCCCCCTCCTACGGTAGGGCCTTCTTGTAAAAACAGAGTACAAAAGTCGCTTTTATAGAGCATTTAAAAGCAAATTTCTAGGGAATTAAACATAGCAAAATAGAAATAGTGCAAAGGACTATGATTATAACATACGGGGGTACATTTATGTGAGATCCTCGGCGAGAGAGAGAAGCGACCGAGCGGGGCAGGGGTGGGAGGGGGTTTACAAAAAAAAAGGACTTTTTGTAAAAACAGAGTATAAAAGTCGCGTTTATAGAGCATTTTAAATCAAATTACTAGGGAATTAAACAAACAAACAAAAATCACAGCGAAGGACTATGATCATAACTTATGGAAACTATTCATTTTACTTTAAGTACGGGCAGAGCGAGCGAGCCACTTTCATATTGCCATTCGTCTGAAATGTATTCATAAAAAGCTTAAACTTGATCACATTGTTCGAGCAATGAAAAATATTCTTGTATTGCTAGAAAGCATAGGTTTACTCATGAGTAAATATTAGCGTATAGATAGATAATAATGTATATTATTAGTGTATTATGATTTTCAGTTATGAAATTGACAACTTTTAGACATGAAAAGTGCCTTTATTGTTCATTTTGGTCTTAAAATAATTAATTAATTATTTGTTACAGGGGGCTATGGGGGGCAAAAATTCGTTTTGCCCCCGATAATTTCATGGGGGGGGGGAGCAAGTGCCCCCTCTGTGCCCCTTTCCCTAGCCTTAGTACACTTTTTAGATTTTCAAAAAATTCTGAATAATTCTGAGTGCACAAGACTTATCACTAATATTCCGAAAACTCAAAGTTCCCTCATGTCCAAGGTGAATATCCCCTTTTAATCAACCCTTTCCTCGCTCAGTACCCCCCGATCATTTTTTTTAAATAATTTCCCAAATATTCCATCAAATATGCGTACAAGAGATTTCTCAATTTCAACTTTAAAAAGGCAAAAGCTCCTTTGAGCCTTGAACATAAACAGTTTTCCAAATATGCCACAAAATGTGTGCACCAAAACGTTTAACTGCAATCAGAAAATACAGAATCTCCTTCCACAGACTTGTTACACTTCTCTGAATGACAAATTTCCAGATAGTCCAACAAAACTGTGCGCCAGATTGTTGAATTGCAGTTCTAAAACTGAAAAAAAAGCTCCCTTGAATATGGGAGAGGCATCTTGCCATCCTCCCATTGCTTGATCCCCTCTGTAGACTAAGTACACTTTGGGGAATGACAATTTCCGAATTTTCCACAAAAAAGTGTGCTCCAGGGCCCCGTTTTATCAAAAGATAAAATCGATTTTAAATGTCCTTACCACACAGGTTGCTATAGACTTAGAGTTGAAATCAACTTTATAATCAATTTTAACTCTTCATAAAACAGGGCCCAGATCGCTTTATTTCAATTCTAAAAACGCAAAAGCTCCATCGAGTGGGAGGGGGAATCCCCCTTTCACACTCTCCCCCTAAGCTCTACCTCACTAGACTTTGTACATATACAGAGATGATGCACATTCGGAAAGAGCTAAATTACGTGATTTTAAAATTTCAGTGGTAAAGTCCTATTTGTTTCCATTATCATTTGGCGCTGGAAAAAATTCTTAGTAAGTATTGCACCAAAAGTTTGCACCAGATACCTAAATTTCAGGTCTGAAAATGCAAAATCACCTTCGTGTGGGAGAAGAATGCCCCTTATCTATGCCCTCGTGTGCATGCTTTTTCTGTTTGATAGCTTATAACAGACAGCGTTCATGAATTAATACAACAAGTTATTTAAATGATACCATTTTATATAGGCAAATTGTTCAATGATAATCTACATCAAAATGTATTGCTACCTTAAACAAGTTTGACTGTTTCAAGGCGATAAAACACGGAAAAACATTGCATCAAATAATTGCACCATTTGAAACATCAAAACAAAAAAAATTCTCACCATGGGAGGGTAGACACCCCTCCCACACCCTCCCCTCCCCCCTCGCTCGCTCCGCTCGGTCGAGCTCGGTCGCGTTCATGATATTCAGTATAATTATTAAAACAAGAAGTTTACTTAAATAATACCATTTTATGGGCAAATCGTTGAATGATAATCTACATCAAAATATACTGCTACCTTAAACTTTAGTAAGTGGGACTGTTTCAAGTCGATAAAACAAGCAAAAGCATGCATCAAATTGCACCATTTGCAACATCAAAATGCAAAAAGTTCTCACCGTGGGAGGGGGGTTTCGGGGGGGATACCCCCACCCCCTCCCACACCCTCCCCTCCCCCCTCGCTCACTCCGCTCGCTCGAGCTCGGTCGTGTTCATGACATTCATTGTAAGAATTAATGCAAGATGATGCCATTTTATAGGCAAATTCTTCAATAATAATCTACATCAAAATATACTGCTACCTAACAAGTGGGACTGTTTAAAGGCTATAAAACACACAAAAACATACATCAAATTGCACCATTTGCAACATCAAAATGCAAAAAGTTCTCACCGTAGGAGGGGGACACCCCCCTCCCCCTCCCATACCCTCCCTCCCCCTCGCTCGCTCCGCTCGCTCGGGCTCGGTCGCGTTCATGGTATTCATTGTAATAATTGATACAAGAAGTTTACTTAAATTATACCATTTTATGGACAAATCGTTCAATAATAATCTACATCAAATTATACTGCTACCTTAAACAAGTAGGTGGGACTGTTTCAAGTCGATAAAACACACAAAAACATGCATCAAATTGCACTATTTGCAACATCAAAATGCAAAAAGTTCTCACCGTGGGAGGGGGACACCCCCCTCCCCCTCCCGCACCCTCCCCTCCCCCCTCACTCACTCCGCTCGCTCGGGCTCGGTCGCGTTCATGACATTCAGTGTAAGAATTGATACAAGAAGTTCATTTAAATGATGCCATTTATAGGCAAATTCTTCAATAGTAATCTACATCAAAATATACTGCTACCTTAAACAAGTGGGACTGTTTAAAGGCGATAAAACACGGAAAAACATGCATCAAATTGAACCGTTTACAACACAAAAATACAAAAAGTTCTCACCGTGGGAGGAAGACACCCCCTCCCATACCGCCTCGCTCGCCCCCTCCCACACCCTCCCCCCCCCCCCCCCCGATCAAAGCTACGCCGGTGGAAGAGACTGTAAGCCGTAAAATGCTTAATTCACGTTCAATAGGTTATCGCATAAGATCTAGTGGTAAGTGGGTCATGGCTTAACCTGTTAATTATTGATATGTGTGTGAGAGTCTGTTTGTCATACGGGCTTGTGAACATTATAATATACACGCACCGTCTCCTTGAAAGATTTGACATCAATGGTTGCTCCCATAGAGACCATTAGCAAGGCCAAGATTAGAATGTGTATGACCTGAGTGGCTCGTTTAAGAGCAGGATTGACAGTCGGGATCGCTTCGATGGTATCGTTGAAACTGGAATTCATGGCTGAAGTCGAAAGCATAGTTGCCATTGTGCCATCGTATTCCGTGGTGAAGACAAGCTTTCCCGTCATCTTGACTATAGTTCCTGGGTAGAAAGTTCGTGACCATGGTTAGTAATCCTTCATAACTTTTTTTTTCTTTTAAACAAAAAAGAGAGAATAGAACAAGAACCCATGTATACAGGCTTTAAACTTTCAAATACAACTAAAGAGCTATTCCACTGTTTTCCGTATAATCCTATGGGCAGTTCTGTACACAATCATATGCGTATCCAACAGATAAAGGAAAATATGAATTTTCTATTATAGTCACCATGGTCATTATACTTCACACCAGAATGGGGGAGGGGTTATCAGCATATCATCATCATCTGAGTCATTAATGATAGGTCATACTTGATGTGATATGACATTTTAAGGTAATAGTGGGGGCGCAAGGGATTTTTGGTTCAAATTTTTCCAAAAGCACCAAAATTTGGCACACATGTAGCCAAAACCATACTATTTCGATTTTGGATGGGCGCCAAGAAGGGCGCCCTCTGGGGCGGCCATATTGGCAAAATCCAATATGGCCGCCATATAGGTTTAAAGGTCACTTGCATTTGAAAACATAAAAGGGTTACAATCATTTAGAAAGTCAGCTTAAGAGGTTTTCTGGGTCAAGGAATTCGAATCTGAAGTTGATTTTATGGTCTGAAGTCATTTTTTCCTTATAAGGCCACCTTAAGGTAATTTAGGGGTTTATTATTATTATTATATAACAGTTTATTGAATAAAATGGCTTGCCTATGGTCAATATTCCAGGAATGCCAGCCTTAGTAATAGAATTGCAGTTGTCGACGGCTGAAAAAAAAAGAAGTATTTCTTGTAAAGGGCGGCATATTTGCAAAATCCAATATGGCTGCCACCTACGTTTAAAGGCCAGTATAACAATTAAAAACCTTTTTAAAGTGTTACAATAATTTGAAAAGTCAGCTTTAGAGGTTTTATGGGTCAAGGAATTCGATTCTGAAGTTGTTTTTATAGTCTGATTTTCTTTGGTCATATTTGCGGAATTCAATATATTTGCATTTGCTTTAATGACAACCACAAGAGCTAGGTAGAATTATGGGTAATGCCCTTTCAAAGAGTTTTCAAGATTTCAATTCCATTCAATTCAATTCAATCATAGTCTATTTCCAATCAACGAAAATCAAAACATAGTACAAAGTATGCATGTCATGAAATAATATTGTTCAAACATTTGCAAAATATTCATGTAGTATACGAGATAGATTATATAACAACATATATATATATATCATGGCTCGACACTAAGTATTTTGTTTGGTGGCCCGATGGGGCCACCAAAATCCTAAATTTCAAATTTTTGGTGGCCCGAGAGAAAAATTTGGTGTCCCGAAAAAAAAACAACATTAAAAGTCCTTTTTTTTAAAATGAGTCAAATATTTAAGTTTTATGATAGTGAGAATTAGAAGTTGGACATATCTACTCATAAATAAACTTCAACAAACTTGCAACACTCACTCTCAGGCACTCATTCAATCCTTTTCATCCATCCTTTAAACAGATTTAACTGCTAATTTCCGGCGCAAAAAGATACGAATTCATTGACATACTTTTCAAAAAATGTTGGTGGCCCGAGGCGGGCCACCAATTTTGCCCTTTCTTGAAATTTGGTGGCCCGACTTTCATTTTTTGGTGGCCCCGGGCCACCGGGCCACCGTTAGTGTCGAGCCCTGTATATATATATATATATATATATATATATATATATATATATACAATAGTTTGGAGGAACAATGCATATATACTTCGTGGGCGTGCGGAAAATAAATTCGATTATGGAAATTAGTGATCCACTAAAAAGCAAAGCTTGTGGGACGTGGATCGCTGTATAATAATGAGTAAACAATATATCAATTAAGGGCGTTTTTTTATAGCTGTTTATCTAATATAGATTATTTAAATCATTTATAGAAATATACATGTAGTTATTTTGAGATACGCAGGTCGGGAAAAAGTAAAATAAAAAGATTTTGATTATTAGATTATTATTTTCATCTTCATCTGCAAGGAATGCAATAAAAACATACATATACGAGAAATAGAATCCTATTGCTACCTAGAATACATTAATAGTTTAGCAATAAGGGGGGGGGGGGGCTACTGTCTATATTACCAGCGTCCGTGACGTTGCCACTAAAAAAAAAGAAGTGTTTTTATTTCTCTGTTGCAGTTCAGATGAAGATCACTCCTTATCTGGATGAAAAAAAGAAAAAGAAATCTGTCGTGTCTAAGACAGTTTTTAGTACATCAGGTTGGCATCAATTTGCTATTTTCGAACTTGTGTAAGAAAGTCAGATTCTAAAGTCCTTAGGCCCTATAGGAAATTTTATGTGCCTCCACAGCTAAATATGCCGTTCAGAGAACATGACGGTCTTGGTGACCCCATGTAGGGAACAAGCATATTTCACAGGTGCCACAGTGACACCATTAACAGGGTACAGATTAGATATGCTATAGTACAACTTTTATGACACCTTCTAGGGTCTATTAAGATTCTATCCAAAGTGCTTGAACGCAAATTGGTATGATATCACACTACTTTATAAGTTGGTATCTCGTTGGTCTGAAGACTATAGGTTGCAACTTTACTCTCCGCAACATCTCGACGACGCACGTCTCCTGGAGACGAGCCCAATCTTCAGGATTCGCAGGAGAATCGAACATTTTCGATTTTTGCAGAGACTATTTCCATCTTCCAGTTTGTCTCCGAGAAGTCTCTGCGAAGTCTCCATCACTGTGGCCATATCGTGGGGACTAAATTTGTCTGCAACATCTTCGAGATGTCCCCGCATCTTGTGGGGACCGTAATAACATAATGGCAACGAAAGGGAGAAGTCGCTGAGAAAAGACGTCTCTGATAAGTCCCTGCGACTGCAAAAGCCGTGCCAACATCCCCTTGACTTCCAAGCAAATGAGCTGTCCCTTTGTCTGAAGACGTCTTGGACGTCGCCCTGGAAATCGCGTTAGCTGTGACAGCGAAAATAATTTCTTCGAGACGCTGGCATTGCGACAATGTCTCCTCCCGTCAGATAGGCCCTCAATCCCCCCCCCCCCCCCCACACACACACACTTTAAGTTTGCAGCAATATCAAACTACTGACCATGACTCGTCTGACACCTGCTCTACATTGTGCATTTTCACCTTCATTCATTCATTCATTCATTCATTCATTCCATTATTTTTTTTTAACATTTCCATGTTTTCCACTCCCAATGCATGCCTTGAAACAGCTGTGGTGCAGAAGAATGAAATTTGGTACTGAAGCATTGCGGAGAGTGTCTGATAGTACTAGTAATTGCCATGAACCAGTGCCATCTTTCCTCCAACTCCACTCCCTGAAGTCAGGGATCACATCATGGCCCATACTGTCATGATTCCAGTAGAAACTCACTTGCAGCAGCACTCATCTTCGAAATGTTGATACAGCGCCGCTTGAGCAGATAGTGTGGTTTCTGATGATCTGCTCCCACGTTATGACGAGATGATGCCTACCCTCGTTGACGCTGGCTGCCCCACAAACCTTGTTGCTCATCAGTATCCCATACAACATCAATAGATGTTCAATTTCCCTAGTAATTTGCTATTTCAGTAAAGAAACGTTTCGTTTGATGAAAAAAGAGAATAAAAAAGATAAGAAAAAACCTTCAGCTGAATTGTCTTCACCTACTCTGATAAGATACTGCCATTAAAGGACTTTAATGATCAAATTTAGTTTGCCCCTAGAATACTGTCTGACCTGGATTGCGGAGCTCGATTCCCTGGAGGCTTCGGCCTTTGCTTCCTTCACTGAAGAAGCAGACGCTGTCTTGTCAAGGGAGAGCAGGCATACACCAATTTCAAGAGGAGGAGAATCATATCGCTTGGCAGCTGGATAGTTATATAATTGACCATGAAAGGTGACGAGGTGGCTCAGTCGGTAGCGTATGGCTTGCGGTCTGAAGACTTATGTTCCGGCGCGGGTTCGAATTCCACTTATCACAACTCTAGCTGAGCGATGGTGTGTGTTGGCATACCGTCCCCTCTAGTAGAGGCACAACACTTTGGACCTCATCACTTGGATATAAAAAGTGGAAGTCCCTTGTGTGAAAGAATCACAAACCCAGACACATGAAAAGATCCCGAATCGGCTTTCCGTTATCAGAAAACTCAAGGTGCATAAACCGGTTTTTTTAGTGGTCCACCCAGGGAGGTGACACCTCCCTGGACCACCGGCAAGTACATACAACTGACCAGCTAGTTGCATAGGGCTATCCAGCTATCTCGTCAGAAGGAAAAACGAAGACAAAATAAGATTAGGTGTGTTTATTACCCTCTTTGCCATTGCACCCTGATTCGGCACCTTGGAATAGGATGGCGGCCGTATATATATATATATATATATATATATATAAACAAAGAAAGGATAAACTGACCAGAAACAATGAATAGTGAAAACTTTGAACAAAGAAAATGAGAAAAGAAAACGAAACCGATGGAAGCCCGTTTTCTGTGCTCAAAGATGCCAATATATATATATATATATATATATATATATATATATATATATGGGACAAAATAAGGGTACCAGCGAATTGCAGTTGAATGCTCACAGACGCTATTTCGAAAAAAATGCACAAAATGCCTGATTTGACCCTTATTTGACCTTGAAAGTGACCTTGAGAGGTGATAGTGACCTTGAATTGGAGAAATGATATTTAGAATCACATTCTCTAACCCCGTAAAATCTTCCACATGGGATTCATACCATTAATCAACCTTTCCAATTTGTAACTGCAGTTGACCTTTAACCCGGATGGCGGCCATATTGGATTTCACCAATAATATGGCGGCCCCAAGGGTTTTTAGTCTTGGCGCCCATCAAAAATCGAATGAGTGTGGTACAAGGGACCTATGAGCCAAATTTGGTGCTTTTGCAAGAATCTGAACCAAACAACCCATTTTGAGCCCTTAGGCCCCCAACTATAATTGATATTCCTAAGTTTGCAAATTTATAAACATTGCAATATGCAAAAATACACATTTAGCGCTAAAGTTAATTCATAAGCTAAATCAGACGCTATAATCATAAATAAACATGAATGAGTATTCTCGTGCACAGCAAATGGTTCGTCATCAGTTAGCCAAACAGTTACAAACAACTGCGTCCTTGCTCGTGATACGATGGTCGAGGATGGAGATAATAGGCCTACCTGTATAACCTTACTCTGCCATATAACCAAGTCTAATCAGAACAAAAATCACAGGTTTATGTTTATGGTCTTTGGTTGATAAGAAATATGATTGCACTTTAGTCAGAAGTGGGGTCAAAGACAGTATGTACCGCAATGTAGACTGAAGGAATTACACGTAGTACATGTGATACGCGCGTGTCATTGGAAAGCAAGTTTATTGCAGGAGTAATTTTCGAGTTTAAGCGACTAACGTGTTACTGCAGTAATCTTTCTCCTATTCTAACGATACATCGCTATCAGTAAAACGCTCACCTCAAAGATATTTTTTGTTTCGAAAAGTTACGACCTGCACATTAATTTTCAGTAATATGGGAATCACTGGTGATAGAAAATACCTTAATTGCTCTGATAAAATACAATTTTTCTTTATTATACAGCGTGTCCCAGAAGAAACGAAACCGGGTTTTCATGCAACTTTTTACCATCGAAATCATACATTTTCTTTACGAGCTATACATCAATGGAAAGATAAACTTTTCTTCTTTCATTTGATGTACAACTTAATGTTCATTGTTCATGCATGACTGAGTTAGGACAATGAAAAGTGGTGCTACCAAATTTTCATTTTCATTTGCACGCGCAAATGGTGACTTTGAGTGAATTTTCAGACTTTTAACGTTACGTTTTCGAAAAACAAAGTTCTTAACCCAAATATTCATATTTTCTTCTTTCATATGAGACCTTGCGCGTCAAATTAACGAATAACGCATGCTTGAGAAGAATCTGTAGGAAAGCATGCTTCATTTCTGCCAGTTCTACGGATAGTCGAAGAAAACAAGCATTCAGCTCTCCCGACATAGCATTAGACAATGGGCTCATCTGCACCATTGAATTCACACAAAACAACCGCAGTTCTACAGTGAATGTTGTGGGGGAGGGGGTATTTACAGAGGATGCTGTATAAGACGGACAGCCCTTTGTTGTCATTTAATTAGAATAAGCTATGAGACATAACCAATAATTGAAGACTAATATCGTGAGTATTCACAGGCTGCACGCAGTCCAATGGCTACGAGAAATCGTACAACAATGATACACATTTTGATGATTTTATACCTCAAACTTATTTCACTGTTTTCATTCCTCTCTACATTTCCCTCATGCGTGGTTAGTCCTTCATAAGTGACAGGGTTTGAAGTTTTTGAAGGGGGAGGGGAAGCAGAAAGAGAGGGTTCTTCACTTTATTTATCACTGAACTTGGGCTTCTAACATTTCAAAGGTACAAGTGCAGGGCAGAAAGTCGTCTTCTGTTTTGTTATGTTTTGTGTGTGTGTGTGGGGGGGGGGGGGGGGGAGGGCTCGGAAGGCTTTTCCAGTTACTTTCCTCCCCCTTCACATTCCGCTGATGAACACCCTTGCTCTGTGGTTGGATCATGCTCTAACTAGTCCATGGGCCAGGCCAGATATTGGTACCACCTGAGGTGGCAAAACCTTTTTGGTGTCATTTAGTTTGTCGGGCATAGATATGCTTATCAAGCTATGATAGCAATTCCGAAACTTAATGAGTAGCTTAGTCATTATAAAGGAATTTTTAAACAATTTGGTCTCTTTGTTATATCCCTATACTTCTGAATCGAGACTAATCGCTATGCAAAGAAGATCACTGTCTTTTGTATTCCGTTGTAAACGCGGTGCGTTTAGTCTTTATTCAAGGCAGCGAAGGGAATATCCAAATGCTATGATGTCAACAGCGCTTAGTCTTTATTCAAGACGGCGAAGGGAATATTCAAAGCTTATAATACAGTGTATATCCCTTTATCTAAAAAAAACAACAACAGCAAAAGTAATTCATAGTAAATTTTACCGTATTTTTCAATTATTTATAATTTTCCGGTGAAAACGCTACCGCGAAAACGCTAATACCACGCCAGCATCGCTCTGTTTCCATCCAACAATGAAAGATAATGCAAAAACGATGTACCGGTACACTACAATACATTATGATAGATAATATTGTAAATGAACAGAGTGATTTTTGTTTAAAACTGATGTATTTGTTGAGAGGGTAGCATAAAATAGTATAGATAATCCCTTTTATTAGGAACTTTATATATGATAACGGTACGTTGTTCTAGATAAAGACTAAGCGCACCGCGTGACAGCTGTGGACATCATAACCCTTTGGATATTCCCTTCGCTGCCTTGAATAAAGACTAAGCGCGCGCCGCTTTTACAACGGAACACCTGTGGACATACAGAAGACAGTGCTCTTTTTTGTATAGCGGTTAGTTTCGATTCAGAATATAGGGATATAAGAACGATACCAAATTGGTTAAAAATTCATTTAATATGACTAAGCTACTCATTTGGAAATGCTATCATAGCTTGATGAGCATATCTATGTCCGACAAACAAAATGACACCAAAAAGGTTTTGCCACCTCAGGTAGTACCAATAACCCATTTTTCGGGTCTTGGCCCATGGACTAAATTTACACCCTATTCCGAACCGTCTGTAACATTCCCTTTTAGCCCCTCCCTTCATGTTTGTGTAAATTCATTGAAGCATGAAGGCCATCGTTATCTGCCAAGTCGGGCAGGCGTCGGGAAAGCTAACTGACTCCTTAATTACTATCCATCTTTCTGAGTAAAATGGAAGCATATTTTCAAATTAAAGGAGACCTCCGGATGATTTTCAGATTTTTACATTTGAACAACTATAAATTGTTATATACTGAGGACAGAGTTTCAGAATTTGTGATAACTGGGATGAAGAATGAGAATATTTTCAAAATCTAGAACAAATTGCAGTGAACAAGGATGATGACATGGCAGAGTCACCATAAGAATGTATGAGTTGGAGCTCAAGGAAGCAGAACAAAAGAAGAAGGCATGCATAGATTATACACAGGTGAACTCACAAGCAAGCGGTATTGCAATGGAATTACACTGCTACATTTCTGAAATATGTGAACCTCCTATGTCATCATCCTTGTTCAGTGTAATTTGTTTAAGGTTTTTTAAAGTATTGTTTCTCTGCTCAAGAACCACAATAAATTCCACTAATCTATACATGGAGTTGTCGATTTATGTACTACATGATGTGAAATTATGAAAATCGTCTGGAATGTCCCTTTAAGTTTTCTCGAGCAGGCGTAGATCATTTTTTTTACGCATGAGATGTCATTTGACAGGAAAAAGAATGGATATTAAGGCCATAAATTCATTTTTCTTTACAAAGGATTGCCGAAAAAGCCTAAAAAAACTCTTCCAAAGTCGCCATTTGCTCGTGCAAATGAAAATGTAGTAGCATTACTTTCTATTTTTCTAACTCAGCCATTTATGAATTATCAACAATGAGTTGTGCATCAAATGAAAGAAGAGAAGTAAATCTTTCCATTCATGCATATCTCATAAAACAAATATATGATTCTGATTGCAAAAAATTGCAATGAAACTCGGTTTCGTTTTTTTCTGGGACACGCTGTATATCCCCTTCCCCCCCCCCCCAAAAAAAAAAAAAGAACAGAAAAGAAAGATAAGCAGTTACAACGTATAACCATATTCGGAGAAACTTACATCGCATAGCAGGGAACTCAAGGTCTGAATTACGTTATACACTCAGGATGACAATGAAAGTGGGAGAGATATTTGAAGAGAAAGTTGAATTCTACAGTGTGTCCCACCCAACAAATTCCAATAGGATTTCGGCATTGATAACTTTCAGAATCATTAGACAATCTGAGTGCTATTTCAAGGCATGAAAATATGATCTATTACCTACATCCTGCAGAAAAACCCATTCAATATGGTTGAGTGCATGGTCACAGAGATATGTGGATCATTGTAAAGCAGATCGTTTGTCCTTTTCTCCCAAGTTTAGCAATTGGATGCTCTTAGCTTCCATATGAATGAAAATGTTTTGCTCACGACTGACAGGACAACTAAGAAATGAATTCAAATTCTATGCATGGTATTACATCTATAGGTAAATACATAAACATGACAATATGTAAATATTATTGTTCATGATTATCTTGGAGAAAATAAAAGAGAGACCAGAAAATAAAAAACAAAACAAAAAGACAGCCAAAAAGAAAGAAGAGATCAATTCAATCTTCCATGAGTTAATAATTTGATACCTTTCCTTAATCAATCATTTTTCAAACCTTACCAACGCTTGAAAACTGAGAAAAAAATCTGCTTCCTTTTTGATGTAACGAATTATTTATTTCGTTAGTTGAAAATGTAAGAAACAAGCAGTCACTCTTTCAAATTATACATATATGATTGTATATATATGTATATTGCGAGAACACAATTGTGAACAACTGCGTGTTTGTAAGGTGTGATAACAATTGACAAAACTTGGAGGGAAGGGATTCCTGACATTCTCTACAAAGATCCCCATTTCTCTGTGACCACTGAAGCAACCAGATGGGATTTTCTGTGAGACGTGAGTAATAAGTTATTGTTTCATACCTTAGAATTGCATTTTGATTGATTCACTATCTTTAAACTTATCGTTGCGGAAGTCCGATTGTAATATTTTGGGGGACATAGGCCCCCTCGTTATAGTATAATTAATCAGTGTAAGTCACACATCACGTGTATAATAAATTACTCTACTCACTGGTATAGTCGGTACATCATTATAATGAACATACACAGGATATTACTTAGTATTCGTAATTCTATGCACTGTGTTTATCGATAAAGCTCAATACATACCTTTCAATCGAGAAAGAATATATAACGGAAACCACTCCTCTGATGGAAACAGTGTGTAGACAGAAAATGTGCTAAAATGCACAGTCTACTATTTTTTTTTCTTATTAACAGGCGTTGCTGTAGAAACTTCATTCCGTTTTACCACAAAGATAACGTTTAGCTCTTATCCAGCTGACAGGACTGTTTGTGTCTGATTGGGTCACAGGCAGAACTGGCTTGGTAGAGTGCAGGGGTTACTTTAAATATCATACGATATGAAGTAGCATGAAATTACCCAACATGGGGGGGGGGGCTTCAAGTGTGATGAATTATCAGCAACCAAATAACATTCATATTTGCCCACTAGTGCTCTGTCCTATACAATTGAGGTGACGGTGTATTTTACTTGAGTGGAATAGACTTATTTTGCCGAATGGAATTTGCCAAGGGGACATACCGCTTGAAGTCTGAAGTGGATTGTCCATATATTTTATAATAGGCGTTTTCACATCAGCCCGATAAAAATCCAAGCTCGAGATATTTTTCGCGATCGCAAATTAGCGCGCTATTTCATTTCCTATTCACATCAGCCCGAACACTATCGAATAGCGCGCTAGTTTGCATTAATTATCCTGCTATTTCGGAAATTTCCCGAGTTGGACTCGAGAAATTTTCTCGATCAATTAGCGCGCTAATTTGTATTCACATTATCAAATAGCGCGCTATTTCGTGATTGGGTTAATTTCCCAAGTCAGAAAACAGCGCGCTATTTCGAAACATCGGGCTGATGTGAAAACGCCTAATCATAATAGGCGTTTTCACATCAGCCCGATGTTTCAAAATAGCGCGCTATTTTCTGACTTGGGAATTAACCCGATCACGAAATAGCCCGCTATTTGATAAAGTGAATATAAATTAGCGCGCTAATTGTATTGCTCTGATCGAGAAAATTTCTCGAGTACAACTCGAGAAATTTCTGAAATAACGGGATAATTCGCGAAATAGCGCGCTATTTGATCATGTGAAAACGCCTCTTGAAATGAGCGCGATGCATCCCATCATGCCTAGCGTGTGTGACCCAATCGATCGAGGCAAACTGCACACAAATCATGAGGAATTTTTGAAATTGCACACATTACTGATGCTGTTTGCACATGCTCAGCTGTCGAATAAGCTCGAAAAAATTTCGGGCTAATTCTCTTCGGGCTGATGTGAATAGGAAATGGAAAATAGCGCGGTAATTCGCGACGTGAAAAATATCTCGAGCTTGGATTTTTATCGGGCTGATGTGAAAACGCCTTGTGAAAAGTTTCGTACTGAAATAAGCAAAAAAAAAATCATATATATATATATATATATATATATATCCACACATTAGTTTCGTGTCCGGATCACGAGTGAACATCCACCAAGTTAGCTTTCTGGTTGTTCCACCGTGCTTAAATGGGGGTGTCGTATGAACAGAGGGGTCGCCTTAATTTTCAATAAATATATTGCACTCAACTCAAGCTTCGGCGCTTTCCAAGGTCTAACGCAATTTTGTATACGTGTTCTTCGACTGTGTAGATCGGGTCGTATAGCCATATAGCCCATGTTGACACGACACACGTGTACAATGTACTCAGTTAGCACTAATCTTGTATCGCATTATTCACCCAACGGTATGCATGCCCCGACCACACGACTCCCTATTATTAAAGTGGTATCTCCCAAAAGGAGAAGAGAGAATTCAGCCAGCTTTCCACAACCGTTCACTCCAAGGTTCAACCAGGGAGGTGGGCCCATTTCTTATTCAACTAACTTTCGATCAAGAACAATCTGTGAACCAAGGTAGCAGGGTCTCCAAAGTCGACCATTTCTCATTGGCAGATCGCTTACTGACATGTTTGAAAGAAAAATGTTTTTTAATGATCACTGGATTTTGATGGTAATACAAGACGAAATATGTCTCAGTGGAAAGATAATGAAGTGAACTTTTAGAATCCGTTCAGACGATCCGATCGTGCTGACAGAGATAACACTTACTAACATCGCGATTTTTAAAATCGCGATATTTTGGTTCCACCGTTTACACTGGCGCAAAAGCACGCGAAGTTTGAGCTTCACGAAACATCGCGATTTTTTGGTCGGTAGTGCGCATGCGTAATTTACCTGTTTTCAACACGGAAGCTGAATGGAAGCGCGCGCTATTCTGTTCGTTTTCACTGCAGTGCAGTATATTTGGATCACAGCTGGCTGGTTGGAACGTTGAGCCAGGGCTTTTTATCAGTACAATGTACACATAAATTTGTGCTTCTCGAGACTGTTTACTTACGGTAAAACTATATAGCTTGCTACATTAGATCACATACGTAGTAGGTGTGTAAAACTTCATCTACAGCAGCATTCAGGAGGATCATGAAATTTCGCCGATATGACGAAAGTGGGAAGTAAGACTTGGAAGTTAGGACTGGTATTTAATCAGGCGACAGCAAGAACTTACACTTGTGACGTACTCCTGAGTCCTATATTCCACAAACAACGTATATAATTATCGAGAGCAGTACGGGCACTCCCACAATCTGAATCAACGCATTTCTGGGAGAACATTATTTTGTTAAGTTGTCATGGGGTGATGATACGTGGTTGGAGAACTTCAGATTTGCTACCAGTAGTAGTTTTCCCGTACAGTGTACTAGTTTCATCAGGGAGGGGGAGGTGAGAGACCACGAGCCGACCGCGGATCGGCCTTTTAGACCTGTGGCTGTACACAGCTGTCTATACCGTTGCTCTCTACACGTTCCAAAGAGGGATCGGGAGCGCGCGTAAACTCCCGGTGCAATCCGATACCGAGAGTCACGTGATGAAAAATCGCGATATTTCTGCAGCTTGGGTTTACACTCGCTAACTTCGCCTCAAACTTCGCGATGTTTCAAAAAATCGCACTCCGGCTGGCGATTTTTCTGGCGATGTTTCGAGGGCGTTTGGGTGTAGTTGCTTAGCAACTTACACCCAAATGTCGCGATTTTAGAAAAATCGCGATTTTTCCAAGCAAGTGTAAATGGGCCTTATGAATGATTTCTTACGACATTGTAGCCGAAAGTATGTGTAGGACCCTCCTACTTTCCTTGTTGGGGCGAGCGTGCGGTTCGCACGGGGAGCAAATGCGAAAAAGTTATACGGATTTCATGCCCGCTGAATCGCGAAAGATTTTGAATTGCTCGACGCTGTATTCAATAAGCCACAGAGAGCAAAGGTAAAGACAGACAAAAAATCCTGGTATGATTCACGGTTTTCCTGGAGCATTTATCAACCTCAGACGTCACTTAGACTGCGAAGAGCAAAGGTTTATAAGCTGGATAGCACACGCCATATCATAGCCATGCAACAGTTCGAACTGCAACGTCAGTTCTCCACACGAAACGTCACAACCCGCTATAGGTCGACGACAACTTTGGGATGAAAGCCAGATTTTTATAGCGGACAACGGCGGGGCTTCCATATTTTGGTTGTCTTTATTCTTCTCAACAGTTGGCATTAGTGTGCTTACCAGCAGGATACTTACGTCAAGTGAATCTTTGTTGTTTTTCTGTATATGACAATGTGATAGTACTAAAACAAATCTAGACACAGTTCACGTTCTGCTTTTACTGCAAACTTGAGTCGCGCGGAACGTATTGTCACCCTTTCGTGGGGCACAAAAGAAAAAAATGGGGTTGACCCCGCTTACGCCACCCCTTCGGGCACTCAATTGAGGTGACAAATTCCCTAAGGTTGACTGTGTATCTGAAGTAAATTTCTGCATTATAGTATGTGGGAAAATTATAAATATTTTTTGGAGAAGTGCTTTCTCCCTCATGGGAATAATGGTATTCCCTGAAAAAAAAAACTTTCAAAATCTCAAGAAAGGATTGAGAAAAAGCGTTTTGTAGCGGCAGCTGCTCAGTATGGGAAGACAGGAAAGTAAAGATAATTCAATGGTTTAATTTTGAAATCTATGTGTTGAATTCTGTTACTGAGTAAGAATAAAAGAATAATGATAAACGTTTCAAAAGGTGAGTCTGAAGAAAAATTATTGTCTAAGGTAGCGTACATCATTTTCTTGCATACTGCAGAAACCTAAGGTATATGATAATCCTACCGCTATTTTTCTCATAAAAGTAGTGAATATGATTATTTTTCCCTCAAGGATATGATTAATTGTGGTCCAGTCTATCCTCTCAGGTTGCAAAGGAAACGTGTCCATTAATCCACACGAGTCGTTTTCTTTCCTGTCACCACAATGTGATTTTTGCGACTTCGTGAAGAATTTTACGTCAGCGGAAATCGTCGCGTCTACAATGTCTTAACACGGCCTCGTGGGCTTGCCAGAAATCAAATTTAGATTTAGTCAATGTGTCCGCAAAATATCGTTAACTTGCTTTCCCCTTTACCTAAATATGTGAGTGTTGTCATTACTGGTATTAATTTCCCTGACTTCCAAAGACTGGATAGAGATGTTGATGGGTTTATGGATTCAACTTTAAATTCGTGTAATACTTTGCATTACGAAGGAGAAAGTGCAGGTGTAAGATAACACAGAGACGACTGAATACAATACAATGACGGCAATAGAACGAGTGGGTACACGTGATAAGCGGTAGGCAGAAAAGAATTGAGGACCAGACTCTTTTACGTGGTAACACAGAATATAACTATAAACAAAAGAGTAGACAAAATTGCCCTATAACACAGATCCTATAACAGATTCTTATATAACAAAAAAAAGTGTCCACTTCAGTTTTTAGACATTGCAAGACGTACTAATTGGAATGATAGCAGGCTATTTGGATAGCCATTCCGTATCTTAGCACCTTTAGGAAGCAAAGACTTTCAAAGTTATTGTACTCTTTATTGGGGATATCAATAGTTATTGTATCCCCTTGTCTTATGATAATACATTTCAGGTCCAAGCGTTTTCATGTAAAAAACGTTAGAATTTTTCAATGATAACAATAAGACAAATATTGCAGTTTGAAGCAGAACTGGGACAACCGTATCTATGATATGTTAAGTTAGTAAACTATAGTGGATTCGTATGAGAACAGAAATGGCAGTGAGTAAAGAATACTATGGGCATTACTTTCTGATTGTTCGCTTCCTGCCTAATGACCACTGCCATAGTAACTGAGGCTTACAGTATTTGCCTCGTAATGAAACAGCCGCAAGTAAGCAAAACATAATGAATATATAGCATATGTTTGTTTGGAGTATGTCAAATTTTCAGAGTTCTCTTTATATATATATATATATATATATATATGTATATATATATATAATATATATATCATATATATATCATATATATATATATATATATATATATATATATATATACATACATATATATGCGTATGTATGTAAAGTAAGTCGTAGACCACGTGTTGATCAAAGAACAGAACTAAAAAAAATGTATCATGCTGTCAATATACAAAAAGTTAATATAAAGAACACAAATATTTTCGGGCACCCTGCCCTCAGTGTCGTCAAGTGATTTTGATTTTCAAATCAAAATCACGCGACAAAGGGCAGGATGCCGGAAAACTTACGGTGTGTTCTTTATTCTGTTATTGATAATACACACACACACACACACACACACACACACACACACACACACACACACAAACACACACACATATATATGTATATGCTTTAGTTTGATACACTTTGTCAGCCACCATTCCAGATAGATTGAGATACTTATTACAATTAAATTTCGTTTCAGTTTCAATTTTGATTATGTAGATGGACCTATTTAAATGATTCGCTCAACCCTTTGTAAAGTGCGCATTATTTGTTATCCTTCTGGTTACTTACTAATCAATTACTTTGTATGTTGTTTGGTGTTGATTAATTAAAAATGTAGTATGTTATGAGTGCTATGATTGCTTCTGACTGAGTGTGACAGCTTTTAGTGATTTCCGTGATGGAATAAAAACTTCCCTCAAGGCACATTCATTTAAAGGACAGTGAGGAAAATGAATGGGAGAAATCCTCTGTCGTAAATTGCAGGTGATCGTTATCTCGCTCGGCCTCCCGTAAAGTTCCGGAAAAAGAAAGAGGTGAAGGCAATACAACCCTTGGAGAAAACACCTGTCAGCGCACATAGTGTAAACAATTGTATTTGTGTGTGTGTGTGTGTGTGTGTGTGTGTACTCATTTTCAGTTATTTACGCCAATGATAATTTGGATATTAGAGTGTAAAGCCATAATTATTCAAAATTCATTAATAAACAGAATAACATTGAACAAACGAAATTATACAAGACAAGAGAGTTGTGGGATTTCGTAGTGTCACGTGTTTCACGAAATATTGATATTGGTGCGAATGATGGCAGGCATTGCTGTAATCCCCTCACTGAATTTTAATCCATTTGTACAAATATTTTTACTGCATTTCCTCTTTTTAAATGGAATTTGAAATAACGTTTGTCCTGCTCGTCAAAATAGCAAATCTAGTAATGCCAGTGTGTCCGGGGAAGATGGTATAGTTGCTAGATCATCCACCAAAATCAAGATTTGTAGAAGTATTTTACATAAACAGTAAGTGTACATGATATTATATATTGACCGATCGGAATGTGGTTAGGAGATCACAGCGTAATCTATAATTTGCATAAATGGCTATGACTCATATCTCTTTCTCAAGTACACACGGAAATCTTGTAATTTCAATAACTTTATTATTTCATGTCTGATCCTACAATAAATCGTCTACGTTGTTGTTGGCTTGATTTTCATCTCGTTATTTAGGTCAAATTGAATATGGAGAGGTAATGCACTATAAATCATGGAGCATAAAGTAGAGCTGGGAAAAAGTGCCGAGTGTTCACGACGCTTAAGTGTCTTGCTGTCTATCTGTGAAAAGCCTGTCCCTTTACTTTTCTCCTTTTTACGTGTTTTTCGTCAATCGAAACGGATGTGTATTAGTGGACGTCGTTGCGACCGGACATTGCTAATAGAGCGGAACATTGAAGGAAGCTTCACCTGTTGGCTAGGGATGGGTAGGCGGACAGTCTATACGGTAGCCGTGGCAGGGCAGCAGTGTGGAGACGATGTAGATCTCTGGAGACTCGCCAGGTTTACCTCAAAGAGATCGCTTGCAGGCTAAAAAATTCTTTCGTTGGACCAACCTTTAGAAAATTTTATTTAAAAAAGGAACTTATTGCAAAGTGCAGCGCCACTCCATGTACTGAGGTAGCTTATAAAACTTAAAATAAAAATAAAAAAGCATTAGTAGTAACGATTCAATCAAATTGTCCAAGAAATAAGAAAGTTATTCAATCTAAAAGTTTCACTTATTTCTTAGAACGATGTTATTTGTTGTGTTAATAATAATAATAATAATAATAATGTCAATACATGTACATACAATTTCTATAGCGCCATTTTCCATTCTGTAATGCTCAAGGCGCTTATTGTGATCATCTCATAACCATCATATTTACGTGTGCACAAGTCAATGGGAAATTTGTAAAGTGGTGACGTCATCACGACATATATACGGTGGTGACCGATGTCAACGCTTAGTAAGATCGTTTGAAAGAAACAAGATATAATCATGTAACAAAAGACAGACAGAAAGAAAAGAGCAGAGAGAATTAGTTATACGACTTCCCAATCCGGGTTGGGCAAAGATCTGATACACGCAGGGTTTCAGAAGTTTTTCACTACTCCAATACAAAAGGGACACATCTGAAATTATTTCTATAAATGGTAGACATGGAATTCATCCAAACGAATTGGCTAGAGAGACTGATAATAGGCCATGAACCATGTTGAAAAAATATTAAGCAAAGATAATTTTGACGGGCCGTTGATCTTGGAGTGAGATATGCGTGCGCTCTGAAGGTAAGGAACGTATCTTTCACTTATGTTTAGCTATTTCTTGTTGGGAGAGTCACGAAACAATTTAAAAATAAAATCTAAAATAAAGCCGACGAAAATGTCAGGAACGTTAAAATTTCGGTCACCTTGCAATAAAAAATTGATATCGTGTAACATCTAATATGCTTGCATTAGCTCAATAACCATGCTCCATTTGTAAAACAGACAGAATTTCAAAAAGCTTATTCGTTATATTTTGATACTACTTTGTCCTGACTGTAGATTTCACAAGACAAATTAAAAAAAAAGGGAGAGTCCGACTTTGTTTATATGAAGTCAGATGAAATGGCTTTGTTTACACTTCAGTGATTCGAACGTGACCGAAGTCATCATTATTATAAAGGATATTGCAAGATAGTTTAGTCGTTATTCTTTCTACTGATAAGGCAAACACTCAAAGAATAGCATTATTCAAAATTTTAATGTATCTAGTTTATGCAGAGTAATGGTGTAAATTACAAATTCGGAACATATTTCGCATAATGTCGAGACAATACAAAGTGACAGGACGATAGTGTGTGGCAAAATTGCATGTTAGTACTAGCAGTTGAAGACTGAGTGGCAGTGAGACTCAGAATTACTTGTGCGATATTCCCATTCACACGGTTTGACCTGAAACACAGTGAACGCGAGGTTTAGTCAAGGCCGTATCTTTCTGCAGTCTTTGCCTACTTTCCTTTCATTTCATTCATAATATATCTTTTTGTGTCACAAGATTCAGCATACGCTTTAGTCTGATGCATTTTATCTCAATCTTGTTTGTGAGATCTTCTTTGTGCAGGAAGAGGTCAGTGTCAATATATGACCTTACTTTCTCTTTAATCTCTTCTTTTGTTATGTGTTCGTCCGTCTCTTTAATTCTAGCGTCTATATTTTTTCAATTTCAATAGTTTATTTATTTCCATCATCACAAAGAAAAGAAAAGAAAAAGTTGACATAATCCAAAGTGATACAAATTTTTTTCATTTCTCTTACACTCGTCCGATAAAGGATTTTTTTTTTTCAATACAATATAAATTATACACGAATGATGTCGTAAAAAAGAAACAATGCACTTTGTCATGGCAACAAAAATAGTAAATAATCACAATGATGGAAAACAGTGTTCCACTAAAAAAGCCACGCTTGTAAAACGTGGAACACTGGAACAAAACAACAACAGCACCAATTTGTTATACCAATAAGACATATTCATTTTAAATTCTTCTATATACTATTGTACATTTTACTCATTGATATAATGATGTTGATACTATGAACAATACTTACTAGGATTTTAGGATGCAAACGTATAAACTATATAACATATCACATTTGTGGCACAGACACTATGGGGCCATGTGTGCCAGGAAAATTGAACTGAAAGGAAGATATGCAATCGGCCACAAAAAAAACATAACGACGACAACAACAACAACAATAACACAATACACAGAAACAACAGAATTTGAGGAAATGCACTCAGACAGATACTGGACAACGAAGAACGAGGAAAAAGGAGCAGGACATATATGTATATATGTATGAACTTCTGTCTCTTTGTCTGTTTTATTCTGTATTTCTCCATCTCTCGAAATATTTGGGTTTTGTCGTTTTCATACAGTACAAAGGGCTGACTTATGGTAATGACCTTTTCTTCTGTTTTGCTTTGTAATTATGTCCCCAGAACATAGCTTTGTCTGTCTGCGGATTACGTAAACTACCATTTTTATCCGCGCGCACATGCAAACACAGATACGTCTCCTCTCCTTGCTCCCGAACACATTTGTGTCGTTTTTACGTCTTTCCTCTTATTCACGATTCCCACCGCTTGCCAATCTCTCATCAGAGTCGATCAATGTTATAAGAAACAAATGATGCAGAACGCCATGTGTTATCGCCATGTCACAGGGATACGGTTGGCACATTCTGTTCTTTTATCATTCGTTTCTTTGGTTTGTTTTTTCCTCTTAAATCCACTTTTTGACATATGTTCATGATCCCTGGCTGCTGGCACAGCTGGCGAGATTAGAGTGAGTCAACCAATCGGTAACGTTTCTACAACGACCTCATAGCCAGGCCAAATTGAAACACGATAGCCCGTCGCGCGTTTATCGATATTAGACCCACACAGCAGCCATTTTCTGCTGTGTGCCTCACTTTCCCTGTTTCATACTGTAGTACAGAAAACAACGATTGCTTTAGCATATATACACATCACCGTACATTGCTGGTACTTCTGCAGTGTATCAATATGTCGATTATGTTTGTATAGTATAGGGATTATGATGTCCTACACAAATGCCACTTTGAATAAGAAGACTGTCTTGCCCTTATTGGTTTGACATCAGATTGATACTTACTTGGCCAATTAAGAACATGATCAGTGCTAAACGCAGACGATCTTTATGTCATGTGTTTGATTTTTCATACAAAACCTTTACAGCTTGAATTACGCTAGTAATGACATTCATGTTGGCGAAAGCGGTAATAGGCGCATAATAGCAATGATTATCAATACATTTATGCGTATCTCTCGACAGAAAATATCAGCGAGGAACAGTAATGTTCCCCAAGTTAAATGTCAGATTATAAGGACTGATTTATCTTACAAATGTAAAATGGGGATTTGACTACCTGGAATTACTAGTGATGATGACATCATTGTTAAACTCTGGTCAGCTCCAGCCCTGTTTTCATTCCATAGTGCACTGCTAGCCAGCTTCTTACAATTTGCTAATTCCACATTCCGGACACGTTTCCACCCTCAACAGTGAATCGGTATCTGCTATTTTACTCTTTCTTCTTCCATTTTTCTTCTTTTTCTTCTTATTTGCTTCTTCTTTTCTTTTTCCTCTTCTCCCTTTCCTCTTCTTCTTCATTCTCCTTTCATTTATTTTTCTTCCTTGTGCTATTCTTCCTCTTTATTTTCTTTCTCTTCTTATGACTTGGTAAAGATCAAAGATCGTACAATATTTTATTTGATTTGTCTCCACTTTATGTTGGTTGATCGGAAAAGAGAAAGGCACAGCTATATATTTTTTGGTCTTTTCTCTCTCCCTCTCTCCTTCTATCCCTCTCTCTCTCTCTCTTTCTCCTCTCTCTCTCTCTCTTCTCTTCAAAATCCCCCATGTTTTCATTAAAGGACAAGTCCACCTTCATATACATAAGGATTGAGAAAATGCAGCAATATTAGTAGAACACATCGGTGAAAGTTTGAGGAAAATTGGACAATCCGTTCAAAAGTTACGAATATTTTAAGTATCTGCGCAGTCACTGCTGGAAGAGAAGACTACTACAGTGTATGATGTCACATGCGTACAACTATATAAGGAAAATAAAAAGAGAATTTCACAAAACTTTACTTTTTGAATAAATTGCACATTTCTTCGACTTGCTGCTGACGTATGTTAAGGGTAATATTATTCCCCCTGCCTTCTGAAAGAGAGAAGTGGAGTGTTCTTTTGTTATGCGAGAAAAATGGAAATATGTTGAATTTTCTTTATTCTTTCTTTATATCGTTGTACTCATGTGACATCATAAGCTATAGTAGTCTTTTCATCCAGCCGTAACTGAGCAGAAACTTCAAAAATTCATAACTTTTGAACGGATTGTCCGATTTTACTCAAACTCTCACTGATGTGTTCTACTAATATTGCTGCATTCACTCAACCCACATGTCTATAAAGGTGAACTTGTCCTTTAAGATGTACCGGCGTGTGCCTCGGCCCTGTGTGTTTGTGTGTTGTGTGTATGTTGGTCATAGCTTTAGAGCAGATGTTCCCTTTAAAGTTTTCTGTCAAAGCTAAAATCACATAAAATTCTCTTCTTCCCCGCATTAACCTTGCTCTGACAAGGTGTAATCTTATGTTTATATTTACATCTGTCATAGCACCCACAACCTCCTGATTCATCAACTTAATTTGTGTGAGTAGGCCTATATACAGTATATTGGATTTATAACGTGATAATCTACACCAATAGTTTCAATGGCTATTTGTTATTATCAAGGACCTTCAAACTTGAAACTCCATGCTATTATCATGTTCAGTATACTAGTACGCACGTTTTGTTATTTGAAAACAATAATCGCGAAATGTCCCCATGTACAATGTACTCGACCTATTTATGGGGAGCTATTTCGAGCCTTTGGCTTACAAAAATCGTTATAGACAGCCTTAATACTCGCTCCAACTCTGACTGTGCCAGCAAGACGAATCCTTGACATTTATACGGGACTATTTTCTATTTTTTTTTCTTGCCCCCTGTGCTTGTATGATCGCTCTATCGTTGCCCAATGAGTACTTCCCTATTTGGACGGGGTGGGGTGGGTAAGGGTTTAAGGCCAAAAACACACTGAATGTGACATAATTACTCAAGACTTGAGTTTGGATCCTCTGCCCGTTTTGTGTATTTGATATTTTATGGTTTGTACGATACAAAATGCATTCCAAATGTTCTTTTTTCACTACCAATTGATTTGAAATCCTTGTTTATTCACGGAATGGAATTGAAATGGCCTGTGATAACACTGAAGTGATGACACAACTAAGTTGCAGCACCTCTTGGGGGACGAAACTTTGGAAGTGGACGAAAAACGAATCATTGCGAATACTGATATTGATGAACGTACATTAAGTCACACTAGTAGCTAATGCACTCAATTGCCGTGACTAGTTACTCTTACCACCCACATATACTGTTTAACATGGGAAAAACGCACACACAAAGAATTTAAAGAGGAATTCCAGAATATGGGGCTTGATGCCTTAAATTTTTGACTTTATGTCATACAAATCCTTCAACATCACAGTATCGCATGATGTTCCGTTTCGAAATCACATAAGACATGTGGTGCATGTCATTCATGATCATGGTAATAATAACTTCAGTGTGGAATCCATGTGATGCAATAAAAGAAATTTATTGCATTATACACAAAGTAAGTTATCGACGAGCACCTCAAGATGGCAGTATTTGTATATCTCTCAAGGAAACGGTCAAATAGATTTTAAAAGATAAAAAACAATAAGGATTCCGGGATGTGCGTCCCTCTCGTTAACCTTACCTAGATATTTCAGACATATATTGTAATACTGTAAATTGTTATTTAAAGATGATAGGGACACACAATTTTCAGGAAGGCGGCTTAACCTACTGTTAAGCCACTGCATTACCTCAAGTCTTTTTGGGAATCATTTATATTCTCTTGTCCTGTGACCCCCTTCATAAAAGATTTTACAAGGCGGTAATCAGCTGCTCCAAACTGCTTGAGTGTTTGGTTTATTTTTTTCTCTTCGGTCAGTTAAATTGCAATGATTGAAAGTGGCTATTGTTGTTCAGTATTCTGATGAAACTGGGCCCAAAGCAAGCAACTCAGCAGGCTGTTGACATTGTCGACGGGGTGGGATAGGCGGTGGTTCACCATCTCTTCCGTACACATCATCCCTTTTTCAATCATGGTAAGATAGTCTAAGCGATGAGTCCACAGCCAACATTTAGAATTAAAACCATATGTTTTTCAGATTTGAAACATTTCTTTATTCAAACACACACCTTTTTCACATTCAATGCAAGAGTATAGGTTGCTACAAAATGTTCATGATTGGCATCCAATCAAATATAGAAAACGCAGAGTTATAGAAAAAAAATCCTGCGCAGAGAGTAACGACTATATATTTTACAAGTGCTCCGTTTCTCATTATAAAGTCTCACGTTATTCAGTTTAATTTAAACAATAAACGCAATGAGTAGAGTAATCAAATACGGTGCTGTAAATTCAACAGTCAGTACAATTGTGGCGAAATGCGAAACTTACAAACTTCCATAACATTCTCTTTTAGTATCTGTTTCTTATAAAATTTTGATTCTCTCTATTTGATTTTAGTTTGTTATAGCCAACTTGAACATGAAATGGATAACACTTTAATTTACCACTTGTGCCTACTACTCAGCGAGCAAAGACCTTATCATAGCTACAACTCCTTCCTTTCCCGAGGTTGTCTTCAGGGAAGATCAGGCAGCACTTGATGTTTTTAGGGTACAACTTCTGACCCCGCCCAGAAACAATAAATCCCTAGGGGCGCAGCATGTTTGGATGTACCCCTGCCTCTATTCGTAGCCTCCGAAGAGTTAATGCTCTCCCCCGGGGACAAACTACGCATGCCAGTGATCCCCATCAAATTTGTCATGGTTAAATGTTGGCCGTATAATCACGTGAAAGCATTATTTATAGTCACATGTTTGGCAAAGTTTGATAATATCGGGTGAAATAGAATTGCGCAATATAACATACAGAATGATCGTTATCATTACTTTCTTGCTTCTTTCCTCATTCGTATCTTTTCTGTATTCAAATTCCATTTGTGTTATTGAGCATGAGCGAGTATACGTTGTCTTTTTTTTATCTAAGTGATATTTCAAAGTTGCAGAAAACTTTGTCTGTTTGATCAGTGTTTAGTGTGATAGAGACACGTAGACACGCTCTATATGAGTAATATCAAAACTTTCATGTTCCGTTTAAGGAGTTTTGCCAACGTTGACTCTTTTGCAGCCCGATATTGATACAGACTATCAAAGACATACTCGAGATGTGATTGAAAAAAAAAGCAAATGTGCACTAACAACTGTGGAACCAAATCTTAATCGCTCTTTGTGACTAATGACAGGAATGATGTAGAGACATGAAACATAAAGATGTGTGCATTGATAACACGTTTCATTTACTGACCTTGAGGCACAATGAATTTCATAGTTTTGTCCCAAGAGGGACCACGTAATGATCTCTTTCAAACTCGTCTGCGCTAGGGTAGGGTTAAGGACAAGTATACTATAGTCACTTGCCCTTACCGTTCATCCTTCCAAGTACATTTGTAATGACATTATGTTAAACAGGCATACCAACCTGTCCGAAAGAATTCGTGATGGTGTGCTCACCAAGTAAACTCGTCAAAAATCCTTTCACATAGGTCAATTTACACCAGAGATATCTGTACATTTTCAGAGCTCAAGCATGAGTCATTGAGTTGTTAGCGATATGTAAGCACAAACATCATAATTCGAGTTCCTCCTCCAAAATCTGTTCACGATTAGAGAGTGTATTAGAGTTGAATTAGACTTCTTATCAGAGTTAACAATCATCTGAAACAGACTCTACCTGTAAACTTAAGGGCGAAAGAAGCAGGGAAAGAGGGAAGTGGCCTTCGTTTCCAAAGTTTCACGAGAGTTTTAAGGAGAAATCACTTATTTTCATTCTCCAAAATGGAACTATGAATCTGCAAATAAACACAATACAAAAAAGTAGTTCAATTAAAGTTGGCAATCCTGTGGGATTTAATAAAATCATTTGAAATCGCTTGAACTTTGTCAATATTCTTCTAACCAGTGTACACCTAATTTTCTAAATTGAATTCCATGCCAGATAAATAGTTGACGAAAAGAATTTGATTTCCTTCAACTTTAGAAGCTTAAACTAAGTGACTTCCTGAAAACTTGTCACTGAAATAAAGGAACTTCCCATTCTCATTTTAGAAGATTATGAGCTGACCATACAACTTTCATTCTGTATATAATGCTTATAGTGGTGAAGACGAGTGTGCTTCAAGACTTCCAGGCAGGTGCACAAATGCCGCTAGGGATATAGACAGCTGATGAATGTTTCCTATCACCATGGATGTGGAGTGTGCATGCTTGACATACATACAGGGCCCAAATAATACCTGATTTGAATTATTAGAAGCAACTGGAAACGATATTTAAGTGACTGCGTTGCGGTCAAATATTATGATATACAAAGTATGTGTATAATTATAAAGCAACAAACTGTGATTGCAAGTTGTACATATCAAAACCAAGGCACACATTCCTCGATATGTGATAATATACCACTCTACAGTGAGTTCATAAAGATGACGTTCTATACCACTGAGTGAATCTGAATTGTACACGACCTATCATGATGTTCAGAGATTTTGAAGAATCAAACGGTTCGTAACATGCATGCATTAGAACATGCATTAATCACTCTGATATACGATGCATGTCCATAGAGAAGTAAACACAAAACAACAAGCTAACTTGTGCAAAACATTTAAAAAGTCAAAATATGCTGCTCTTTGTAAAACAGTACAATTCAAATTATGATCACATTGCAGTTCACACCATCATAACAGTCACGATCGTTATCATTACAATTGATGAGGATGAAGAAAAAAATAATTATAATAAGAACTACAGTTAGATAACAAGGTTACAGCTGTCAAAACAGGCAAGAGTAGGCCTGCCGAGAAAAAAAAAAGATAAGTGTAAATAATTTGCTTTTACATACATTATTATGGTCATTCCTGGGAATTATAACTGACGCTATAAGGTCAGGGTGGTCCTCCATTCTACTTGCCATGTCTTTCGATTCATCAGCAGCTGTACAATATACAATGTCTGTTTTAGCCTCGATTGCATGAGACACCCAGCTAGAGGGCAATTATCATGCAGTTTACGTTTTCATCAATACCCGATCATCCTGACGTAATAGACGCACTGTCATTGAACTGTTTCCCGATTATGGCAGAAAATTCATACTGAAAACGGCGCACATTCGTTACCTCACTTTCGCCAATGATTCTCCATTCAAACACCTTCACCATACAAATTGTTTGGTTATAAAAATCTGGTATCACGAGCAAACTCGGCAAACCATCGCCAGCGATGAAATTGATCCATTTTTCTTTGTTACTATAAGTACCTCCTTTTGTCGTCAAGGACTGATTTTTCAGTTTGGTTTCTTGTCTCTTCTCATTGTTCATCATCTGTATCGAGTCGTGTCACACTGACCACGTGCATGCTTTCCGTCCATCCCCGTGTGGATCACGCGGATCCTAGTACTGCGCATAGTACGGAAGACACTAAGAATTCTCAAGATTTTGGCGTACGTTGTCTTCTCTTCTTTGGTCTCCATTAACACCTCTCCGCTCGTCGACTCTCCAAGATCGAGGCTGGCATACAGCAGCGATCCTTGTGTTTTGTTGCTGTTGTAGTTTTTGCCACCAGCTTGGACTCGGGCTTGTTCCGTCTTCTTCCCATGGGCGTAGACGTTGCCCGTGCGATTGCTGATAGTCCGTACCGCGATGTTTTCGTAGTCATCGTCGGGATCGTACTGACTGAATGCCCTCCTCGCGTTGGCTGTTGGTCGCTTATTGTTTTTACCTGACATATCTATGTATCCTGCCTGTTCAGGAGAACCTTTCTGCCCAGTACAAATGCCCGGTCCTACCATGTTGTAGCTGTGATCGTCCTGGGTAACTGCATATAGCTGGGCGGGTTCCGTATTTCGTCGGCCGCGTTTCGTTCTGGGAGGTGGAATTGGTCTTTTGTTTATATGGTTGACTTGAGTGAGACAGGTGTACTGGGGAGGGTTGATGGCTGGAATGATTGGCTCCTGGTATCCTCCTTCCCCATCGGTATACCTCGATATTTTGGATTTCCGTGGGCCGTATTTGCTCCCGAGCAATTTGGAGCCTATGCCGAGGTTTACGTTTCGTCGACTGCGCCGCACTTTACGGTATGCGATGACTAGAAGTACGGCGAGGATGAGGACGACAAAGAACAAAGCAGCCACAGTCACTCCTGCCGATCGACCGCTTGCTCCCTTGCTGGGCTTTGAAAACATTGACATCGTATTCAAAGGATTCGACGACGGAGGAGGCAAGCCAGCGTTTCCCGGCAAACTTGGTAGTACGATAATACGCGCTGTGGCCTTGTTGCTCGGGCCGCTGTTGTCTGTCGGATCAACTCTACACCAGACTGCCGTGTTATTGTCCGAAATTTTGATGTTATAGATCTCGAGTTGGTGTTTGTCTTCGCTGAAGATGTAACGTTGCTCCTGTACGATGTACGGAGCGGCTTCCCACTCGTATGATATCGGCTGCGTCGGTTCGTGGCCCGTGTTGTCGTAACCGTAACACGAAAACATGGCTGACGAGCCCAATCGTACCTCTCGTATGGGAGGGTTGATAACAGCTTGAAGATTCGGCATTGTTGCTTTATTCCGCTACCTATCAGAGTAAACTGTTGCGTACAACTTTTGTTTAAACAATTAGTTTCCTTCGAATGTACAAAACAGCGATGTGTTCCTCGAAGATGCAACTCTCTGTGAATGACAATATCAATGCCACATACCTAAAGAGGAGCATCCATACGGTCCGCTATGGAGAAGCAATAGTCATTCGCGCGTAGACATGGCAACACAGGAATCACAAGGCAAACAAACAAACGCAATACAGGCCATAATTAAAAGTATTCCTTGTAGTCACCATCACAAATTGTCGCGTCAGCAAAATCTTATGAGTCGAAATACATCCGTATCCCAGATTCACATTCGTGCTGCGTGAAGGTGAAGTAAAATGAATGCTATCGGCCGGAATTTTCGCTTCTGTTTGTTACCCGCTGTCGCTATAGTGCAACTAAATGATGATCCACTCAAATTTCCTCTGTCCTAAATTTCTGAGTTTGCTACGGAAGAGCAGGCTACGGCGAGGCGACGTGAATCATCCTCCCCTATGAAAGCGGGGCGTCGATATGAAGCATTAGCGCAAGTGAGTGCAGGCCAGTCTCATGTCTGTCTTTCAGCTCCCTAAGTCAAGATAATCGTTCCCTGTCGAACAGCCCACGCTCATAGATATGCCTTCTCGCCCACTCGAAAAAGTAACTGTAGTTCTTGCACTAGAGGTAGAAGCTTTTGTGTCCTAGATGACTCAGTCCTTTCCCATTTTAATGGGAAAGAAGCAAACTATGGGGGGGGGGGGGTACACCACTTTGTGTGAGGGCGCAATGCAACGATGACTTACCAGTCCGCCAGCGCAACCCCTATCGAGCGTGATCCAACAATGTATATGGGTGGGGGAGTTTCCTGATTGAATTACGTAGAAAGTGGTAATTGGGAGTTGGCAGCCCAACACCCACAAACTGACAAGGCGATGCACAAAGCTACTTGCGAAAAGTGTGATTAAAGAAAAAGCTCATGTTCGTCCAAGTGCTAATTCCCTTGATTATTTGGCAAGTTACGAATTCATGAGCAGAAACTTCTTCATGTGTCATGATTAAGAGGCTTTAGCCTTCAGCTTAAATGAGTTAAACTGGTCATGACGACAAATCCTCTCCCTATTGTTCTCTTTTACAGAATTATATGTCTTATATAAATGTTAAGATTATCATTTAAAGTTTAAATTTGTAAAGACATGTTACTACGGAAGAGGACAATATCTTGCCTGGAATACCTCCAAGGAGAATGAGTCTATTCAGACCCCTCTGTGGGTATGTATGCGCCCAAGACCAGCGGTGGCGTTTCACGAGAGAGGTGTAGTAATGATAACGGACACGAGTCACAGAGGAGGGAAAAATGACCAGTTGGTGTGTACTCGAAGAAATAAAGCTTTGACTATATAGCAGGTGCAATACATCGCAGGAACAGGGCCTAATATTTACGAATACAATCATATCTGTTTGACTGCCTGATCAATGCAAGTCGATGGTTTTGGCAATTCCTTTCGTCTTTTATTTAATTTTGATGTCTTTCTTTGTTGTCTTCCGTTGAGGTACACACAACTGAAAGACTTTACCTATACATATCTTGGCACATTTAAGCTGTACCTTCCATGTTTCGGCATGGCGTTCAGAACTTTTCTTGTCACCATTTTTACCAGGCAGAAATCTGTCTTTCTTTTTTTAATGTTGTCCTAATAGCGACTTAATGTTGCATCATTTTGGGAGGTTTTTGTATTGCCATGGGATGTTAGGAAAGAGGTAATATCCGGCTATTCCGGTGCTGGAAGGGTTGGAAAGAAGCCCAGCTTTAAACAATGGATGGGGTGAAAAGATGGCACCTGATGCTGGCGAGCTGCAGGAGGTGAGTGTTGGAACCATGCCTTTTGCCTAATAATACCCCCTCACACACACACACACACACACACACGCACACACACTCACACAAGATGTATCTTTTGAATTCATTGTCTTTCTATTCTTTTTTTTTAGATCTCATATTCGACGGTCTGGTGTACACTTTGGTGGAATATTTGAAAATGTTCAATCGAAAAAGTAAGAAAAATAGATATTCAGACATAATACATAATGTAAATTGCTAAATAGTGATATCTGTCACCTGTTCTTCTGCTTGTGCATCTTCACTGTGGACAACATTAAAGACGTACGAAGATGGTGAAGCAATCGGGAGCTTTCGCATCTTTAGAATTGAAATTCAACAATCTGGTGCACACTTTGAGTGAAATATTCTACTCAAAGTAGTCGAAAAAAAAAGTAAGAAAATTAGACATTAAGCAATAGCGTGAACGCCTATTCTGTGTCCATATGTCCTCTTTGTCCGTGGGTGTGTCTTCACTATGTATGGAGGTGGATTGGATAGTGCTCAAAATAAACAGCAGTGAATGCGGTGGTGACGTATATTAGGCGATAACGCTACACGCATTCTCACATTAGTTATTTGAAAATGCAATAGGCAAGATTAAAGAAAAGGGGAGTTTAAATTTTTCATGGGGAGTTGCCCCCGACCGCTCCCCGACCCCCCCCCCCCCCCCCCCCCCCCCGTTCCCTCTCTTTCTCTGCCGATGTACCATGCTAGGCTGGATGGTTCAAGGGTCTTGATTGAGCTTTAAAGTGGAAGTTTCCCCAGACGTATTGAGTGAATGCAGCCAATATTAGTACAACACTAGTGAAGTTTGAGGAAAATTGGACAATCATTTCAAAAAGCATGATTTTTTAAAACATTTTTTTAACGATTGCTGGATGAGAAGACTGCAGCAGTTTCTGACGTCACTGCAGGACAGCAATAACATAAAGAAAATAGTATTCCACAAAATGTCATCTTTCATGAAAAGTACATATCCACTTCTTTGACTTATTACTGACATACTCTATACATGTATGTTCAGTGTAATACCATTCCCCCTGCTCTCTGAGAGAGGTAAGTCTATTGCTCTGTCATAATGCTATAAAAATCATTCTTTATACGATCGTTCTGCAGTGACGTCACGAACTGCTGAAGTATTCTAATCGAGCGATAGCGGCACCGAAATTTTAAAAATTCATAACTTTTAAGCGGATTGTCCAATTTTCCTCAAACTCCACTGATGTGTTCTTCTAACATTGCTGCATTCTGGCAATCTACATATTAATTTGGGAAAGCTTCCCTTTTACGTCATATCGCTGCTAGTGGGAATTGTCATGGCTTATCATGTTAAGTTATATTTGATTGGTTGAGTCACCTTGAACGCATTCTGTCTGCGCTTGTGATGGTTTGTGATTGTTATTGTAATATGCTTTCCTTTTAGTAACTCAACGCTTTTATAGAAACAAAACTAGACAGGAAAAAACATAACTTCCCTTTTACCTCAGAGGGTTGTTTATAGATTGTTATACCCATAATTTGGTTTTTAAGATATGCAAAACGGAACCCTGAAACCCTGTATCATTTGTTGCTGTTGTCGTCATTCAAACGTGCCTGTCACTGTATTTGTCATCATGACTTGTCAGTAACATAGTCTGCATACGTACCTCACGTCTGTACTTTTATACGTTCGCACATTTCTATTCCTTGGCACCTGATAATGTGAGTTTGCAAGGATGAAATGAAAAAAAAAATCTTATGTGTGCATTGAGAAAGACAGTTGATGGATTTCAGTCGAGACAAACTCCACATGCCTGATTGTCACTAAGATAATATACAACACATGGTGATGATTCACCAATTAAAGCTTGTGTGGAATAGCACAAAACTTTAGATGTTGAACAGAATAGCAAACGCCCTATATTGTGTATACTATGATTTACATACTTTTGACTCCATGTTTGTGTGTGTGGGGGGGGGGGGGGGCATTTACACACATACAAGAAACTGATGTCGCTTCTGACTCTTGGTATAGATTAAAGTGGTTTAGTTGTATGTCATTGCTATTGTTGATGCCACGATTATTATCATGACTGTCATTTCATTTAAGAATTATTCAGTAAGTATTCATTATTTCAGTAAGGAGTCACTATTTCAGTAAGAAAACGCAATGAAGGGAGGAGCTTCGTCGGGGAATTAGGAAGGGTGAAGAGCCACGAAGAACTGCGTATGAATATCAAGGTCATTAGGAAGTTTCAGAACAAGAAGAACATCCACAGAGGGTCACGAGGACAGGATGTGTTTCAGCTCAAAATAAAGTGTGCCCAGTCATGACTTGCTAGTTACCTCAGCATCTTGATACACAGACTGACCTGGGACATGTAACATCATACAGCATGTTTGTCACATACTGAAAGTTTGTACGACGTTGTAGTTACTGTAGAGCAGGCGGATTGGTAATAACTCATAAATCTTCGTGAATTAAGTTGTAGCTGTTGTGACTGTAATCATTGCGATTTACAGAAATTGCAAATGCATGTAATAGTTATTGAAATGGACCCCGGACACAAATTTGACGAGAACGTCATCCTATAGCAAAAGGTTCAATTTACTTCAGAAAACACCCAACAGCAAAAACAAATAAATCAAGGTTCTTTGATCCAAGTGAGAAATCATTTGAATGGAAATGATGCATATAACCTGACTTCAGTCAGTGAAACATTACTTGACTGCAATTTCACGCATGATCTAATTGGTTTTGATGTATAGAGAAAATCAAACAATGAGAGATACATTTTTCTTTAACATTACACGTAGAATAGGAAATACTCGCATGCGCTCTTTGTTCTCGACGCTCTAATCTTAAAAGACATGGAGGATATACAGATTTAAACAAACTTCACGATAAACTATAAGCCATGACCTTCATGATAGACACGATGCATTAGTTTGCTATTTTATCATAGTTGTGAGTGCATGCCTTTATATTTACAATGTCCACAGTTGTATCATATTGGTGACACAGGACTGAAGTAGATAAACAGGACAAAGTATGTATTTCTATTACAATTGTACACTTGTTATTGTGTTATGAAATATATGTTCATTATTTTTCGTAAGAAATTCAGGGCCCCATCGGTCACCAGCCTTCGTGAATGGGCTACGCTGTTAAAATCGATGAATAAGACATAAATTGATAAGCAATTATTAATTGATTGATTAATGAATTATGTAAATAGATTATACATAAAATGTTTCTCATTTACTCTCGATATTTACAGAAGGAAAACAGGAGAAGATGACGCAGAGTGAAACAATGATAGCACATAAAGCAATCGCGTGAAAATATTTATCTTCCGAAACAAGGTAACATAGCAGGGTAAGGACTTTTACTGTCTTTTTACAATAGCGTGAGAATACAGGATGTGGTAGCACGGCTTGTCGTCACAACTGACTGGTATCTAAAGTTCAACCAAAGAGCTGACGATTTTCGGATATCCGGGTACGATGACAGATAACTCATGCCTTTCGCTCTTTCCTCTGCCTGGGGTTGGCTTGGTTGCGCTAGATTTGTAACCATTTTAACCCACCCTATATTTGTGATTTGCAGCACAAGACTCCGTCAGTTTTGTCTTCACTTTGTCAAGTCATTTAGATCACTGACGTACCACTCCATGAAATGAAATCATGAATTCCGTTTAAAATCACTAGCAATAATTTACAGTTACTGCCATATACCTTTGCAACTACTAAGTGGACATATTTGTGTACCTGCAATTATCTTGACAGTTTCATTATGCTACATCTCTCATAACGAAAGGGCATAACAGTTGACTATATGTCACGTGGTCCAAAACAAGGCATCGACATCAGCGCTTGATGGTCACCCTACATGATGATTGTTAAATCAACTTGGTAAAAATACGTATCACAATGACTTCAGATAAATCATGGAAAAAGAACCTAATGTACTTTGTTTTGTATGCTGTCTATCAGGAATAATAAGTAATTCAGTTACTGAAGTTTTTATACCCTGCTGAAAAAATCGCACGACTCAATACACTGTTTACTTTGGCATCAACAGAATGCAAAATATTCCAGAACAAGACCTACATTGAATGTCAAATAGAAATTCCAGTACACTGAAGCATTATTTCCAATTACCATCCTTTGCACTAACTGCCACAGCAAGTCATAAAATGTCCTACAGAGGATTGCTTGACGGGATCAATCTGTCTTTTTTCGTAATCAATAATTTATATGCCTATATACATTTACATACTCTATACCAATATTATATATAATTATATTGTGTACCAAAATACCGCAATCAAAAGCTCGTGGTTATGCCACGAAACAGTCATCTGTTATCTGTAATCCACAAGTGTAAAAGCAGTAAGGGACACACTGCGATTATCAACAAACGAAGTTTAATGACCGATCAGACCTTTCTAACAATGGTGCCATTACTTTTGAAAGGAGAGTTTTGGTGGAAGTGGAGACCATGAACATTGTGACAGATACTTACGTCAGAGGTCACTATCCTGCTCTTAGTTTCAAACGTTTGTCTTTCACCCTTTCTGTGAACGAAGCACAGGACATTATTATCACATTCCAGAGAGTAAGGGGGCGTTACCCCATAGAATTGTGTCATTTCTAACTGAACTCGAATTTTATATATTTCATAACCTAATGACATCGAAGTAAAACGGAAAAGATACTTCACAAGGACAGATTTCAGGATCCGTAAGCTGGTAAGAAGTGCTACTTATATCAACGGTGTAGATTACATCAATATTCTTATGGATATGCATGCATGTATTAGACATGTAGTATTTTGTATTTCGTGGTTTTGCTTCTGTAAATGGAGTCTCGTTTTTACGTTGGAAGAAACTTCTGTGTACTGTAGATAGTTATGTAAGCCTATCAATCAATTTTAAATGATTGATTAAATCACGTTCCATGGTCTATATTACATCAGGTAATTGAAAATTGAAAGCACAATATGGCTCTCATTAGGAAATCGTCTCTCCTAAAGAGAAAACTGTTTGTTGTTTTACTTCTATGTGACGTTTGCATCGAAAAAAATGCATGAAAAACCCGCATCACCAGCCTACATGATTTCAAAATTCACAATATCATGGTCCCTGGAGCTACCGTTTATTATTTTCCATGTAAATATCCTCCGAACTTCCGGGTAGCTCACAATTGGGTAAGGAGCTCACTTTGCCCTTCAAACTGCATGAGAGACTGCCGTTCACTCGTCGTAGGTGGGGTGGTGGCGTGCGCCAGTAACTGCTTTTCGATCAACCATAGTCCTATACGTCATACACTTGGTTGTACAACCATATCGTCCTGTTGAAGGATTTTCAGTGTCTCTATGGTATGTTATGAAAACGCTGTTTCTTTTGTACTATCCTTAGAGATTAAACAGAGTTCACGAACTGATCGCCACTTCCGAGCTTCAAAGCTTGTTTTCTGTTGTTTGATTGTTGTTTTTATAATTTATTGTATACATTTTCTTTTTTTAAGTGTAGGCCTAAGTATGATTCACTTGAGCTAAAGTGAAGATTGATATACTGTGATAGATCATTATAAATCAATTCGTGGCATATTCTTGTTTATTTTTTTATGCATGTGTTTTTGAAAGCATTTAACGGCTGGAAACGAAAAGCTAGCTGGTGGGTGAACCAGGTCCCGCGTAAAAACGAAATATGATAAGACAGAACACTGAGTGATATTCTGTTCCATGTACTCTGCTGAGTCTATGAATGTTTTCTACATTTTCTAGATAGCACTTACATTTTCACAGTTCCAAACTGCAGTAAACCAAAGTTAGATTGCAACCTCAGAGAGCGCTTGTTCCCTTTTATGGCACAGCAAAACACCGTTCTCTTTATAGTAGAGCAGATAAGCCGAAGAATTGTGCAAAATTTGACTAAAGCATGAAACTTTCACCATTGTTAGTACATGCTATAAGATTAATTTTAAGATCGGGAGGTAAGTCTGAATTGACCTCTGATGACCTCTAGAGGTCAATGACCTCAAAATCTAAGAAAATTGATATTTTGCGTCATTGGTTAATGATAAACACAGTAATAATGTACTAAAACCTAATTTTTGTCACAGTGAAATTGTCTTTATGTTCCACAGAGCCCTGACACGTTTCTACCTTTGACCTCTGATGACCTCCAGAGGTCAATGACCTCAAAATGTCAGAAAATTGATATTTTGCATCATTGGTTAATGATAAAACACAGCAATGATGTACTAAAACTTAATTTTTGTCACAGTGAAATTGTCTTTATATTCCACAGAGCCCTGTCAGGTTTCTATCTTTGACCTCTGATGACCTCCAGAGGTCAATGACCTCAAAATGTCAGAAAATTGATATTTTAATGCGTCACTCATAACTGAAACACGATAATTATGTACTAAAAACTAATTTTTGTAAGAGGAATTGCCTCAATGTTCAACTGAGCCTTTCGAGTCAGATTTCTACCTTTGACCTCTGATGACCTCAGATGACCTATGATGAGGCCAATGACCTCAAAATGTCAGAACATTGATATTTGGTGCAATTGGTTGATGACAAACATGATTTAGATGTTATATTCATTTGTATTACAATTGAATTGTTTTCCTATTCCACAGAGCGAGAGAAATTACTCACGTGTCTCTACCTTTGACCTCTGAGGAAGGTGACAGGTCAATGACCTCAAAATATCAGAATATTGATATTCTATGTATAGTCAATGGTCAACTTTGTAATACCCGATGTACAATCATTTATGCTATAATAGAAGAATCTTGTCATTCCATGGAACATTGGTCATTAGCCTGTGCCTTATATCCAACTTTGACCTCTCAGGACAATGAGAGGTCACTGAGGTCACATGTGTAGGCTTACCTGTATTGATGTTTGGCTTCATTGGTGTAATCGTTAATGCTTAATCATGTACAAATCACACATTGACGTTTTGATCAAAGTATGTATGCATATTCCACGGAGCATTGGTTTATAGTAACAGGTCTCTGAAATGTGAGAGGTCAATTACTTCAGAAATAAAGCTTAAGTTTCTTGAGTGATGGCAGTGACCTCAAATATAACTGTTATGTTTGGGTTAGTTATGTAGACTAGCAAATATAGGCAAATATGGCCATCATCTCGACACTCGAGGAAAACAAGGCCCACGAGACTGATATACAGAGTGTTTAATCTATTCAGTGTAAGTCTCATAGATCTTTTCCCCCATTTGTCGGACTCATTATGGGACTGGTTTGCCTAAGTGTCAAGCTCATGGGCAATATTTGCATAGTTTCCAGCTGGTGGGCCTGTATTGGCCAGTGTAAAGCTGGTGGGTTGTTACAGTATGACTGCGATGAATGACTCATGGTCCTGGAGTATACAGTCCACAGCTGCGACATCATGGACCATCTTGAAAACTTCGACATACTGTGAGGCCCAACATGCATTCCACATGAAGCAATCCTGTGTATTGCAACTAGCTATTGCCATCCGAGACCTACCCAGGGAATAGATAAGCATTCATGGCAAACCATGGAGAAAGCGGATTGTGCAAAATATTTTGGAGTTCCAATAGGAGGCTCAGCTGGAATCAAATCGCCACAGCAGCTTAAAAAGGTTATACTTCAACCAAAGACTCTCTCCAGACGAAGATACGAGTATCATAAAGTTCAGGTGTTTTGCTACTCCATGCCGCTCAGGACTGTCCTGGAATATGCATGCATCATCTGGGATCCATTCACCCAGGTGAAACATCATGAAGTTTGGAATGATCCAGAGAAGATATGCACTCTTTAGCTGCAATGACCATCATATGCAAAACAAGCAGTGTTACAGCCACACTTGAAAAACAAAACAAAGCAAAACAAAACAAAACTACAATGGCAATCCCTGTAAGAAAGTACAGCACAGGCAAATTCAGCGATGATGTTCTGCATCAAGAACCCCACAATATCCACTCCGCAGGAAGTTGTGGCTCTATTGCTGCATTCTTCAAAAAGGGCAAATGACCAAAAATGTCAGGCATCATTTGCAAGAACACAAAGTAGGCCTACTCCCAAAAAAGGTGACGGCTACTCTCGGCCACTGTCTCTTGTATCTCTTTGAAACACTTCAGGAGAGAGATACTCAATATTCAGCTCTGTTATTAAAGATACACGTGTCTCTCTTTTTGTTTTTGCATTTGTTTGTTGTTTTTTGCTTCATATAGCTCTTTGGATACCTTCTTTAACCAATTAAGAAAAGGCCCCATGGCAGAATATTACAAGATTACACAGTATAATGAAGAAGAAGAAGAAGAAGAAGAAGAAGAAGAAGAAGAAGAAGAAGAAGAAGAAGGAGAATAGGAAACGAGATCTGCTGTCAATGATGCAGAGCCAATACCAATCAGTTCCATGGCAGATCTTAGTCGGCACTGCAAAGGTTTGGATGTCTCTCTCTGTTGACAAAGGATATTCTAAAGCTCCAAGTAAGTCCATGGGGTGGTTTACATTGTCTGGGCATAGAGGGTTGGGTTGGGTATATGAGGATATGATGCTTTGTTATAACAATTAGGTCTGAGATATCTGTTTTTTATGTTTGTTTTGACCATCCCGCATGGATCTCCAACGAAAAGGAATGATAATGTGTTAAACCCAGCCGCCACCGTGTTTTTTCAATAGATTTTGATATTACAGTGTAGTTGAGAAAAAAGTAACCGCTCATCGTCCTAGATGGAAGTCAAAATTGAACTGTGTGTGGAATACTCTGCATACAATTTTGGACACACACACACACACACACACACACACAAAATGCATTTTTTTAAATATAATTACTATTTCATAAGCAGCTGGCCATTACAAACCAATGAGACCAGACATCAATATTCTTACATTTTGATGCATATCTTTCAATATCCTCCAGAGGTCAGAGGATCATCGCTAATGTTCATGTGAAATGAGTACACGCCTTTTGAATTGCTCACTTTTATTGCTATAGAAATACACAATATGTGCATCATGTCAATCATTGAATATTGTATCAGTTTCATTTTCAGTCTTGGATTATTTTTTCTATGTACAAATAAAATCGTGGCAAAGTAAACAACTTTCACATCAAAATATAAACGAGAATACTAAAAAAGAAATAGATGTAATAACGTGCAAGGCAAATACCAGGCCTACATCATCTTAAGGTATACAGGTGAAGGAAATCACCTTATTGATAAACAATTTACTTGACTGGGATAGCGACCACTGAACAATATTGTTTCTTAAAACTCTCTCTTCTTTTCAACAAGTGGAATAAAACACATGCACATGCCGGGGCATCAGTTTGGACGAGGGGTGGGGTGGTGGCAGGGATAGTTGACCCCCACCCCATTAAATTCTGAGATGTGGACTATGTTTTGTTGTTGTTGTTGTTTTTTTTTTTTTTGCTTTTTAGACAGAAAACTGCCCAAGTTTTTCACTTTAAGTGTGCATCGGATTGTTAAAATTTAATTCTGAAATGCAAAATCTCCCTTCTGTGAGAGGGGATATCTCCTTTCGATAGACTCCTTCCCCCTGCTTGGTTCCTTCCACAGATATAACATACTTTGGGGAATGATAATTTCCCTTATTCTATGAAAAATGTTTTTAAGAGATATTTTTATTTGAATTCCAAAGATGAAAAGGCTTTCCTATATATGCAGGATTGTTCATTTTGGAGGGCAAGAGGCATTTGCCCCGCCTCCCGAGAAAATATGGGAGGGGGAATGGTGGGGACATAAAACCAAGTATTTCCTGAGATGGAGATTTTTTTCTTCACTTTTTTGACAGAAAATGAATTGTCACTGAACATTTCAGCTATAGTATGCACCAGATTAAAAGGCAGAATCTCCTTTGCATACCCCCTCCCCCACACTATCTTTCGTTATGTCCCCTTCCATATACGCTCAGTGCTTTTGTCCCATTTTTGTTCTGTATCATCACAAAGTATGTACTAGATCTTTAATTTCAGTTCCGACATATTAAAGAAAATCCCTCTTGTTGGAGGGGGTAGTGAAGAATCCCTCCTCGGTTTCTACCCTTAGATTTGGTACACTCCTTTCACTGATAATTTCCCAAATATTCCATCATATAATGTGTATACACATTTTTTTTAACATTTCTATTCTTACTGCAAAGGCTCCCTCGCATGGGAAGGATTGGGGGACAGCCCCTTTCATACCCTCCTCTCGCTGTATCAACCTCTCCTCCATGCATTGATTATGGCTACACATTTGGGTATGGACTTGTTTTTTTTTTTTCAAAATGGTAGTTCAACCAAGAGTGGCACGAGATCATTGAATTGCAAACAAAAGAATGCAAAAGCTCCATAATGTGGGAGGGGGATACCTCCACCCACATCCTTCTGTCGATTGGTCTCCCTCCATAGATGGCTGACTTACTACACCTTTTTGATACAAATTTCGAGGTATTCCTTCAAAAGTGCCTATGTGCCAGGTCGTTGAATCTCATTTCTCAAAATACAAGAGCTCTCTCGAATGGGAGTGGAATACCCTACAGTACCCTCGCCAACGCTGCGCTTGCTGGGTTCCCATCCATATAGACTTGGTACACCTTGGTGATCCATAATTTTCCAATTATTCCCCAAAACGTGTGCATCAGATTGTTTAAAAAAAAAAAAAAACTTTGTCTTTGGGAGGAGGGTAGGTGAGATGCGCCCACACCCCATCAACTTCCGTATAAGTGATGACGCACACATTATACAAGAGCTACACTGAATCACTGATTTCAGGTCTAAACCTGCACAAATCCAATCCCCCACCCACATCCTCCCCCTCCCCCTCCGCTTCATTCCTTTGCACCATGAACTTATGCTTTTACATATTTTCCAAGTTCCCCCCTCCCACGTGAAAACAGATCAACACCCCTTGCTCTGTGCACATACCCGACTTAATTAATTACCTGAAAAGTTCTGCGGAATGAGGAGCCACTTTTTAAGTAACAGAAATGCATGGTTTGTAAGCCCTACATCATAAACAATTATTAACTATTAACTATCGCAATATCAATATTAACATCCTCACATTTCATTCGAGGTATTTGACCTTGTGTGATTTTCATAGGTGAACGGTAATGGCTCGTTAATAAACAGGGCCTACGAGTGCTCTCTAGAACATCATCATGTTTACCATTGATGATGCCAAACTATTCTGATACTTTGAGGTCATTGACCTCTCGAGATCATCAGAGGTCAAAGGCAGAAACTCGTCTGTGTGCCTTGGAATATGAAGACGATGTCATTGTACACAGATATGCTTGTTTTGTACATCTTTACCATGTTTGACCTTTCACCAATGATGTCATACTTCAATATTCTGATATTCTGAGGTCATTGACCTTTCAAGGTCATCAGAGGTCAAAGGTAGAAACCTGTCTGCTCTTTAGAATATGAAGACAATTTCATTGTAAGACAGATATGCTTGTTTTGTACATCTTAACAATGGTTACCATTAACCAATGACATCACAGATCAATATAATATTTTGAGGTCATTGACCTCCAAAGGTCATCAGAGGTCAAAGGTTAAACCTGTCAATGCTCTGTGGAATCAGAAAATGGTTTCCCTGAAGTATAGCTGCATGTTTAGTGAATCATAACCGCATATATCATTCACAAATGTCTAAAAACATCGATATTTTGATATTTAAAGTTCATTGACCTCTGGAGGTCATCAGAGGTCAAAGGTAAAAACCTGTCAGTGCTCTGTTGAATCTGGAAATGATTTCTCTGTGGTATAAATGCATGTTTAGTGCAACATAACCACATATATCATTCGCAAATGTCTAAAAACATCGATTTTCTGATATCTAAAGTACATTGACCTCTGGAGGTCATCAGAGGTCAAATCAGACTTACCTCCCGATCTTGAAATAAATCTTATGGTGTGTACTAACACTGGTGAAAGTTTCATGCTTTAGTCAAATTTTGCACAATTCACGTGATTTGGAGGGCTTATCTGCTCTACTATTATCCTTACTTCAGTACATAGTATGTCTCCATAGTAACGCCAATTGCGCGCCAAACTTTTTTTTTGCGCGCGTTATTGTCGCAGGGTAGGGCATGCGCTTTAATGACTTTTACGCACTAAAATATTTACCAGACGTTTTACGAGACCGAGGTACACTATTGTTGGAGCTGCTGAAGAGGATGCCTACAATTAGTTCAGCATTCACAGTTTTGATCTACCCGAAAGACTTCGTTACATTACAACCTATGCAGCATCTTTTGTCAAGTTCATTCCAATAACATGGGTGACGCTGACGCTTCTTTCTTCAATACTACGCACCCTGAGCCGAGGTCAAAAGCCTTCCGAGGTTCAAAGGACTTGTTCAGTGGAATTGAGACGCTAGATGACTGCAGTATTAACACGTGTAGTTCATTTGTTGCAGACGATGCGTCAGAGATCATAAGACGAGGAGGAAGTTTATTGCGCTGTTCAAATGTTCAAAAGCAGACATGGTCTGAATGCGATCCTAAAGTTCACGTTTCTGTTGGAGACCTCGAAATATCGAAGGATGGGGTGGACGTGGAAATGTACGTTGCCTACGTCATTCTCAGAGCACTCACAGGAGCGGAAGGGAATGTGACAAACCGTCGTTTGAATCCAATATTGGTGAAGAAGGACAGCGATGCGATCGATGGGAGGGACAGGTCACTTGATCCAGTCTTTTCTGCCACGGATGAGGCCTATCTCCAAGTGATCGATGACGAAATAGCGCGTACATTTGAGAACAACGAACATGAGGGTGAGAATGCCAGCCCTGAGATTGCATCCGATGAAAGATGCCAGTCAGTCCTGTCTATGACAGAGAGCGACAGTAATGACATGTTTGAGATGGCTGCCGAACACTTCCTCAACAGTTCCTTCCCGGAAGAAGAGGATCAAATTAGTTGTGATAAACCGTCACCATACCAGTACGAGTTCGAAGTTGATTGCGAAAGTGGAATGGTTTGCAGCCGGCAGTGTGTTAACGCCACTCAGCCCTGCGTCGAAGACGGGCCTGCTGATGCTAGCGATGATACCTCTGAGTGTAATTTCGAGTATGATGACAATAATTCTTCTCTCGCAATCGAAGAGGTTCTAAATGCAAATGTCACTGAGGGAACCACACATTCTTTTGTTGAGCTCCCTCCAGACGTGGAAAGTGATTTTGAGGTCATCATTGACGACGAGACGTGTGAAACTGTTTATGATGTGGTGGATGACGGCGATTCTCAGACTTTGATAGCGACGAAGGCTTCGACTTTCAGGTCGAGGTCGCCTACCAAGCTCCCGCGCGCCATCAGAAGAAACACTGACAGTTCTCATCGCAGATGCTACAGCGTCAACGATACTGAGTGTTACAAGTACCGCGAGATTTCGTCAGATGACTCAAGCCACCTCCCTGACACATTCGATCGCATTTACACCTTGCCAAGTCCGCCACGGACATCACTGACAGATAAATGTGACAGAGACAACTCAAACTCTCATGGAAAGATGAGAGGCATCCCAACCCTCTCATTCAACAGGTGTAACGATTACTTTGAAGAGAGACAAGTATCTACGGGATTAGTAAAGTCGTCCATTCCCAAAGCTGCCAACACAGAAACGCCGCATCGCAACAGTGAACCGAAACAGATGTGCGGCGACACCATCGACCAAGGAAAGGATTGGTCATTGCCAGACGATGCAGCAACAAGCGATGTGAACCCCAATTCTATGCACCAAATCTCACAGAATTCGAACGGACGAGGAGTGAAATCTTTGTCAGTCAATATAAAGTCAGGGCGTGGAAATTTCAATACCTCCACCACATCCTCGTGCACAGACGAGCTCCGCACACGGCTCACTCCTGACAAGGTCGATGAGGCTGTCCAAGTCGATGTCGGTGAATTATCTTCGTCTTTCCAGCAGCTTCCGAAACGACACATCACCAAAGTCTCCGGAGATGAACGATTGAGCCGAGACACCTGCACATCAGATACGGCGGATGGACCTCCGTACTACAAACTCGATAAGATTGATGAGACGCGCGACGAGGAAGTCAACATCTTTGAACACGTGAGTGCTCTTACCACCGATATTATCTTAGATCTATACAAAAATAATGTGTAATATCAAATCACTGGCTTTTCCATAATATTCCATGTTGTGTTTATCATAAATATTCTTTCCCTTTTCACAAGCTTTGTGAAATGTGCAATGTTGTTAGTACGCTCTCCTTGGTAGGTTCCTACCAAATCAGTATAGCGATTTAAAAAAAAAAAACTGATTGGAATCTGTTTGGAATCAGTTCCTAAATTTCTCAGAGTTTGATAGTTTGCAGAATTTCTCTTCGCTTTCTTTCAGTACATGTATTGCAGGTATTCTTCTCACTATCATAAAATGGTTCGACAGAAAATATATCTCAATAAATGTCACCCTTTTTCAAAAGTCTTGTTAAGTAATTTATTTTCCTTTTTTTTTCAGATTCGGCGACGCTGTGGTCGTCTCAGCTACCGTGAAGCCAATGAGCTAATGACCGATCTCGACAGGCAAAACGAACTCATGCTGCGCATGATCAACGACACCCATCGAGTGCAGGATGAATACCTCGATCTGCGCAGGCTCGTTCTGGATCTCACACACAAAATGGATGCCATGACTTCAGAATCAGGGGCAACGCACCGTGCCCTCAACGATGACACGGAAAAGTAACCACCGAGAGGGACGCATATGAGCAATACATGTACGGATCTAGATGCGGAAGAGATGCATTCGGAATTCGCGTTTCTGTATAGGGACGTCATTTATTATTTAGTGTGACACAAAGCAAGTATTATTCGTTCCGTCGGTCGGTCGGTCCGATGCAAATCCTTGTCGAGTGAACTGCTTCCAAATGAACTACTTTCATGTAATCAGTGATTTCTTACGTCTTGATACTTGTCTTAAAGGGATGGTGCAGTTTCGGTTGAGGTGGGGCTTCAGATTTCCAACTTCTTTTGATTATAACTTTTTGAGATAATGAGTTAAAATCTGAATCCCAACCTCGACCAAAACTATGCCATCTCTTTAATGAAGGAGTGAGCAAGCAATGTTTTTCACATTCATGGCAGACCAAGCCCTGCCGTGGTAGCTAAAACATTTTATGTAATTGTCGTAAAACGTCAATTGACAGCGCATGGTAGCCTTTGAATATTTGCAGTGGCAGCTGCCGTTTTTAGAAAGAATGAGCAAAAAATGATAACTTCCATAATCATCAAGTGGTTTGAATAGGTTTTCGTATTCACGGGGGCATCGCGGCATGGCTGTGCAAGACATGGCTTGTGTGTTTTCTTTTATCTCTTTTGTTTTGCTACCATGGTAACCACATAAAATCGCGAAGTTTGGTTTGATTTGGTTATACATCTGCATTTTTTTCTCCAAGCACAGTGACAGTGCCAAGTTGATACAGAGTATGGAAAAAAATAAGAAGTACAAGATACAAAAAAAAATATCCATAGAGCAAATCGTTTTTTAAGCATTTCTTTAGAAGTTAACAAATCAATAGTGATGTCCTTAGTCTGTTCATAAATATGAGCGTTCCTTTTATCCTACTATTTACTACTGTCCTATGGATATCGTATGGATGTCGGTTTTTCGGAAAGAGAAAACACTTTCGCAAAAAAATAATTTCTGAAAATGATATTCCATTTGTTAGGAGTGTACATCGACTTTGATACATTCAGTTGCATTAGGGCAATAATACATGTTATGGAAATGCCCCTGAATGTCATTACCACATATACTGTGGATATAACTCTCCTCTGATTTCATGGAATTGCAGTTCTCATTTTCACTTTAGTAATAATACCTACACTGCATATTGTATATTTCGCTTCATAAGAGAGATTTCTTCTTCTTTTTTTTTAATCGGTTTGTACTTCAGGAGACAATGTTTCCTGAAAAAATATACTGCCGCGTATTTATGTTTTCAGTATTTGACCGATATTTAACAAACTTTACTCTCCTTATGGGGTTTTTCAACTCTGAGTAGAAATACAAGTGATGTGATAGAATTTATTGATTGTAAAATATCAATGACTGGATGATATTCTATCAAATGTCGTCGTACTTATACTTGGATACAGCTAGAAAAAGTTATGAAATATTCTGATGCCGAGTTACAAGGCAGCTCTTTAACCGAACATTACGTTATTGAAGATTTAGTCGATGTTTTGTTTTCGAAGCACAGAGGAGCAATGACAATGAAGGAACAGGTATTCCTTAAAATATTTTATTTCGTGACACTGATTAATAAGATTATAAAAAAGACCATCATTCATTCCAAATACATTTCAGTGGCAAATAAAAACATTTTTGGGCGAAATTATCGCCACAAGCAGTGAGAAAATAAAAAGTTAGCGCGTTCGTCGCGCATAAATCACACATTCAATGCGGTATCGCCTTCTCTATGTTATACGCCTATAAACAAACAGTGAACATAGTTAAGTTAATATGATGACTTTCTTATCTATAGTTGCAACATAATGTGTATATCGGGAATATTACATCGAAAACGAAAAGTGCCACATTTCGGAATCAATACATTTATCACGTAAAGATTGAAAAGAGAGCTCTTCATTAGACAGCTATCATCTTTGTGTGTTTCTTGAAGTGAATTAACTGATAAAACATAATTTACATTGTCTTTGTTTAATACTCATTATGTACAATTTTAAAACAAAGTAATAGTTGGTAATAATTTATTTCTGCACATTTAAGACATTGTGCCCACTTGATGAGCAAAGATTTACTACTTGATAAACACTAAAAAATTGCACAATGTACAGCGATATCAATCCAAATCTCATGTGTAGTACATTATTCAAATCAATGTCCTACGCTACTATACACTCGATTCATTAAAAGATAAAAATCTGTATACAACTGTATTTCGTTTTGATTTTTTTAAAGCTTTAAAACACGGTTTTAGAGTGCTTACGATCCAAGTGTACAATCAAACTAATCATGAAAAGGGGCAGGTATTTACAACAACAACGCCGTTTGTAAATTTCAAGGAGACTGTCACAAATGTATATTGAAAGATCTTTTTTTTTTATTTCATGAATGCATTTCCAAAGGACATATCATGTCAATAATAGAGTAATGATGATCTCACACAAATCTTACATTTGACTTCTGACTCTGATGTCACTTTTTGGAGCAGAACAAGAGTTAGCTAAGATATCTTAATGAAAGTAACATTGAGCTAATTCTGTGATTTTTACAAAAGAGAAAGAAATACACGCACAAATCCATAAAAAACTTCTGACATTGCAGATTTTATCTCTCAAGATTTTGAATAGACGCGAGCAAACAACGCTGTTTGGCACGTTCCAATTTCATCATTGTTATGCCAAAGCTGTGCTGTACCAAAGAACCTCACGTCCTTGTTTCCTCGTGGATGCATCCTCACAACTCTCATAATTCTCTCTCGAAGTAGATCATTCACTGTCAATGTATCACCAGTTTTCTCTTCAATTCCACGGTCACTTTGACGATCGCCGCTAGTTGCCTTGCACTTTACCGTTTCCATTTCGCGTCATTAGTTTAACAACATAATTGAACTTACAGAATTATCAGCCGACCTTTTTATAATTTTTGTTCATTGTTTTAATCATTCTGTACGGCTTTAAAGCCTTTCATTTAGAGTCCTTATGGCTTTGTCCTTGGCTTTTATTCGGGAGCTTGGTTTGAATCATGAGCTCTCGCTTTTTAGTTTACTGGTCTGACCTCGGTGTAATCTGCTGGTATTTTATCTGCATCAAATTGAAGAAAACAAACAAACAAACAAACATGATACGTAGGAAACTCTTGAAAATGTTGCTGCGTGAGTTTGTTTTGTTATAATGACCAAAAATAATGTAACCTGTGGGCAACGAGTATGTAGAGTCAAACAGCAACTCTCGGTAAGCGATTTCCTTTGAAAGTCAAGGCTAAAGGCCCGTTAATGAGAAGGTGAAATTCCACAGATGATACTGGAGTTGTATTTTTCATGTAAACAACCTAAATACATTAAAACATGATGAAATCATCTAAATATAGCTGTTACGACGAGGAGACAGCATATCCAGGGCAATCCATCATTCAACACATGCAGTATATTATGAAACATCTCACCTTAAGGCAAGCGCTCAGTAAAGCTGCCCTTTAAGATAATTATAACTGTATAGGGGAAGGAATATAAGTCAAAATAATAGATGATTGATTAAATGATGATGTAACTTAAGTGGCAAAAACTTTTATTGTGAATAGGTGTAGCAAACTTACCGTTGCATTTGTAGGTCATCCTCGACCAGATGATGTCTTCTTGGGAGAAACAGAAGAGACCAACTCGTCCACCCCTCATCGTTGTGTCCACGAGATAGCCCGAATCGGCAATCAGGCGATCAGCCTCGTACAGGTAAACTCTATTCCCGAAAGAGAAAAGGCAAATGGGCCTATTTATCAACCATGTCTTCATCCAACCAATCATGGAATCATGGAACTACTTGCTCGATTATAAAATCCACCTCAGTTTTTGATGTGTGAATTTCAAACGCTGCGCTACCTTCAACATTTCATACGTACTGCAGCATTTCCCATTTATCATATATTTCAGGTTTTACAAAACAGAACAAAACGTGTGACTGTTATTATCAATTTTTCTATGCTTATCACAAAGACTTGTCATTTATATCCGTTTGACACCGTTACAATACACATTTAGCTGAGGAAATGTACATTTCTCCAAAGCATTCATACACGGAATTTGTTTCATGCTAGCCACTTTGACGTAATATTTGTCTTAATCGAAAATCAAAATTTCGGGATTTGGTATTATCTAGTTCCTCGTTACTCTGAATCGTACTAGCAATACCACGTCCGCGTATTCACTGTCAACATCTAGCAATCATACCTAATGAGTCCAATAGAAGGTCTGTGGAGAACCTTCCACCTGTAGGCCACGTGGTCCTTCCAGCCTTGGTTATTAGGGTCTTTCCAGAGCAGCCGAACCTAAAGATATGCATCGTAGTGGTAAGGTGGTTATCATTGGATGCACAACAAAATATACAGGCCTCTTATCATGGAACACTGTACTTGAATATGTAACGTGTACCATAAGTGTATAAACATCATTTTATGCTAAGCCAATAACCTTACGCTTTATTCATGCTCTTGCATACAAAATACTTGTCTTGCTTCTTGTTTATTCCCCCCATTGTATCGTCCACTGCATTTTGTAATGCTTTGTCTCTTGTTTGAAATTGACTCCACAAAGATCTGCATTCATATGGTATTTAGACTATTCTTTGATAATTTTAATTCATTAACATGTTTCTTCCCTTTTTATCTTGTAATCTTGTTTTAATGTTTTGCTTTGTATGTTTTAATTGAATTTTTTTAATCAAATAAGAAACGAAGTCTTGGAAGAGGTTTTCTATCATTTTTTTTGAAGCAAGTTACCTTTAAACAATATTTCATCATTTATAGAAGCAATATGTTTGATGAATGTGAAAGTTGGAAGTGTCTGCTTCATATTGTATACTGACACCAGCGCACTTGCTCTTTGGTGTCAGATACTATTTAGAGGAAATGATTTTCTTCGGGATGTTTTTCATCTCGTGCATTGATAAGATATCACGTGGAATAATCCTTTGTCAAAGATCAATGATACGTCTTCTCTACGTAATACAAGACAGCTAAAAAACATGACTTGAATTCCTGGAGAAAATGGATGTAATAACTAACGAACTTGCTGTCATAATGATCATAACGTTTGTCAAATGATATAAGAAAAAAAATCGAATGCCGAATTCAATGGAAAGAGTAGAATGAAAAAGACTTAGTGGTGATTAAAATTGCTGTTATCCTTTCTTCTTCTTTTTTTTTTACTTGCCTGGCCTGGTGTATCTCCTGTATGCCACAAAGCGTTTCTCATCATTTCTCCCGGTCCAGTATCTGATTTGACGACCTAGTGTAAAAAAAAAAATCAATGACATCATCCCTTTCAATGTCTGAGCCAAAAAAAAAAAAATCACGTTGAATATTGCATCGATGGTTTTCCACTTGTAGATTGTACATGTATTCCTGGTAATGTATACAGTATAGCCAGTGGTTTGCGAACTTCAGACTGCTGCTGTAAGTGCAGATTCAATATTCGAGTGTGTTTATACTCGCCAAATATAAAACAAATGAACACGCAAATCCATAAATACGAAAGAAAGGCAATACTAGACAATAACTAAAATGTAATCTACATCAACATAAACATAGACATGAGTGTATGTCAATTTTATTTATTACATCATTGTACTATTAGAAATAGTCGCGACAGCTTGGCATTATCAAACTGTTTGTCTTAAGATACGCGTACGCCTTACCTGCTGTCTTGCATAATTATGACAAGATTCGTTTTGCATGATATAAGAGCGGTAATCTTGTTTGAAGTTGACTCCTTTTATGTCCTGAGGGCACTTCAAAACATGGTCAATAACTGTGAAAATCTTTCAACTTCTTATTTTGTTTGCTTTGTATATCTCGTCTTTAATTCCACGGGGGTTGTTTTTTTTTGTGTGTGTAGGATTTTCCTGTGTATTCTTATGTATACCTGGAAACCCTTTTGCTTGTGTCTACAGGCGCTTGTGTGTATATGCTATAATATAATTATCATAATATTAATTTCGTTATCCCTTGAAAGAAAGGATAATGAAAACAGTTTTCAGAAATGATATATGTGTGTATATATGTGTACACATGAAATACCTTGAGCTGGAATCCCGGTTCCCCAACGGCCCTGAATGGCGCAGCTTCCCAGTAAGTCTGGGGTCCCTGCTTCCACATCAACACATAGAAGCTGGCGGAATCCTGGTATCCGAAGACGAAGCCGGCGAAGTCGTCGTCCGTTCGGGTATTGACGTAGAAGGTGCCCGAAAAGTCGACACCGTCGAAGGCTTGGTAGGATATGGCTAGTCCAGGGTCGCTGTTGATTGTCTGGATGATCTGGCGACCCTGTTTATGTTTATTTTGGGGGGATGGGGGTGGGAGGGAGATGTAGGTGTAACCAGAGATATATAAACTCGTAATAACGCTTTCCCCGTTAATTGAACACTACTCACGACATCAACTCGTTTAGCTTGTTCAATTACATGAAATTCTGCTGTTGAGGTGTTTTTTTTTTTAAATTAATGCAACTGATTTGACGAAATCATTGCCTTACATCGACGTAAATAAGCACTGAATTGATCAGTGTTTTAGTAGTATAGCCACAGGCGTCTAGTGGATAAGGCACCTCTCCGGAGATCAGGAGGTCGTAGGTTCGAATCCTGCTCGAGTATGTTCGCCCATGATTTCCTCTGCCATATGACTGCTACTAAAATATGTATTTATTTCATAAAAGATGATAGGATAGCAGCTCTTGCTGGAATGGCAACTACCCATAGCAACAGCCAGTCAGGAAGCTGGATTCTTGTCGTTGCTAATGACAATTGCCATTCCAGCAAGAGTTGCTATCATATCAACTTTTTTATGAAATGGGGCCCTGGACTTTCAAGGAGTTCATGAAAGTTAGTCCGGCCTGTATTACCATCATTTCTGACCCACACACTGCTGCCGAAATAGCTGGGGTAAATCAACTTATCTAACATGTACTAACTGTTCCCTGCATATTTTTTTTTACCTCATCAAATACGATCCATCGAGGATCCACTTGGGCCTCCCCTTCCGGGTCCAAGACCACCGTCTGGTAGGTGCGAAGGTCAGTGCTGTAGATGTTGGGGTTTTCTGGGCAAGCATCCTCGGTGTCGATGACGCCGTCTTTATCAAAATCGCTGTCGCACGCATCTCCGTGGCCGTCCTCTGCAGAGAATGAATCAAAGTTTCCATGCTAGTCATTCGTATTGTATGAGCTTAGCTCCGTGATTAGGTGGAATTCCCATTCTACACATATGCCTTATGAAAATGACCGGTATTAACCTTTGATCCTGAGTATTGAATTTGCCTCTTGAAATATGGTTTTGTGAATGATATTTAAAGTTCGGTTTAGAATGTTCGATGAGTGTCGTAAGCATACAAATGCCATTCGCAAGATATTTCATTGGTTTCATCCTCTATATATCTGTAACGTTGTGTGTCAGATTTATTTTTTTTTTTTTGTTCACTTTGCACAGTCATGACATTGGAAAAAAGATAATGATAATTGTAAAATTGAGAGCAAAAATGTTGAAAAGGACGCTCACCATCACCATCATCCTGTTCGGGATTGTAAACAATTCTGCAATTGTCAATGACGTCATACACCCTGTCGTTGTCGTCGTCATCATCGCACGCGTCACCTGTAAATGCAAATTTGACATCAGTTTTAACAGAGAGTGAGAAACCGAGAAAGTTCGGTGGTTTGAGTTATATAAAGTCTAAGTTTACTCGGTGATATTGTTAGTTTTGATTCTATTCTTTAGAGTTCAAGTTTAAGTCGATTAGTTCTCACGTTTAATACTGGCACTTCAGTGAAAAAATGAATAAATAAAAATACCGGTAGATGAAAATGTTATTACAGCTGTATAGTGTAACAAACATATAGAAAGGGTTGGGTATGGGTTTTTTCTTTACATGTTTAGGAGCACCCTCTGCTTGTTTGTTTGTTTGTTTGTATTTTACATTTAGGTCATGAATATTGAATATCCATTCAAAACAAACTTTAGATTGATGGAAAGTATGGAGGTATAATCATGACTACACTTTTTGGAGGACTCGAATCTACTGCACGCATGTGCGTTTTATTTTGTTTTGATAAAGGTCATGTTTGTGTGAATTATATCAGCCAGTATTTCCGGCACAAATTCAAGGTAGGAGGAGGAAAGAGCGTGTTCTCACCAATGCCATCGCCATCTGCGTCCAGTTGAGGGTTGTTGGCAATCTTCGGGCAGTTGTCCAGGTTGTCCTGAATACCGTCATCATCGCTGCCAAGAGACGACATGATTCATTTATCACATGACTTCACTGACATAGATACATAGGCTTGCTTTCCTCCGCCAAAACACATCGATGCCTATGCTAGAGTAATAGTCTTCTACCATTAATATCGATTTAAAGGCATTGGTAAAGGTAACTAGACGTGAGCTTGTTCTGTTGCCAGAACCAATTGCACTTTTCTTCTATCAAAAGCGGATGTCACATTGGTAACATTTAGACTACTAAGTATGTACTTATATTACTTCGAATAAGTTGTTTCTTTCATGTTACACCATCAGCAACATAGTAGGAGCAAAATATTTGGGAGTCTACCAATGAGACTGTGCTGTGATAATGACGTCATTGTTCCTTTCATTCATACTTACGCGTCCTCGTTGTTGTCACAGACGTCCCCAAGCAGGTCAGAATCGGTGTTATTCTGTCGATGCATACAAACGATATCGCTTGATATAAATCAGCATAAATCAATGTATGCATATCGACACATACACTGACAAACATGCATACATACATACATCGGCCTACATACATACATACATACATACATACATACATACGTATCATATCAAAAACTGTCTTCCATCCTTCACATCTTTTTTTTCAGCATATTATACAGGGCAGACAAAAGATAGACGCCTACTGCGTTCACTGCGTGAAGTGAATGGGCTTCTGACTTCTGCCAGGGATGCTCGAAAACATTCGCTGTATACATCCATCAGCCATCATTACAGTATTGAAACATGGCATGCTGATCAGCTGTCGTGACATTTTGCTTCACTGTGAAGAACACTAACCCGATCTATAACCTTCGTCAGTGACCTAAATACCTCGATTTAGCAAACTGCGGCTAAAAACGTGACATGTTTTTGTTTTATTCAGATTATACAAAAATCAGATGAGAGAGTGCTCTTTCGGTACTCCTTCTCAAGTCCTATTTATGTTCTCAATGAAGCAATTAATTTCTTTGAACAGGTGATAGAATGCAGCCTACCTGATCGGGATTATAATCCATTGGACAGTTGTCGCAAACATCGCCAAAACCGTCCCCGTCGGTGTCGGCTTGTAAAGTATTTGGAACGAGTTCGCAGTTGTCGTAAATATTCAGGATACCTGTTATTTGAGACGGGGGATAAAAAAAAAACGGAACTGCCAATTTCAGAGCGTTCGCAGTGAAGAAAGATCTTATTCTGGGCAACTCCATTCCATAGCTACAGTGTATTTGGAATAGTTGCTTATTTGATCGTTAATGACAGAAAGATCAAACGTTGAATGACTCTCCTTTGACATGAAGAGTATTGGTCTGATATATTTTAAAGTTGCGCGATAAAAAGTGTTCTTTCATTGACTTCAGGCAAAATCCACTAGGCATCAGTATTAGTATGTATATCAAACGTTCATCAAGGATGAGTACATATATTCCCGTTATAACGAACACGGCAATAACGAAATTCCCGTTACAACGAAGTAAAAATTTTGACGGCAATATTATCCGCTCTATGTTTTTGTTGTTTTTGTTTTATTGTTTATTTATAACCTAATTTCGATATAACGAAAGAAAACTTACGGTCTCGAGGATTTCGTTATAACGGGAGTCCATTTTATATGCAGAACTTACCATCGTCATCTTTGTCGTCATCGCACTCGTCTCCGTACTCGTCGCCATCGGTGTTGATCTGCCTTGGGTTCGGCGTCATCGGACAGTTGTCGCATCTCTCACCCACTTCATCTCCGTCATTCGTGCTGGCTTGATCCGGGTTGGCCACAAGAGGGCAGTTGTCCTACGTCAACAATTTCGCACATAACAGCTTATCGAATGTTTATCACATGGTAATTGAAATGGTTTTTGATGTGTGGATGCCAAGCATGGACTGTAATACATGTAAACATGCGTCGGTGTCTCTTGGAACGCGCTGACATGTTTGGATCATGCACATTAGTTTCATATCATTCCACAGTCATTGAGTAACAAACAAAGAAATGATGTTCTAAGGCATCATTATGAACATGCTGTCAGCCTCGCCTTTACGTTCGCCTTAACATACAACGCATTGTCGGTGGTTTTGGCTTTGTGATTGCCAATATAGTCATAATTTAGGCGCGTCAATCAAGAGAATGTGATATCTTGTATTATCCTCGTAATCAATTCCCCCGTTTTGTACGTGGATCGTATAGTCGTTTTCTCTGGATGAATCTTCATCCCATGGTTACGTTCTATAACCGATGACACTACGCGCTCATGATTTCGTTTCATTTTGTGTACACAGCAGACTATGAAATATGGGCAAGCAACATAACAAGTACGCTACAAATTAATTCAAATATCAACATTATAGTCTCTATGATGACATGAATTATGTATGATCGTCTACTTGCGTTCTAACCAAAGCTCGCAAAAAACCGAAACAAACAACCTAATCCGATCCTATAGCTTTTGCTGTCCTATTCTTGATTCTCTCAAGAAAATCCACCATTCAAAGAGGCATCTACCGACAAATAACTTTAAAAATAAATCTTTGAAAAAAGACCTTGGTGGTAAGGGTATAAGATAATCTTACTGGCCCGTTTGGTATGCCATCGTTGTCTGCGTCAGGGTCACAAATATCCCCCATCTCGTCACCATCTTGGTTTTCTTGACCACTGTTGGGGATGTAGACGCAGTTGTCCTGGGAGAAACACGACGTAGAGAACAATTTTCCAATTTCTTTAAAATGTAAACAGTACCACATCTTTACAACGCAGAGACTTTAGCAGTCTCATACCTTTTCTCATTTCCACTATTTTACTAAACCGCTATGAAATCTTTCTGCATATCTCATTTTCTCGAAGTGCTTTTCTCCCCCTTGAAATACGTTATTCCTTTCTTTTCATCGGGAAGTCCAGTAAAGCATATCATGATGTGCTATGCATTCAAGGCTCAAAAGCCCAGTTGAGTCTGCAGGATCACATGCCATGGACAGGACTGGGATTTCATTTCATTTCATTATTTATTTCATTTCAAGATAATTAATCGAAATAAACTGAAAATAAGCACAGAAACGACACAATTACCCACACTCTCCAACACAAAAGATTATAACAACAAACAAAAAAACTACTAATATTCATGAAAGTCGGTGGCTCGTGAGAGACCTAGACTTACTTCAAAATAGAGTGGTCCATACCTTTCGACAGTGTTTGTCCCAGCAGTTGAGTTCGTTGTCGGGAAAGCCGTCGAGATCGGTATCGATGGTACAATCGTAACCGTCACCTGCCCAACCAACGATGCACTATCGCGGAAAGCAAAGGCAGTCAGAAAAGACTAAGATAAAAGCATATTTTTACGCATTATCACTCAAAAGGGTACGGCAAAGGTGCATTATACTTATAATGATATGTACTGATGTAAGAAGATGAAGATAAGATCATAGCAAGAATTTTGTTTTTGATACACAAACAGACCTGCATATGCAGACAAACGATACTATCATGGAGAAACACATACGCATTTATTATGCATATGTGTACACTTTTGACCACTATGATCATATCCGTATTGAACACATATGCAGTGGCGGATCCAGGGAATACCGCATCGGGTGCCCCCCCCTTTATTTTTTTGTTTTAAAAAAAATGTAAAGGCGCCCCCTCTTTTCGGAATTCCTGGGTCTGCCCCTGCCATGTAATCCTTGTTGAACACAAACAAACAAATTTCCGAAGATTTGGTTGCACGTCAAAGTGCTGGCAAAACTGGATTTCGTTTGATTCAAAAGAGTTTCATATTTTGTCTTGAATGTTTATTGGCGGCGAACCAGTTTGAACAAGTGTTTAAGAGGCGAACAAAGCTATGAAGGATAAAGGGGACACGGATGCTTAGTAGGGCGTAGAAAGGGACAGAAGAGTGCCTCCTTGGGAGGAGACTCACCTCACAGGTGTAAGCACCATTTCGATGAATCAAACACTCTGCCTTGGGGTGACAGGGGCTACGAGCCCCGTTCGGACAAGTATTGTGCTCCTTGCAGCCAACTGTCTGGTTGCCCTCAAAGCCGTGCATGCAGTCTCCGCAGTAATATGATCCCTACAAGGAAGAAGAGAGAATGGGTGTCACTGCACGGGAGATATTCTCTCACCTCCTGCTGTTTAAATATCATCGGAAACTGATGTGAAATCAAATGTAACATCATGATAACGCCGTCCAAATTTGCAGATGACATATATACGTAACCAGACCTGCTTTTCTACCACTAAACTTTCATTTCATTTCACACATGCATGTTCACACATGCATGTTCACATGCATGTTTATTTATTTTCATTTCCAATCAAACACAGGTAATACACTTTGACATGATTACATATATTGGAACATGATAATACATATTGGTTCTTAAAAGAACTTCATGGAAATGGAAATTGAGGGGCTGCTAAAAAGCGAACTTGTAGATTGCAGTCCCCTCACTTACGTTACATTACTACAATACAAACTTTATTTGACTTCACAGTCCACTCGTGTACAAGTTGTAGAAGTTGATTATCTTTAATGACTCTTTTAGATATTTCCTTGTTACATTTCAAAAGAGGTATCTACCGTATAATGCTTCTCTCCTTTCTTAGCCATTATTTTCTTGTTTGTTATCGATTGTGTATTGTAAAGGGTTGAGTCAATGCACACCAAAATGAAAGACTGAAGAAGATATTGCGAGAAAGTGATTACGCAAGTAGAGGTCAGATAAAATACGATACTTTTTTCTTTGACAGAAAGACACATAATTTCATACATACCATGGTGTTGATGCAGTATGAATTCTCCACGCAGCCGCCATTATTGCGTTCACATTCGTTGATATCGTCACAAATCTAGGGTGATAAGAACGACATTGCAAGATGAGTACACAAAACAAAAGATGATACTAAAAGATACTAAAAAAAACCAAAAGATGTTTTAAGATAGCACACATTTCCATGCTTTTGTTTGAACCAAATATGCTAACCGTGCTAACGTCAAATTGTGAAATGCCTAAAAGGTTAAAATACATACATCGAAAAAAAAACTCGAAAAAAACTACAAATTTACAAAATACATCTGTTTGATGAGCAGCACCCACTGATCAGTTACTGTTGGCAGACTTTCATGGCACGTCTCAATGAAACTCGTGTCGCATGCGCCAAATATAATGATCTGTGGTATTCAAGATTGGTATTTTCAGTAGGCACTGTTAAGTCAAGACTATAAAGTGTTCTGTGATATTTTCAATCTCTTCTTTTTCATCTTACCTGTCTGTTCCTCACAGCTGCCTCGAGACCTATTCCTTCCAGACCCAGCCCGATGAAACCGGACGGACAGGGTGGGCACCGGAACCCCGGAACCAGATTGACGCAGTCGACCACGCGCGAACATGGAGACGCCTCAATACACTAAACAAACATCGAAATTTCCATCATTTTTTTTTTAGTATTTTGAGTCTACGACAACAGATGGATGCTGTCCGCTTGAAGTGGAGCCTTGTCTCGTATTACATCATATTAAATGTGTCGACCATGCGACATTTTGGACGAAGCGTCAAACAAACCTCGTTTCTAAGCAAGAGGACAATGTATAGATTATCGAACTTCAAAGTTACATGCCCAAAATAGCAAGAAATTTGATCAAGGTCTTCATATACTATAATTGGAGCTCAAGAAAATAAGAACGAACCCAGAAAATGTATGCTTGTTTCCAAATTGTGTAAGCGACGACCATGAAACATTTGGACGATGTGTCAAACAACGTCGTTCTGACACGCAAGATTGAACTGTTTCGTCGTTTTACTAAAACGTATCTTCGCGCCTAGAGGTAATCTTATCCTCAGTTGTCATTTATTGCATTAAGTCAATTGTCAAAAGGGGTACAATAGAAGTATCATCTGTGATTTATCATTGAAATCCCTTATCTATAGACAAGACATAACCTCATACACTTCAATATCTACATGATGATCTACAAGCAGAAAAGCGTGCAACTTCGAACCCTTTAATAAGATACTGCCTGTTCGGAGGATGAACATTACATTAGGGTTTGGTAGCAAGTCTGACTGAGACTTTACTTTCTGTCGATGCTTCGATTCACTGATCATTGATACACCTGAGCTTAGATATAATTTCTAGGTGCTTGATTCCGCAGTTATTCAAATATGTATACATGTACAAGACTTTGTAAAATAACATTTAGGGAACATCAAAATGAGAGTTTGCGAGATTTTGTCGATTGATTGTATTGCTGACCATTCTTGCTTTATGCCCACCTCGTTGATGTCATGACAATGAGTGCCGTTTCCTCGGTAACCAGCCGGACACTGGCCGCAGCGGTAGCCGTTGCCTTCCGGGTCGTCGAAACACCTGACGCCGGGGAAGCACGGGTTCATGCTACAATCTGGTGAGATGATGGTCTGCGGACCTGAGGTAAAATAATCGGTGCTGTCTGTCACACGACGGTAGAGGGAGGCAGACCGGGCAAGTTAAAGGAAGAAGCATTCAAAGTTAGTGTGTCAGTTTATCGCTTTGATTCCCTTTTCAAAGATTATAATGCAATTATTGAAGGGGAGGGGAGGAGTCACTCGATCAAGATCAGCAGTTATTCATCATGCAATATTGAGGCTTTATATCGCCCACATGTTTAGGATATACATAATTCTTAGTAATCGATTCCTAACCAAAGAGCTATCAAAAAATAGTGTGTTTAAAAGGGAATAATGATAGCATAAATAAATCCATGTTACGGCATCGGGACGAAAATCAGTTGGACGTCAATCTTACTGTTTTGGTTTTCAATAGCATTGGGCAAGCAAATCCAAAAAGAAAAAAAAAAGTGTATAATGGTGTAACAATGGAGCCTTTGGGGAAGATAACTAACAGGCGAAAATAGCATAAGCAAAGGGAAATGAGATCATTTTAACCATTTTAAACGTTTTTTTTTTCTTCTGGCATGTGCTACTGAAAATAAAGTATCAACAATCAACTTTTACTTGGCAACATTTCGCATTTCACATTTTTGATACGTCATTATCATTTCGATAAGTTCAAGAATGATCATGATTAATTGAAAACAATGATGATGTTTGATTTGGATAGTCCAAATTACTTTTGCTCACACTCCAATTAATAAGAAAAGTGTGAATACTTCAAAGGTGGCCTTATTTGTCATCTTCTCGACGTCAATATTGACTGTTTGATAGGCGCGTTGTAGACATTGTATATACAAAGTGAATTCAAAGTAGTGAAGGGAAGGTCAGTGGAACTTAGGTCGATTTGCTCGTACCCTTGGCAACAATAGATAATCAGGCAGTCGATTAGAATTAACGCAAAACGAAATTGCCACAACAATGTATCAAATAGTAAATACCATAATGAAGTGGTTGCATTAGATTACACTGCAGCACAACCCCACGCAATTCTTTGCTAGTTAACTACTAAACTGTGTATAAAACTACATTTCATATTAGGAAAAAAGGGGAGAAAAGGAATCTTCATGTTATAAGAAGCGAGTATATTCCGTAATGGTATAACAGCAAGCGAGCAAGGTACATGAAACTGAAAAAAGAAATATCATCCTTCTCATCCTCGTACTTCATAACACCTTATTGTGGTTTTTACTGCTGATAATGTAAGGACTGGGTTAAAAAAGCAACGAAAACAAAACAAAAATTCGAGAACAAACTATTCTATTTTACAATTATAATAACGATCTGGCTCCGAGTCAGAATACAACGTTGATAATAATCTGACTCCGACATTGGTGTTACATTATAATAGTAGGTGGTGAGAAAAGATTTAAAGACATCTACCAGAAAGTACAGCAATGAAAACTTACCACACATTCTGCAGGTTTCCATCGTATGCCGAAGTCGCTGAATCTCGCGAGTCTGAAATGAAAAGTTTGATAAAATCAGTGACCTACCGGTCCAGGATTCAAGAGGGCGCTGTTGCATGGACCCACGCGGTGGACCCACGCTTCCGCAGCTGCCATCGTCCGATTAAAACCGATTCGTTCGGCGAGTATGTCGAAATTCGGCGAAACTGAATGACAATATCTATTCGTCTCTGGATTCGAACGTTATTCCTGGTTGATTCGGCTAACTAATAGGCCTACTAGATAGGGATCCCTGAAAGACAAAGTTTACTTGCTACCTAGCTGCGGAATGCAGTGTGCTTTTTCAATATGGGTTTCTTCAATTCCCAAGACACAAATAAGCTGGTGAAAATATATAACTTGAAAATGCTACTTTTCGCATAACAGTTTGCTGTTCACAGCCCTTCAACGTTAAGAATATAGCATTACAACATTGCTACATTTATATTTTTGGGTACGTATAAGCAAGTACTAATCCATGATTAGTTGTACCGGTAATGATCTACACCTCTACGGTTTTCCGAAGATTCGTGGTTATTATAAACGAGAGGAAAAAGGGACAAATACACGACTGAACAGATGACTGTTTTAATTCACAAAAGGATTCCTGAGCTCACCTGACCAGCCATTTCCGTCTTGAGGAGAGTCAGAGTACTAGCGAGAGACTGGAAAGCATCCATGAGGTCAGTGGAACCAGGCCCTGACGGACGCCAATATTTACAGAGAGAGAGAGAGAAAAAGCCGAAAATGATAAACGTATCATCAGACGCAACCTTGCCCCATTCTCAATCGAGTCGGCGAAGAGGTACCAGTAATCTAGGGGTTTGGTAATCCAGTGCGAAGATATAGGGCCTTGTCCGTATAAGTCACACTTAATGTCGATCAGAGAATATTGGATTGAACACATGAATTCTTCACGACTTTACTTGCTGCCCCGGGCCTCTGGCACATTTTAAGTTCAGTTTTACGCGACTATTAGGTCGAGAAATGATTCCGACAAGGTTATCGAAGAGTATCATTGAAATTTCCCGAATTTGATGAATCAACCATAATTATTTAGTATTATGGCTATTCCCTCGTCAACACTTGAATATTTCTTTCTTTCTTTTTTTTTTTTTTTTGCCGTTGTAAAACATTACAAGTATGACCGATTTTCAGCATTTTTCAGAGTTACGGGACTGTCATAATGTTGAGTCTAGATTTATTTCTCGTAGCCGCTTAGGAAAGAAGCAAATTCTTGTAAGTAAGAGACCACAGAATCGGTGGCTTTGAAGTAAAATGCTGCTCTGGTGACTTTAGTGGGTAGGAGTAGAATCGAACAAGACACATGAAAGGTGTAGGATTGCTTACAAGGTTCAAATTCTGGTTCTTTGGGTTCCGTCGCGAGACTGCAGGCAAGAGAGTGTAAGACATCGGTAATTGGTCCTCCGTAAAAGAACTTGGCGTTCTGGAGAGTTCCCTGCATACATAACGGACAGAACGACATTTTGTATATGATAAGACAGGCAAGGATGAATAACGTGTTTGAAAGAATTGCGATTGATCTCATTTCTTACAAAAGCGAAGAAAACAATACAAAACAAGAGAAAGGTACAAGGTGACAAGAAAAGATCCCGATTCGGTCGGAAAGGGTCACCTACAGGATGACAATTTGTCAAATTTTGCCATTTCCCGTTTAATAATCGTTCCATAATTCCCATGACGACAGAAAGTGAATTCTCACCTTTAGTGGCAGTAGCGACATACCATAGCCAGCCTGTCCCAGTCTCAACTCGGCATTGTCGATCACTGTTCGCGTGAAGATCCGGGCGAAACGCTCATCGACGACGGTCTGGCCGGCACGGTTGCAATCGACATAGAGCACGAGTTCGGTTGCCCGCGTCCTCATGGCGTGTATCTGGAGCACCACGGTGTGCCAGTCCCCGTCGACAAGGTTGATGCTGGAGAACTGCACTTGTCGCTCACCCTCTGATGTGCGATAACGAATCACGACTGAAAACAAAAGGAGACATAGAATAGTATCATCACTGTGGTATAAACACATTCTTACTCTATGATGGCTTTTATGTTTGAGTAAAAAAAAAAACCATTGTGACTGCTTCAGAATTTTTTTAGAAAGTTTGACATAATGTAATTCCACTGTAGGAAGCCGTGGATATGATCATTATGAAGATGAGGTATTGCAGATGAAGAGAAAATATTTTATCATATCTCAAGTCTGTGTGTCACTTCGTCAACTTATATGTTTTGCAATTTCACTTCTGAAGTAATGAATTGATAGTACAGAAAATAGAGAAAAAGAAGGTATGATTTTAGACGAAATGTAGAGATTGTGTATCACTCCAAATGTGTCTGATGTTGATGACATATTTGTACATTATTTTTGTAATATTGGGACCTTCCATAGAAATTGGGTTTGCTTACGCATGTCACCTCCATTCGTTCCGTTGTAGGCCACCTGTAACTTGAGTGGATTTCGGTCGTTCTGGAAGTGGTAACTGCTGGTATAGACCCCAAAGAAGACACCCTGATGCCTGGGAGCGAGTCGTGCCCTCACAACGAAGTACACGTTCTCATTCTTTCGCATTTCTTTAGCGAACTTGGTGAAGAAGGCGCGGTCGGAGATGAGCGGGTACCGGATATTCATGCCGTTGAAGTGGTAGGCCTCACCGTAGATGTTGGAGTTTTCTTGTGGTACGGGGGAGATTCCCGACACGCGTGTGTTATAAATGCTGAAGGCATCGAAAAGATCCACTTCTGCGGGTGAGCATTAATGGAAGAATATGACGTTTGATCATTTAAGTGTTTCTCATTATGTGATGCATGATTCGTCTTCAACAGATAAGGATTAGTTTCACCGGCATTGAATATCAACCCTAATTCTTTCCACTCACATGGAAATAGCTATTGGTCAAAGAAGAGCTAACGAATCACCACGAGGGTTGAAGTCAGTGATGACCAACAAAAATATATTTAAGTTGAGCATTTCCTTATCAAAAACACTTAATACCAAGAGAGAGTTACTTAAATGTCCATGACACTTTAAACAGGGAAACTTGAATCCACGCCAAGATTCTATTTTGCCCGTTTTTGTACATAAATTGTATTTATATGTTGTTGTGTTTTCTTATAACGTATTCATAGAACTCTTGGTGATAATTGATTCCCAGTTTTTGCTGGCTATAATTCGATCTAAAAAAAGCTCGAAATGAAGATAAATAATTATGAAGACTAATATTATCTGCCAAAGACATGTACGATGTACGCATAGGCGTCAGTTTGAGATAAATGCGTAGATAATGTGTAACATATCAAAGAATCAATGCACAAATCTTAGTTTTGCGAAAATCAATGTTTTGAATAAGACGTGCTGATACTTCAGAAACCTTGTTCTACTTCTATCAATACTAATTCAGTGGTTTATCAATAAATCTGTCAAATCTTTGACGCAAAAAAGCATTGCACATAATAGATAAATGTGAAATAAATTTCTAATACAAACTTCGCCGCCACAGGAGATATCAGAATCCGCCAAGTCAAATGAAATGTCACGTGATCGCTTCCGAAAAAAAGAAACAAGACAAACGCGTGTCAATCGAATACAAACTATGTTTGACAACCTAATACTTTAACTTGTAAAGACAGTGATTAATGAAGAAATCACATATTGCCATGTGTATGCGAATCATATTTCGGGCGTGTCTTTACATTCTCTTCTGTTTGCATGTATACTTTTCTCCTTTGGCTTTTTCCCCTGAGCTTGTGTAGACACCCGAGACAGAGCGGCATGGTGCCGTGTCGCTATACGGAGTCCATTTCTTCTCTGGTTTCCAGGTGACGGACTGGAGGGTTTGGCACAAGGACAATATTTATCAGACAATTTGGATCCACCCAGGATCCACCCAAGTTATCAGGAGTTCACTGGATCCCGCTTTTTACCCCCCGTGAGAGTGGGTGTAAGATACACAAATCAGATCTGGCTTCGAAACACCAGAATCTAGTGCGGTGTTTGTGGTGACGTAGTTGTGGGTGCTTGGTTCTCAGCACGAATCGTCTGCAAGCACATGACAAGCACTACAAGCTTTTAGTTCAAGATCATAACTTTTAAGAGGATTCCTCCATTTTTCTAGAATATATTCAATCTTTTTCTTATAAAAAGAAATGAAAAAAATACAAAGATGGTTTCATTTTGCTTGAACCGATGACCTTATAATGGTTTTGTATTATCAATTTTGCTTTAAAAAAGAAATAAATTAATTGCTGAAGTGAAAGTTTCTGTGATCATCACTCGAAGGCCACTAAATCACTTTCCCCTCATCTCTTCCGGCTTTGTCAGAAATATTTTTACTAACGTTTGTCAGCAATCAGGGGGTATCCAATGTTTGAAGTAAACATAATCGTGTGATGAATGTTTCTGAATCTCAGTAATTTTTTTTTCCATGTAAAGTGAAAGTTTCCATGTTAAAGTTATACATTAAGATTGTATTGCTTACTTGTTTATTCATCCAAACTAGAGTTGATATCATCATAATAATTGTATTCATGTTTTGTTGAAAATTACGTGATTCAAAGTTCCTTTTGATGTTATGTACTCATGTAAGTGTTAAGTATATTACTTTGTATTACTTTATATGGAAATAATATCGTATTGAATTGAATTGAATTAGCGTCAATATTTCAGCATAAGTGATGATTGTCATTTCTTCTCAACGTATAAAGATGCAGAGAGATTTCGAACTTTTGCGATTTTTAGCTGACATCTAGTCTAAGATGAACGTCTTTCTTCTGTGATTGTATATACACCTGCATTATTTTTTTTGAAAGTTTCGAACTTCCGCGATACTCCAAAACGTTATCGGGATACAAACATTCTTTTTGTTAAGATAGAAGTAATAAAATCCAACGCATTTCTAATTTAATCATCTTTATGATTCCTTGGAGCGTATCATTGATATTAAGCTGTACGAGGACAGACATTTCGCGACTCTGAGTCAAAGCAATGATATAGGCCTTGCAATTGTAAGCCTATTATGCATCTAAGAATGTAACAACATAAAAATACAAAAATAACGGTGATTACTCCTGGCAGATGACAAATTATTTCAGTATACTGCACACAGCAGCTAACAATTACTTAACATATCATTTTTCTTCATGGCAGTATTCCAACAAAGCTCAAAAAAAAACTTTGCATACACTCGACAACATTTTAACGAGTTTGCTGTAGTAACTGATCCATGTTGAGTCATAAAAGAACTTGTTCTATTGTCTTTTTTTTTCTTTGTCGAACTAGATTTCCTTGGTATCTTGTCGTGGTCCTTTAGAAATGAAAAGAAGAAGAAATATGTAGCCAGATGGCCGGCATGACGTCCACAAATTTATTACTCGAGAAGGAAATTGGTCATGAGTTCAGCACATTACACACAGTAGAAGCTTATTTCATGCCACACAGACGTAAGATCCATTACAGAAAGTGAACTCAAAAAAAGGGCTGTGCTACAGGACTTCAGAGCTTCTGACCCATCGAGACCTGGGGTGATATAGCTGCAGAAATCATCATCTGAATATCACTTAAAAGATTTCACCTCTGAGCTTCACTACATATAGGGCCTATTGTAATGGAGAACGTTGGGATTGACGTGATCATATTCATTCAATCAGGACAAAATCAGACAAAATAACAACAATAAGCCCATTTTGATCTCCTGAAGTGTAATGTCAGCTTTAAATCTAGCAATTAAAAGGCTTTTGAAAATATTATTTTCTGCGACCAAAAGATAACAAAAGATATGTTCAAAACGGAAGCAAAGATGACTAAAGAGACCTTTTTGTACCCGATCTTGTTGAACTTTAACAATGACTAGTAAAAACTAGAATAACAATTATGCAGTCTAAAACCAATGAAATGTGGTTTCGAGACTTCATGGGTTAAGAGATAGAACACTGTTGCAAACGGGCCTTGCGCACTGAGTAACTTGTCATTATGATGTCACAACAATTATCGGGGTTATTTACCCCAGACTTCAGCACGAAATATTGTCACAATAAAATATTTGCACGAATTGGAGGCGGCGCCCTCTTAGGCGAACATGTTATGGCAATGGCCCTCGAATCGCTCCTTTCTTGTTTGCGCTGCTTGCTTGAGATTCAACAAGTAATTTTGAATGTCATGTCCAATCATATTCCCCGCTGTGCCTGACAAGGCTCCGGCTCAAAAACCGGCCCAGAGTGGAATACGAGTCGAACGACACCCAAATGACCTTCGGCATAACTTAGTGAAAGGTGGTGTCTGAAATGTTCGAAGAAATTCCGACGAAAAGTAGAATATCAGGCAAAAGAAAAGCAAAAATCAAGGAGAGATAGGTATGTCTCAACATTCCAAAGTAAGAGATTAATCTTGTTTTGGCAAGAACAAATCTAAATTGGAGGACAACATAATGAAAATAAATTATGATCTATTGCAGGAGGTCAGAAATAAAAGAATATGTCACGAAAACTGAGAGAAATAAAGGCATTCCAAAATCTCGGTAACTCTAGAACGATCGTCAACAACTTCAACTTCATGCGATACTTTTAGAAATTGCACGGTGTTGAATTATTTCTCCCTCAAAGACTCACAGGAAAGCTTCCAGGGGCTGATTGGTTCTTTCCACATGGGTAACATCTTTTAGAAATGATAACTCAGTGATTTTAGTCAATCATTTTTCTTACAATCGATGTTAGCACAACTTTTTAACGGACTTTATCATGTACTGTTCAGCTGCCTATTTTTGTAAGTCTTTCCCATTTTTGTGGTCAAATTACAAGTATAAATTTGGTTTCCAACTTCAAAGGCTTCTGCATCCCGACTCGCCGATAAGAGTTTTGACTGGTGTGGTGTAGAGACCCTGAGAGTACCACGTCTAATATCATAAGAAACGTGTGTATTTCACTCTGAATAAAACAATATCATATGAGGTTTAGAAAATTGACTCCCCATTCAATCTACAAAGCTTTTAATCTCTAGCTATTCCGGCCTTGAGTGAACTGGAAAATACACAAGCTCTAACATAACCACGAGAACTAGAACGAAATCTGTCAAGCGATATGAACGAATCGAGTATAGACTGATGTTTGAGATATGTCATTTCTTTCACGTCATGTAACAACTTGAAGAAGGGAGAAGTACTAGTAATTCATGCGAACAGTGAACCGTTTCGAGAGAAAATAATTGGAATTCGAGTCAAAGGAATGCCTACCGACTGCGGAGGATGGCAGCATCTGTGATGACGTCACAACCAGCAGCAAGATGAGCGAGTAGAGCCGTGTGCTACACCCCATCTGGAGAGAGTTAAACGAAAGGAAAGGTTAAGAAGAGATTTGCATATGATTACTTTATATTCTATGTTTTCTCGTCATGATTGATATAAATTTTTCCCCTCTGGAACCGCTTTTATTCATCTGAAAGTTATTAAAGATCGTATACAAACAGAAAGTCAGACAGACATACACGCACCCAGCAGGGAAGACAAGAACAAACTGACAAGGAAAATGATTCTTGATACGAAATGTGTCACACGACTGCCATTGTATAAGGCTTTGAGCGCTTTTATTTCGCGGTCTGTAAGAAAAAACAACAACGCATATGTATGTTGTGCCTTTGTTATGGTAATCTCTGTTTTGTAATCTCTCTTTTATATGTGTGAATGTGTTTCTACATGCATTGGCCGTCCAACGAGCCCCACACTAAACAATCAATTCATTAGTCGAATTTCAATATATCAGAATTATGAACAGATTGCGTAAGGTAAAGAAGTAATTGATTTGTCTGTTGCCATCACCACGTCCAAAATCATTCGCGAACTTACAACCGAAATACCTATTTCAAGCAAGCCGTCATTTTGTGTATAATAGTGTAAGAAATTACGGCTTAGTACATTTGAAATAGTAACGATTATGAGGATGATGACAACTAAAACCATTCCAATAATACATTCACGATGAATGGGATGATGAGCTCGTTACGGGGGGGGGGGGGGGGAGGCGGTATGTACAGAAACGTTGAAGAGCTGATCATGGGTAACACCCTTGAGCTTATCTTGCGGTCTTAATACACACCACTGCCTGATTCGCAATCTGAAGCCATCATGTCAATAAAGAAGACGTGAGTGCAATTAAACAGGGGTCACATTATTTCAATATATCATACCTGCTAGTTGTATTTTTACAGTATAAGATAGGATCAACAAATGGCATTAATCACCTTACTGAAAGAGTTTCTCCTATTCTTCTGACTGGGGTAGCAGGAGGGGTTGGGTGTTGTAGAATTGTTTCGGTTTCCATCAAGATGTACATCCGGGGTTTATGGGCATGTGATTTGTTTGTACATGAATAAGTCCATGCCTTTCAACTACATTAGGTTTTACTTCCTTCCTCATGCATATAAATTATATTAATCATTAGTTTGCGTCTCCTTTGCATTCGAAGCTATCAGTCAAGCTAATTAGGTCCAAAGGCTGCTCCGCACACTTCATCACACATTTCAAGCCTTAGTGGTATATTAAGTTATACTTCCTTCCTAAAGAACATTAATGATGTAAATCATTGTCTATTCCTTTGCGTTCAAAGCTATCACTCGAGCTTGTTAGGTTCAGAGAGCCATTCTGCACACCTAAACACACAATTCAGATGAGGTTTGGGGGGAAATATGCAGTTTGCTTTAATGCGCGTGTTATGAGCGTGTTTCTACTGGCTTGTGACGTGTTCTTGTTTTTGTCGGGGTGTATGAGCTTCGCAACTTGATAGAAGTTATTATTTCCAAGAGAGAAATGTTCTGAAAAATATCTTACAAATTGAGTAGAGTGATTTCAGTTTGAGTTTACAAGGATCAATATTATTTAGCAGGCTGCATCTACCCAAAGTGGCAGGTCTTGTCATGCTTGTACTTTGATTTTCTGACGATGATGCGGACAGTCGCTATCGGGCGGTACAGCAAATAAAGCTGAAAAATAGATTTTCGTTTTGATATAATAGTAAATAATTTCATTTGGAGGAGAATAATCAGACTAAACAACTGTTATCTACTCCTTTTGTCGTCACCCACTGGCAAAGCGCTACCAAAACTCAGCAGTCTTCATGGAACGTGTTTACAATGTGACCAAACCAGTGGTGGATCCAGAGGGAGCGCACCCCTTTATTTATTTATTTTTTTGTCGCTAAAACAAAAGAAATAAAAAGAAAAATGGGGGAGTGCGTCGCCCCCTTTAATTTTGTAAAGGCGTCCCCTCTCTATACGGAATTCCTGGATCCACCCCTGAAAACCATATCAAACACAATGATTCCTGTCATACTAGAGCGGGAAATCATTTAAGTTCCAGTATCAATTGTGAGAAATTGAGATGTACTTGTAATAGGCTTTGTCGTAAACATGACGAATGATACAAACAACTGGCAAAGTTGCACACTGCATAATTATGATCACTCTAATTCTCTGGTGTGTAATAGGAAGGTGTCAGAACTTCACATCCTCGAGCTAAGTCATGTCGATGTTATTTTCTATTTAGAAAGGGATGATTTGTGACATTCGCTAAACAAACCTTCTCAAACAAAATACAAAAAGGAGTATTATATATGGAGTCGATACCACATTCACGCCCATTGGCATTTTTTATCAAATGGCAAATAATTCTCGTTCCGAGATCTAGCTAAAGAAGGCACAATCTCACGCCCACTTACATAGTATCACTCTGCTTTCAATACTGCCATCTAGAAGAAGAATTAATACTTGATGACTCACCATTCTGAGGTCTTTGTTTCTCTGATCTGGTGAAGTGAATTCTTAATCATAAAATGTTCCAAAACAGTTTAAAGTCTCCAATCCAAAGCGCGTACTTCCCTAGAGTTCGGCTTCCCGTTTTGATGGAATATTACGGAGGAAGTAATGACGCTGTGTTGCCGTCGTTTATCCTTTTAAGAGGCTGTGAAGGTATTCATTCATTCAACTTCTGTCTTGAGCACCTCCTACTGCAGGCCAAGCCCCTTTTGTGAGTTTGGAGAATGCGACCTTTTTTTATCCTGCTAGCTTGCTCTGGCGTGTCAAGTCTCGGATGTTTGAGTTGATGAGTTTGCCTCGGCAGTCCGCGGTGCCAAAGATGAGCTGGTGGGATGCAAGGATGTTTCAAGACGTCCTGCCTTTGCGCGCGTCAGCTGCTGTATGCTGGCAGCTTGAAGAAGTATTGCAGCTAAATATATCCGGTGTATGAGCTCGGGACTCTGGGGTCATGGTGTGACTCGCTCTCAGTATGGGTTCCATGCAGAGGGTTTAGAGGTGACATGAGGACGGAGTTGGGATGCTGGAGCAAGGGCGGAAGACATGGGATGGAGGAGCCCGTTGGGTGTCGTGTGTAAGGAGACAGAGGAATGCCATCTAAGAGGAGAATAAAAAAGTTTCAATGTCATAGTTAGTTTCCTTTTCATAAACTCAAACGATTTCCGTGAAACATCGTCATGGGATGAAAATTAGAAGTCTATCATCAAAAACAGGAAACAATATCAACAAATCTTACTACTTAATACGTGTATCATTATTCTAAAATGTATTTGTTTCTGTTTGTTTGACACAGTTCCAGCCAGCTTTGACCGGTTCTTCGAGATGTACATTTAGTACAGTTTTTTTCTTTTAATTTGACGAATCTTCCAGTCGCCTGAGAGACTAGTCCACATTGTTAAACTATCGGGGTGAGCAATGGAAAAGGAGAGTAACTAGTAAAAAGAAAATTTCAGGGTTAGATGGGGTACAGTATGACTTCCGGTGTGTCAATGACTACACAGGTCCACGAACTGAATTCTTTCTAAACAAGCAATTACTCACGTTAACACGATGAATACGACTGTAATTCAAACACGACGTCGTGGTAAAGTGTGAGCTGTAGAATAATGGCAAAGAACCATGTCAAGGTTAAGATAAACAAGAGCATTATAGTCCTTAAACTTCTATCATTGTCTCTTGCATTCTCCTACATGGTCTATGACTACAGAGCCATAGGTCAAAATGACACATAATCGGTAGTTTGTTCTCCCTCATTATAATCTGTTCCTAAAAATCTGACAGATGTAATGGTCACTGATGATATTCACATCAATTTGGAGTTTCTGGTTTGTTGTACCTTTCCGTTCAAGATCGTGCATCGCCAGCACGTCCCGATGACTTCGTTTTATCGGAAATCGCCTGTACTAGGAAAGATCATTAGATGCCTCACTTACAAGAAGTTTTTATAACATCGAAGTGACACATTATGATGACGTATTCAGCATTCTTTGTTTTAGTGTGATATAAATACAACTCAGAGTCGTTCTCTTAACAAAACCATGACAAAACTTCTTTACTTAGTAAATAACTCTAGCACCCACTGTTTCCCAATTTGACTGTTTCTCCTTCTTTGTTTCAGTGTGCTGTTTTCAGTGGGTTTGTCGTTGTTGGAGGTGTTTTTGTGTGTGTGTGTTTTTCCCCTTTTTCTTTGTTTTGCGTTGGGGTTTTGTATATTAAAGGGGATCTTATATCGATGTATATGCTGATAACAACCTTGGCCTAACCAAGCTTGCAGTTTCAAATGTTGGTTATTCATTTGGTGGCACCGAGCGTCGCAGGGCCGTTAACGGGCAGAAGTCGAGCATACCAATCTCGGCGGGGAAGCCATCTCAACTCACCCTTGGGCACACAAACACACACGCACACATACATATGACTAGACGTAAAATGCGTACGAAAAGAAAAAAAAATAGGAGAAAAAATGTGAGGGAAGACAAAATATGGGAAATTGGTAGAATAACACGCCCTGACACATGAGACTTGTGAATACCAAGCCTACAAACTTTGCCTTCAAATACTTTAAGTCAGGGTAAATAAAAAGAAAAAAAAATGAGAAAATATAATCTTCTGATGAGACACAGTATATTACAGATAAAACATATCATTATGATTAATTCATATGGATAATGTATGACAACAAGAATTATTTCTGTGATTTTGTTCACAACAAAATTCAAGATTCGTTATTAAACTGCAATGTCAAATCAACTTGTATAGCAGCATTGAATTCCATATAATGCATCATCCTGAAATAAGAGAGAGAGAGAGAGAGAGAGAGAGAGTTTGAATATACAAGATATATATTCGCATCTTACACTTTCTCAACAGCATGATTATAATATTTAGATAAGTCAAGAAAAATGTTTCAACAAGAAAAATGTTTCAACAACCCCACAATTGCCGATCGGCTTCAAGCAGATTTGTACTGATGATGATTCACAGCATTTGTATACGGCGCCATATATCTATTTAAAAACTCAGAGAATCCTTCCGCATCTTGTGGGAGAAGAAATGGGGTCTGCTTGGATTAAGTCATAACTATTTGTCAACAACAAACAAAAGATTATTATTTAACTATCCGAGGGGAAAATAAACAGCAAAGAACGGGGCACACTCTTTATTGATTGTCTTCCAGTTACTGGTTTCCTCCTGAGCTGTTCCATTACGAAAAGCAACCGAGAATAAAAAGACACGGAATGAATCATTTTGGTGGTAGCAGAAAAAACTCGAGCTGAGTTTATCTACTTAAATCTTCTCTAAAGGTGTTTATGATCATCCTGTCCAAATCTAAAAGATCTTTGGCATAAAGTTTGAGAAGAAAAAAACGGGAACAAATGCACAAGCCATGCAAGCAGTGATGACGATATAAAAAAAAGAATTGCTTCGATAAGTGATTCCTTAACCTTTTATAGGATATAGCCAATCAAGGAAAGAAATATTATGGTCCCTAAAGAGGAGACAATGTAAATGAATGTGGTAAATATATTACATCATTCATCTGATGATCATAATTTAGCATTATGTTGATTTGTTACACTCAATCAGCCAAGAATATGTGAAGATGCCTTATCCAAAGAAATAAAATGAAGACACAAATAAATAAACCTCATTTTTACTTGGACATAAACATCAAAATTTGCTTTGACTAGCACCAAACTATCATTTTTTAGCACTTCGATGGTTAATTGATTTCCTGAAAATCGTGATTAGAACGGGCCGCCTGCATGGTACAGTGGAAATTGACAATTTCAGGAGGATGGACATTCCACTCTCTTTCCTGTGTTAAGACGTCACATTTGATGCGAATCTATTGGTAATTGTTCCATGTATGCGAAACTGATGATAGTATAATAAACATTTCGTTCCCGTGGATGTCTGCTTTCCTTCACTGTTCGTTATTACATTATGGATTTCACTTAGAGGATTTCCTGTAGCACAACCTTGTATAACCTGAGTACTTGTGTTACAGCTGGACAATAATGCTTTCCAATCTTAAACGGGGGCAGGAATTTTCATTGCGTAAAACAAATTGATTCATAATGCCCTGCACAGCGGGGCAACAGACTGAGCCGGTGGATGGACACAGTCTGTTGTATAGGTTCCTTCAGTGGCCTTTCATGGATAGGAATTCTATTTGTTGATGTAAGGGCGATGCAATTTAAAAATGGAACTTGGCGGGGGATTTTGCATGTCACTGATATGAAAACATCTATCAGGTTGTCAGATCTTTTCTTTTTGTCAAGAAACACATGCCTCCTAGCATCACAATGGCCAGAGAACAGCAAACCCAAACACTTCCCACTGTTCGTCACAAGTCAAGGGTAGAAGGTTTGAAAGTCATACAACTTGCACGTTTGAACCCTCAGAGCAAAGAAAGAAGAAGGAAATCGAAAGATCATAAAGACGGACTAAAATGATGTCCGATGTCTGAAGTTCAACTTGACTCAAATATCCAATAGGTCCAGAGTTACTAAACAGAAAACATGCGTCTTGCATTGTAGACACTAGATCATACTATAGTAACAGCCACCAAATGCATATCAGCCAGAATGATTTTATTTCACCACAGTGCGGGACTATCAGACTTGTTCAGGAATGGTACCAAAATGTATTGTCCATCCAATTCCGACTTTTACTTTCCTAATTTTTTAAGAATTATTGGGTATGGAGCAACTAACTTAACTCTTGCAGTGTCATTGATGAAATCCGGAAAAGGCATATCTGATAAGAAATAGCTATTTCTGAGCAAAGCACTCGCTCCTAATCGCGACTACCTCTTCGAGCTCTTAGAACATACATGTCTACTGAAGAGTGCTACATTTCTACATTTGCCCTGAAAAAAAAAAAGTTGATTTGTGTGAATGCAATAGACAGCTTTTAGAAGATCATAAGCACAGCCTGTTTCAGTAACCAGTATCTGCGTGGTCTTTTATGCATGCATGACTTTCTTGTATACATGATGTATTTTCATTTCTCTTCATCTTCTCTTGTTTGCCAGTGTGATATCAAGTATCAAAGCACCTCTTAACTGACGATGAGAAGACTAATATCTATTCTATGTTATGTCATGCGATGTTATGCTGTTCTAAATGCTATGATATGCTATGATAATGATAATGATAATGATAATGATATGTTACGATGGCTCTTACTTTCGGATACTTGGGGAAAAAGTCCACTTGTCTCTGAACTCAATGTCTGGGAAAATGAACATCCATTTCTTTTCTTTTTGCCTGTGCACAAAATCATAAATGCCATGGTGATAGGAAGAACCGGTGATGTATTAATATGGAATTTTGATTTATGGACCATTGTGTTCTAAGACCGCATGTTTGTTTATGTTTTTTGTCTATGTGGTCGTGCAGTCTTGCTAGTTGGGCATAAAAATGTGAACCCTATAAGCACACCACGCTGATGCAAGACTCGGTACAAATGTACCGGGGGCACTACCGTGGACACTGTGGTATACTGGATCAGACTCTTGATGACTTGAAACTGAGGTGACGAGTTCGAGTCCTACATGCTGAGTGCTTGCGTCCTTGATGGGACTACTGACGACGTTCCTCTTGACCCAGGTGTATAAATGGGTACTCTGAAATGTTGGGATAATAGTAATGACAGGGCCCTCTGGAAGAACAGTGCTATCACTTAAGTGACTACTGCAGGTGAATAAAACCATATGATATCATATCATTGTAAAGACATGTATTTTAGAATGCACTGCTACTCTACTTTTAAGTTGACTTTGGGGAAAATAATAAAATCAAACAAAAATGGTTCACTTTTTTCTTATAATCGAACATTGAAAGAAAAATACAGAATTGTATGCTATATGGTTTCACAATCATGTTTTCACGAAATGGTGAAATGGCAAATGAAATGAATTTTTTTTTTCCATGGAATCATGACGGTTGTATACGGTTGAGCAAATACAGCAAATAAACTTTTTTTAATGACATAATTTTTTAGCATCATCCTATGCGAAACAACGACAAAGTAGACTCGCTTATGGCAATCATATTTTCTCACCAGCTACCACTAATGGGACGTATACAGGATGAAGTAAAACTACAGGTATCCTAACCGTTACAGTTCGTTATTCCGAAGGTTCGTTGTTCTGAAGGTTTGTTAATCCGTAATAGACCAGGAGCTGGCTGCTGGTCAATTTACCCCATCAAGCCCAAAAGGTTTGACCCCTCAAAGTTACTGGGGCCACCCCCCTCATTACAAAACTGGGCGTCAGCCTGATACCTGAGGGCGGGGTCGTCCCCCAGGGACCCCCCCAAAATGGCCCCCGGCGGGTGTAATTTACCCCATGGAGCCCATGGACCAAACCTGGTCTAAAAGAATGGCCTATGGGTGTACATAATAAAAATATAAAAACTGACAAAATATCTGGTCGGGAAAGGGGTTGCCAGACCGTCCCCCCCTGGGCCCCCCCTGGCGGGTGTAATTTACCCCCAATGAAAGTACTATGGGTGTACATAATGAAAATATATAAACTGACACGATATCTGGTTGGGAAAGGGGTTGCCAGATCCCCTCACCCCCCCCCCCCCCCACCACCACCCATTACGCCCCTTCGTGGGTTTAATTTAGCCAACAGCACCCATGGATCAAATTTGGCTGGGGGAAAGTAGGCCCCACTATGGGTGTGCAAAAAATAAAGATAAAAGCTGACAAAATATCTCACTTACAAAGAGTAATCAAACATATCCCCTACCTTTGCTACCCCTCCCCCCTCCCATTTTTTAGTGTGAAGGGCCTATACGGTTTGGAGAGGTATGAATGAGCGTGTCATAAAAAGAAATGGAACTTCTTGAATTAAGATGGAAGTTATGACAACAGAAGAATTGTGTGTGTACATATATCCACATGCCCCATCCCACTCCCTCCCCCAAAAGAATGGAGTTATCGATATCTACACTAGAAACATACTCAGACAGTGCAGACCTTTGCCAAGCAGCTCATTTCCACCCATCCACACATGCTAAAAACTGCCAAATTTCCCATATAAAAGCCTTTTGCTTTTAAATGCCATCAACTTCCAGCTGTGTGGTAGTGCATTATACCTTGAGCACATGCCTTTACCTTTAGTGCGCATGTATGCAAACCTCAAATTCATGCAGCTTGAACTCCCAATTCCACTGATATCATCTGCCATAAGATAAAAATCATCAAAATTTCATAAAGATTCCTGGATCACTACCAAAATTTATATTTATCATCTGTTTTTAAAATGTAATTGTGTTATTATCATCTTTTCATACAAGTTTCATCCAAATGTGTTCTCAACCTTTCAAGTTGTTTTGCATACAAACAATAATGCAGACAATACTATATATAAGTAACATAAAACCTCAAGTGGCAGAAATAATTACAACTGTATCTAACATCCTACAGTTCAACTGTGTTACCATGCATGTGGAGCAAGCTCATGTACAACAGTACAAGAAACTGTATACCTGTGATACAAAATTGTACATGCAGTGGGTGCATAGGCCATAGTGTGGTTAATTGCATGCATATATTTGTATGTTGTACACATTTTACTTGTTGCATGCAATTATACATTTCGAAGATCGGCAACACGTGTATCATCAGTCTGCAAACAATAAAAAGGTGGTGTTTTCCTGACCTTGGTAAGTGAACTGGGCTTTCCTATTGTAGGTACTATACTGGTAGGCCCCTATGACAGTAGTAGTTGGTACATGTATTTCATCATTGGATGACAATTGGTGTCAGTAACAGAGCAAACAAAGAAAGGTCAAGAGTCTAGATCTTGGACTAGATCTAAGTCTCAAATATGCTATGATATGGCTAGATAACTAACGTTAGACCTATATTTCCTATACATGCTATAGCTTGTAGAGTACCTAGTACTATTTGGTGAAACCAAATGAACTGGAACAGGGGATGGATTATCAGCGAGATGTAGTGTATTATGAGTCATAACTGAAAAACCAATAAATAGAACATCAATGTTCTCAGCCTATATAGGTTTAAGTGTCAAAGGTGTGCATTGCTTTAAATTTGCATAGAACACTTAAACCCTGAATTTGTTAAAGTCACTGCACTTCCTATCATTCATAGCTAGAGTCAAAAAGGCAGAATTATACTACATTTCAATTTCTCTATCTAATAGACAACTTTAGGATTAGAAATAGCCTTATTAATAGCTATATGTATCATAAGTGTTGAAGATGCAGATGTTCCAGTGAATGAATACTTACAGAATTGGGTATGAAGATTAGGCAAATAATCTGAAACTCTCTTTAAATATAGCAAAAGAAATAACAAACTGTCCCTGTGTTGTAGCCTCTCCCAGGAGAGGCTGCAGTGCCAGTGTGGTGCATGTAGTAGTCTTTGTGCAGACTCATTGACAACCAACAAAGGTTTGTACCTGTAAACTATGAGAGCTGCACAAGGTATAGAAAACAAACAACTGAAGTGAAAACAAGCTTATGTGTACTTTCGCCTCATACATCAGTGTAAACAAACTCAGAGTTGAGCATAAATACTGTAGCAATGCACAATTATAGCTTTGGCTCTAACAGAGGTGTAAGTGAATGACCTTTGGTACAGATTCCTATATTTTTGCAGGTATTTAAAATATTATCTCACTACCAATGGTTTTGATTTGCAATTTAGCAATTTGAGGCTTCATTTGGAGAGGCTACAACACAGGGACAGTTTGTTATTTCTTTTGCTATATTTAAAGAGAGTTTCAGATTATTTGCCTAATCTTCATACCCAATTCTGTAAGTATTCATTCACTGGAACATCTGCATCTTCAACACTTATGATACATATAGCTATTAATAAGGCTATTTCTAATCCTAAAGTTGTCTATTAGATAGAGAAATTGAAATGTAGTATAATTCTGCCTTTTTGACTCTAGCTATGAATGATAGGAAGTGCAGTGACTTTAACAAATTCAGGGTTTAAGTGTTCTATGCAAATTTAAAGCAATGCACACCTTTGACACTTAAACCTATATAGGCTGAGAACATTGATGTTCTATTTATTGGTTTTTCAGTTATGACTCATAATACACTACATCTCGCTGATAATCCATCCCCTGTTCCAGTTCATTTGGTTTCGCCAAATAGTACTAGGTACTCTACAAGCTATAGCATGTATAGGAAATATAGGTCTAACGTTAGTTATCTAGCCATATCATAGCATATTTGAGACTTAGATCTAGTCCAAGATCTAGACTCTTGACCTTTCTTTGTTTGCTCTGTTACTGACACCAATTGTCATCCAATGATGAAATACATGTACCAACTACTACTGTCATAGGGGCCTACCAGTATAGTACCTACAATAGGAAAGCCCAGTTCACTTACCAAGGTCAGGAAAACACCACCTTTTTATTGTTTGCAGACTGATGATACACGTGTAGCCGATCTTCGAAATGTATAATTGCATGCAACAAGTAAAATGTATACAACATACAAATATATGCATGCAATTAACCACACTATGGCCTATGCACCCACTGCATGTACAATTTTGTATCACAGGTATACAGTTTCTTGTACTGTTGTACATGAGCTTGCTCCACATGCATGGTAACACAGTTGAACTGTAGGATGTTGGATACAGTTGTAATTATTTCTGCCACTTGAGGTTTTATGTTACTTATATATAGTATTGTCTGCATTATTGTTTGTATGCAAAACAACTTGAAAGGTTGAGAACACATTTGGATGAAACTTGTATGAAAAGATGATAATAACACAATTACATTTTAAAAACAGATGATAAATATAAATTTTGGTAGTGATCCGGGAATCTTTATGAAATTTTGATGATTTTTACCTTATGGCAGATGAGATCAATGGAATTGGGAGTTCAAGCAGCATGAATTTGAGGTTTGCATACATGCGCACTAAAGGTAAAGGCATGTGCTCAAGGTATAATGCACTACCACACAGCTGGAAGTTGATGGCATTTAAGAGCAAAAGGCTTTTATATGGGAAATTTGGCAGTTTTTAGCATGTGTGGATGGGTGGAAATGAGCTGCTTGGCAAAGGTCTGCACTGTCTGAGTATGTTTCTAGTGTAGATATCGATAACTCCATTCTTTTGGGGGAGGGAGTGGGATGGGGCATGTGGATATATGTACACACACAATGCTTCTGTTGTCATAACTTCATCTTAATTCAAGAAGTTCCATTTATTACTTTCTATGACACGCTCATTCATACCTCTCCAAACCGTATAGGCCCTTCACACTAAAGAATGGGGGGGGGGGGTAGCAAAGGTAGGGGATATGTTTGATTACTCTTTGTAAGTGAGATATTTTGTCAGCTTTTATCTTTATTTTTTGCACACCCATAGTGGGGCCTACTTTCCCCCAGCCAAATTTGATCCATGGGTGCTGTTGGCTAAATTAAACCCACGAAGGGGCTTAATGGGCGGTGGTACGTGGGGGGGGGGGGGGGGTGAGGGGATCTGGCAACCCCTTTCCCAACCAGATATCGTGTCAGTTTTTATATTTTCATTATGTACACCCATAGTACTTTCATTGGACCAAGTTTGGTGCATGGGCTGCGTGGGGTAAATTACACCCGCCAGGGGGGGCCCAGGGGGGGGGGGGACGGTCTGGCAACCCCTTTCCCGACCAGATATTTTGTCAGTTTTTATATTTTTATTATGTACACCCCTAGGCCATTCTTTTAGACCAGGTTTGGTCCATGGGCTCCATGGGGTAAATTACACCCGCCGGGGGCCATTTTGGGGGGGTCCCTGGGGGACGACCCCGCCCTCAGGTATCAGGCTGACGCCCAGTTTTGTAATGAGGGGGGTGGCCCCAGTAACTTTGAGGGGTCAAACCTTTTGGGCTTGATGGGGTAAATTGACCAGCAGCCAGCTCCTGGTCTATAAGTGAAACAAGGTTCATTATGCCGAAGGTGCGTTAATCCGAAACTGAAAAAAAGAGTTCGTTATTCCGAAGGTTCGTTAATTCGAACACGAAATAAGGTTCGTCAATTCGCACTTTCTTTCATTTTCGGACAAACGAACTTTCAGAATATTGTAACATCACCCATCTCACCACTACTTAACAGGATCAGCAGTTGTGGAGAGTGCGTGTACGAAGGAACACTTTGACGATTGGGATTTCGCCGTCGGGCAACGCCAGACCATGTTACGGCGCGCTGATGAACCGGTCTCTGAATGAATCAGGTATATAACTTCAGCCGCCGTCCATGCAATCGGATGAAGAAAAATTTGGGCGTCTTTACATTTATCTATCTCCTATCTGAAGTAAAAATGTAAACAGGTGAAAGCAAGAAAAAAGAATGGAGAAATCGTTGTTTGTTGAATATAGTTAACATGATTGTGTTGTTATTTCCTACTATGAAAGAAATCCATGAAGCTCTATCAGTTTATAGGTAGCTGAGGTCCTCAAACAGGTCATCTTTCTTTGACTAGATTGTTGCCATACATTAGTATAATTACCTCTGTCATGTATTATCGTTACATAAGGTCATTAACATGTGACACGTTGACATCAATATTCTCAAAAATAACTTCAGTGAATGTACACAAAAGCACAAACACACATACGCACGCACATATTCAGGGGCATTACTGTGACCATGATCTCGAAGGAAAGACTAGAAAAAGGTAAAGTTCTTGTTCCACTCTGATCTGAATATAAACTCCTGTCAACAATTGTGATCATGGATTTAGTGAGGACTTGCAAAGTACTGACGTATATGTTATTACCAAACAATAACTATATTGATGTGCTCTTGTAATAAACAAACAATCTAATGTGTGCTTTGATTTTGATTAGCAACTATTACGAATTAATGGGTCAAAACACGAGTTCTTTTTAGAGAAATCTTTAAAGGTACAGAATGAGAAAAAAAAGATGTAGGCCTACATATTGTTTTTGGGCTGGGAGCAATTTCGTTGAGTTGAAACCGTGTTTGCAACAATTAAGACTTTTTTTTTCATATTGAATGCAGTCAGATTATCGGTGGCTGCATTTTCGACCAGAACTAGATAGACTATTTACTGTCATGTCTTGACCACCCAGAAGAGAATTAAAAAAATACAATAAAGCTCTCAGATTACGTGGGGGCTACGTGAAAGCAGAACTGCTGTTAAGATGTTGTTCGCAGTCGCAGAAATTCAATTACGATAATTCTGTGACGAATGATATCTTATTTAATGGATCAGCAAAACAACGTGATACCCAACATGAATAATATTTATAGGTTTAAGAAAAAAAATCCAGACGACGACATCTATTAGTTGTCTTTTGTCGTCAAAACATATTTGTGGTGACTTCTACGGCCATAGTTGTCATTCCAAGCACGACTTGAAAACTCGCTCATCGACCTCCGTGGAGTGCGCGTCCCTAACAGACGATAGCGACGTCACATCACTACGTCACAATTTCTGCGGAGAAAGCGCAATGGTGACGCGTTCCCGCCTGAATTGGTGGGGACACTTCCAAATCAATATGAGTGCGGGACGCCAGACTATATTTAAGCCCACTGGAAATTCTTTGTCCAGCATATGGTCCTTTTTGCTTTCTTAGGATCTTCGTCTGTTGTACTTAAAATAAACAATTACGCATATCATATCATCGAATCATTTTTCTAGTAACGACATGTATAAAGATACATACATTTAGATTCTTTTTATGACTGATAACGTAATCTACCTCCTAACAAGCGCGTCCATGTACTCCAGTGTCAGGAGTGTGGGAGATAGTACGTCCTATCAACATCGTTCATGATGATAGCCTAACTCAGGGGAGTGAGAGAGGCATGTAATGGTTCAATAAAATCTCCAGATCATTTTCAATCTCACTAGAATTGTCTGCAATGTTCAATCATACACCGTTTCTGCTGAAAAAGGTCAAAATTAACTGTGGCAATTTTGCCAGACATTCGATTACTGTATTCTTTTTGAGGAGTTTACGCCTCTGAATATTTTTTTAAAGATATATGGGGCCATATCATTAATACATATGCAATAAATTATCATCATCAAAAGTTTTAAAAGGTTCTTTTTTGAAATGTACTCTTGCCCCTTGTTTCCTTATCTGTGAGATGTTGATGGGATGTCTATGACTGATATAAGTGTTGAGGACCAATCAGTACTTGTCATAGATGTTGGTCTGATTGGATTGATTAAGGTATCACCTGCGGTCTCTGTAAATTTTACCTTTTTCATCTTCCAGCCCGAGGTTGTATTAATGTGGTCTAGAGCTGGGGTTGTTACACTTTTGTTGAAAACCTCCGTCCTGAATTCTTGAATGAGGAGAAGGCAAAGATGATTGATTTTCTTTGGTGGCATTTCACGTGATATCCCTGGCACCAATTTATTTGCTCTACACTCTACTTTTTTTCTCTTAATAACGTGGAATGTTATTTTCAGTTGACCAAATTATTATCGGATAAAGGCTTATGAGACGAATGCTTTCAGTACTCAGACAATAAACGCACCATTTTTATACAGAACTAGTGCTCTACTTTGTAAGAATTGATTTAAAATCAGTCATGAATCAAAGAGACATCAACGACGTGTGTAAATACACCACGACGTGTTCCCGTATTGTATGGTTTTGCGTCCTTTCGTCAGCGTGCTACATTGCCACGTTACATTGTCGCGTTTAGGATAGGACCAGACACATCCGACAGTTTTTGACCATTCCTGTGCTCCAAAGTTTCTTTGAAACCAGGAATAGGGCATCTCATCTCATCTTCAGTACCCTTTCTCTTTCTTCAAATTGTGTCTCTGTTTCTCTTCTTTTAATTCTGGCCTTTTTTTCCTATGCTGTGTCATGGTAAATTTGATTTGAATCTCTCCCTGCCAGGTCGCCGACAGCCTAGCGACCTTCACCAGCGTCTGTCACGGCTCCTGGCATGAGGCAGACGGTCCCCTTTCAAACCTCCTTCTCTTCGCGCAGTTGGACTGCAAATTTCATCGCCCTCATTTTCAGATTAACTCCTTCACTTCCGCCCACAAAGTTTAGCGTTACACCGGAAACTCACCAAACAGATAGAGAAAGAGAGAGAAAAAAGAATATCATAGGTTTTCTTGATTTGAATTACTGTTCATGGCGTAAGAAACATCTAATAATGATGTACAATCATAGATACAAAATGTCCTCTCGAATCACTTAAATCTGAAAAATAATCACACGATCTATCCGATGTATACGTTCTACTTCACCATGATAAGGAATATGATAACACGCATGCGTTTTTGTCTTGTACTGTAATCTAGGTCAACTTACAAACCCGCTGCCGTTGTTCGACTACGCGTATATAGTGTCAGGTATTCGATATGTATGCGTTGTGTCCTGTGTTCTATTGAAAAGCATCTAACCTGGACTTCAATGCTACCCTTTTATGGATGGTTATTGGGATAAGGAGAATTGCAAGAAATCATTCGGAATCAAATGCCACCGGTGCCAGTATTACAAACAGTGTTGTCACAAGAGAAAATGCAGAAGAAAGAAATACATTGCATAATGGAATGAATATATAGCAATAGAGAGATATATTGTGATTGTTGAGGTAGCAAAAGAACTAATTTCCCTTTACAATGCAAACAAACAAGTGCGATGACGAAGAGGTTGGTAAAGACTTGTTATCACATTTAGGTTTGACTCTAAACAAGCTTTTTTCATTTCCCAGTTGCCTTGTTCTTGTTGGAACAGACAAACACGCTTCGTTCGAACCCATTTTTCTACTTTTACTAGCTATAGAAAAGGGTTAATTTCTCAATTGCATGGTCTCCAACGTATCATGAAATACCCTTGCTTGAAGGGAAGCAACGAAATCAAACAAAGAGCAATTATTGCTTTCTTTCGCTATCAATTTACACAGGTTTTCGTAGCCCGCAATCTGCGATATGATTTTTGGCCTATACAAGGAGGATCAACAACTTACTTGGATCGATCTTTTTCAGATTTCGTAACCTACAATGACGACGATGGATCAGCCTATTGTATTAACTGAAAACGGTTGGTCGAAAGCTCGGTATCTTTTTCTTTTATTCACAATATGTTCTGTACCAAAAAGTGATCTTGCACTCCAAGACTTTTGCAATGTTTCGTTTTGAAAGGTATATTGTTATGTCTGTCTCTGCTTTCATCTTGAACAGCTTCTTTGTGTATTGAGTTCCGGGTCAATTAATGGTACTATGCTAATCACGACTTCCACTAAATCAAATATATATATGATAAACATGAAGCATTTATTCACTGTAACAGTGAATAAGATTACGTTGTTATAGTTCGACCAAAACCCAGAAGACACTGGGAAACAATTCGGGTTTGATTGGATGGAATAAATAGATTGGTCACATTCCCTAGTTATCCAGGTTTCTGTTTATTTAAAGGGATCGTACAGTTTTGGTTGAGACCTAATTTCAGGTTTCTAACATTTTTTGGTGAGATAATGAGAAACCTCTTATGAAATATGAAAGAGCATATGATTCTATGAGGGATTCAACGTTTATTTGATGAAAATTGGTTTTGAAATGGCTGAGATATCCAAAAAAGAGCAATTCTGATGAAGTGTGGGACCCACACTTTATTACGATTGCTTTGTTTTACTTTGTTTTTGGATGTTTCAGTCATTCCAAACCCGATTTTCATCAAATAAACTTTGAATTCCTATTTAAATAGCATGCACTGTACTATTTCATAAGTATTTTCTTGGTATCTCGCAAAAAGTTAAAAGCCCAATTCTCATCTCCACCAAAACTGTACCATCCCTTTAAAGCAATGTAAGTTTGCTTGCCAAAGTGCATTTTTATCACTGCCTCGAATGTATGCGGAGCACAAAAAATAATAGTATTCCTTTGATCACAGTTTACTACAATTTTACACAGCTTCCACGATGAGTAAAACTAAGTTTTATAGCTGTTACTCATATTTTCAATACGTTTGACCAATGTGTTGATTTTGTTTTTAGAAAAAAAAGGAGGTCTTGGGCTATGTCACTGATGTCATGATTCTTTCCGTCGCAACGAAAAGAAAACGACTCGTCGTTTTCATTCTATCGTTTACTCCGGTCAAACTTAAACTTATGCCTACATCCTCTTTACGTTAAACCCTAATTATGTGCGATGCATCGTATGGCTCTAGATGTATTAATTTGTCTGTAAAATAAAACACCCTGTCTTATCATTCCATGTTTTTACATACTATACACGTATTTCTCTTTTAACGTTTTGTACAGCGATCGAAGGTAACAAAAAGGCCAAAATTTGCTTCTCTCGATTGTTCAAAGACAAGTTAAGCTAATATGATTAGATTGTTCTTACAGAAATAGATGTCGTTCGTCTTTAGTTCTCATCTCCCTATATAATAAGACTAACATATCTCATAATTGGCATACTTCTGTCATTTGATCACCAGTCTGGGAGACACAATTAAGCGCAACAGGAAGGCGAAACAGGAGAAACGTTACCGTTTTTCTGTGTTTTTGACCTATTTTTGTCATGCACGTCACTGATGTCGTGGAAGTAGATACCATGCCACAACAACTACGTGCTCAGCACCGATCGCAGCAGTGGGTGAACGTCAAACAAATTATGAGGTAAGAAAGCTCAGCGTGAGAGCAGTCTTGAAAACACTGCCTTCTCTTTCTTTCCTAAAATTCAGAGGTTTTGATCTCCTTTTTTCTTGTTATTGTCACCAATGTTGTTTAACAAAAACTTATTTGCCATTCACATCCAATTTGATAGATGTTATCATGTTCTCAGACTTGTCTTCCACACAAAGCGAGAGTTGAGATATGTTTCAACATCCGTCGAAAAAAGAAAAAAAGAAAGGTGTAATAAATTCTGCGTCATCAATACATCGTCATTTTTGTAATTTCTATGAACTTGATGATTATCAAACCATGAATACCTTCAAAGAGGTTGCTCTCCACTATCCACCTTGCTCTGTCTCAAACCAGCCCCAGGTCTACTTGGGTTCACGTCACGAGTTCGACACCCACGATTCATACAGCCCAGAGTCATACAGCCCGTGAGTCATAGTCCAGGAGTTCGACACAATTAAGCAAACAATTAAGGCCCATGGGACCGACACATTAAGCCCTGCGTGGATATGTCGAACTCGTGGGCTGTTTCTACCCAGTGTCGAACTCGTGGGCCTTATTTGCCTAGTGTCGAACTCGTGGGCTGTAGGCTATGACTCGTGGGTGTCGGCCTCGTGGGATGACCCCGTCCACCCATCATCCATCTTTCTTGAAATGTCGATCCATCCTTTTCTTCTTCAGGCGTCCACTTTTTCTTTTCCCTTCTCCCCCCTTGATCACCTGCCAATGTCATCAGGTCATTTCATCCTCTACATGTTCACACCATTTTTACCCTGCCTCCTGCAATATTCTCCCGAATAACCTGATTTTTTCCTGATTCTCATCATATCACTTGCATTCTGTTATATCCGTCCTGGATCCTGCATCCATGCACTCCCTGTGTTCGAGTTGACCTTGACATACTGAATCCTGTCAAATAAAACTGGAAAATGGAAAAAGACTGAAAAAGTAATGGAATAGTGAAGCTTCAACGCCTCAACGCACTCTCATATTTAGCATATAAATATTACAAACAATATATATATATATTTTGGAATGTAGCAATCCACCCTCAAAATATTAATTGCTAAGTCCTCACACTCAACGAGTAATTCGACTTGAGTCATAGATTTCTTATTACCGAAGATTTGTGTGCAAGCCAGTGATACTAGTAAATGATTTCGCCTCACTTGAGTTGCATAATGTGTTTGTGACCGATATCCCTGTTTCGCGAAAACATGTAAAACTTTACGATTATGTTACTCTCTATTCTTTGTCGTATTCAAGTCGAGTGTATGTGCGTATAATTATGTAAGGCCGTATATCCCTTTTGCAAACGTCATGAAATTTTGCATGGTTGAAGAATAATGTGTCCAAACATCGTGTATGAAATCTTACGTTAACACATCTCAAAGTTAAAAAAAAAAAAAAAAAAATGAAACGAAGCACTAACCCCGTGTCGCTCGAGAAGACGCTCTCCTTTTGTATCGAGAATAGCGGTTGGATTTTTTTTTTCGGGGTCCGAACAAATACACTGAAAATCTCTAGCATGTTTCCGTTCTCTCATAAAGAAATTTCCAGTTTTATTTTTCTGAGGAGAGGTCTGAATTACCTACCTCTACAATATACCAGTTTATGACAGGAATCTAATTTCAGAGTTACAAAAGGGACTCACGAACTCATGTTTTGATTGACCGTGCTTTGCTCCATAAACTGCTCCACATGACGCTAGGCACTACAACTGTCTCTCATCGCCCACGCCGATGCTTGTTACGACTGACAATGAAAAACAACATCAAATTAATGAATTTCCATACTTTTTCGATGCACAATCATAGAAACTGAAACCACGCTGTGGATATACATTATTTTCTAGAATTTATATAGGAGAGTAACAGTCGATATCTTTTTTTCTCAGTTTAGCTTTTTTATCTTTTCGCGGTTGCTGATGATGCAGCTGAATTTCGGTTGTCTGGGGCTTCTGTCGTTCCATTCTTCCCGGAAGGTTCTCCGTCCATGGTTCTCTCATTATCCAAGGAGCATTCACGATCTTCTATTTTGCGAATGAAATATATGGAGCGTTGAATGCGATTAACACTGCTCTTTTTTCTATTTCTTGAGACACAAATGTCACATCTTAATTACCAAATATATTGTCAGATTTTTTTTTTTGGATACCTTCAAAATTTAAATTATGTAATAATAGTGATCCTATGACATACAAATCGAGAGAATTTATTTCCAAGGACCTTCCACAAAAACAGTACGAATAGTGGTGGCAAGGAGACGTGGAGAAATCGGTTTTACGGTTAAGATACGACCAAGCGCGCATGAGTTATCCAAACATTTAAAAAAAAAAGGGGGGGAATTCAAAACATCGCACTAATATTTGTGCTGGTAAAATTTCGATATAAAAGCGTTCTAATGCGAAGAAAAACAAATATAATTTTTGGTTTTTGATTTAAATCATTTTTTTTTTCATGGTGGGAAGTAGACAATAAGTGATAAACAGAGTATTCGGGAGGATATCAAAGAAAGAAGTGTGTAGGTGTGTGTGTCCGTGTGTGTACAAATTCATGAATCAAAATCGGAGAACTGTAAAAATGTGATAAAAATAAAGCAAGAGTAGCAAGCAAAAATATTTTGGGACATTCCAATCTAGGAGTGATTTAAGATTTTTTTTTTTAAATCTCGGTTTCTCCTTCCTTTCTATTTGATTTCCTATTTTCTACCTGTTATTTATCTTCGATTTGACAACAGAGGTTGATATTTCGTAATTCAATTCTTAAATCTCATACTTTTGAGTTTTACCTTCATGACGAATCAAACTCTATTTTGAGGAGAATAAGGTACAATGTAGAAGGAAGGGTATTTATCAAGTCATACACAGGCTTTCATGTATTCATATTTTTACAAAAGTGTTGGGCTTGTGAACCTCACTGTGGTAGTCGTTGAGGTAGAATCAGGGGCATCGGAGACCTCGTTGCCCTCTCATGTGGAAAGCAAAAGCGTTGTTGTTGATGGCCAAGGGGCAGTCACATATATACCCAGGTAGCTCGTGAGAAATTTCGGGCAGAGATCGACCGGTCGCTGACGGGAAATCGACAGGGCATTGCTCAGGATCGCTGGGGCTCTACAGTCCGCTCGACTTCTCCAAAAATCATAGGGCGATACCTAAAGCCCAGCGGCGACCGAGCAGGCTACAAATCGGCTGGACGCTGTCCAGAGTTGATTTACTAGTACGCTTAAAAGTTAGCTTGTAACAAGGTTCTACTACAGGGTAACATTCACAGACATAAATATATCTACATTTTTACAGTGAAACCCCGTTATAACGAGTTCGGTTATAACGAGGAACCGCTTATAACGAGGTGATCGCGTCGGTCCCGTTTTCCTTTGAGTGTAAATCTATGGCAGAACGAATCGGTTATAACGAGTTCGGTTATAACGAGATTCCGGTTATAACGAGGACAATTTCGGTGCATCATGATAAAGAAAAACATAAGCAATTTGATCGGATATAACGAGGTTCCATTTCTTGACTAAATTGCCGCTTTCAGACACGCGACAAACAAAACACTGAAAACCGAATTCACGCTATCCACGTCTTTTTCCGTTTTGCAGAGAAGCGTTCCTTCCATGTTTTTCTTCTAAATCACGCGGTAAGACACAGGAATGCCTTCCGATGTTCCTACTAAATCATTAAATATAATCATTCGATTTTCTTTTTCGCGAGATACGCGTGCGTGATATTAGGGCAGACCACACCGCAACGAGAGAGAGAAAAAAAAAGATGACGCATTCAAAAACTTTTCATGTAGCGACACCTGTGGCCAAAAATGAACAATGGAATGCGTGTGCAACTCATTATTATATCCTTTCCATTTTTAGTTCCGACTTCCAGTTCTTTTGCTGCTTAGCAAATATGAGTGTGGATGATTAAAGCCGAAATGATTAATGAAATCATCGCGATCCCGTCGGGTGAGATTAGCATAAAAATAGTTGAATAACGCATGTTAACCTACTTAATCGGTGTTCAGAAAAAGAAACAAACGCATTTATTAATTTGAATAGATCTGGATTTGTTCATTATCATTTAACAAATGATGATTTAAATATGAGTGTGTATGATTAAAGCCGAAATAATTAATGAAATCATCGCGATCTCGCCGGGTGACAGTAGCGTAAAAATAGTTGAATAACGCCTGTTAACCTACTTAATCGGTGTTCAGAAAAAAACAAACAAACGCATTTATTAAATTGAACAGATCTGAATTTGTTCATTATCATTTAACAAATGATGATTTAAATATGAGTGTGTATAGGCCTAATTAAAGCCGAAATAATTAATGAAATCATCGCGATCTCGTCGGGTGACAGTAGCGTAAAAATAGTTGAATAACGCATGTTAACCTATACTTAATCGGTGTTTGGAAAAAGAAACAAACGCATTTATTAATTTGAATAGATCTGGATTTGTTCATTATCATTTAACAAATGATAATTTAAATATTAGTGTGTATGATTAAAGCCGAAATAATTAATGAATTCATCGCGATCTCGCCGGGTGTCAGTAGCGTAAAAATAGTTGAATAACGCATGTTAACTTACTTAATCGGTGTTTGGAAAAAGAAACAAACGCATTCAACAGTTCAAGAATATACAAAACGCGAAGAGATTTTCGAAAGAAAATGAACGCATTTTTAATCCTGTCGGACGCAACGATCATACATTGTATAAAATTGCAACCGAAATGATTCATGAAATTATCAAATTCCTGCTGGGCTCCAACAGCGTAAAATACCTCTCAAGTTAACGGTAAACAATGCATGTATGTTACTCTATCGCGATCTCGCCAGGTGACAGTGGCGTAAAAAATAGTTGAATAACGCATGTTAACCTAAATCAAAAAAAAAGAAACAAACGTATTTATTAGTTTGAATAGATCTGGGTTTGTTCATTATCACAATTTTAACACTACATTTCACAATGAAGATTTTTCTTTCTTTCAGAATGGTCTACGAGGTACAGATTTGCGTAAAAAGGATCACAACGTAACCTTCCACATTCAATCCTGTCGCATATATTTTAAGAACGGATGTACAAAACGCGAAGAGATTTTCGGAAGAAAATAAAGAACGCATTTTTAATCCCTTCGAGCGCAACGATCATTGTACAAGATTACAGCCGAAATGATTCATGAAATCATCGCATTTCCGCTGGGCACCAACAGCGTAACAATACCTCGCAAGTTATGGTAAACAACGCCTGTATTTTACTCTATTTGCGCTGGTGTTAGGATAAATTAACAAACAAGAATTACAATAAAGAATTATCTCATTTCAACCCCTACTTTCTCGTCTAATTCACAAATAATTTCCCTCTATTATCTCAATAACAATGATCCATAATTGTGTAATAACAACGCAAAAGATGTTCTTAAGTTTCATTGATGGGCATATTCCGATGTCGTGCTTATGTTTTTCTTTGTTTTTTATGCGTACGGTTATAACGAGGTACCGGTTATAACGAGGTAATATCGCCGGTCCCACGGACCTCGTTATAACGGGGTTTCACTGTATAAGTTTATGTATCCACATGTCATTACGGCTTCTTTTGTATGGGGAAGGAGAGATCCTAATATCCATACTGACGTTCAAGTTTATCGTAATGGTAAGCCGAGGACTGAAAGGGATACTTCTTTTGGGGCAGAGGCGATCTTTTTCTTTTTTGTTTTGAAGTTTGCTTGTTTTGCTCTCTCATTAATAACTAATACTTGACACGAGCACGGAGATAGAGGAATGAGTGAACAATATGGATCCATTTCCTTTGGAGGCTACGCTGCACCCATTTCAAGAGACACAGGACATTCTGTAATTACATTCCAAATTGTGCATGACACTAAGCCACGTGGACCCAAAACTGAGGTACGATCATTATTCTAAACGCAATTATTATAAACATATTGCACATTGAACATATTCACCAAGCAAGGATGGCTATGGTTAGGGTATCATGGGTGAGTGGATCCAAGGAATTAAACGTAAAGGTAGCAAGTAATGTGCACTGCCCCTGGAGCAAAGCCCCACTAAGCCCCGTCATCCCCTCCCCCATCACCACCACGCACACACACTCACACACAACACAAACCCATAAACACACATGGTTATGCAGCACACACATGTCAGAAGTATGCAAGTCATTGTAAGAATTGTTCTATATGAAGCAAAATTAGTGATGTTGGATTGTACTATGAGTTTCTAATGACATCAGGAGGGCTCTTGCCAAACAAGACACGATGATGCAGCACATATTTCATTTGGGAAATATGCAAATTATTTTTAAAATTTCTCTAGGTAAAGTAAATATAGTGATGTTAGATTGCATTTTGAATTTGGAATGTCATCAGGAGGGATCATGTCAACAAAACTGCAATCCTTCAAAACACGTATCCTGTATTCAACAGTACATAAGTGATACAGCCAGCAGTGTTAGTCACAAAATTACTACTATTATCACAATTCTTTTTGCGAAGGTTTATTTTTCAAGGCAATTAAATACATCATATTCCAATATTTTACATATAATTTCAAAATACACTCTACACTTTTTTCAGCAATGTATTCAAATGTAAAAAATACACCCTTCAATGTTGTTGTTTTTTTTTTTCTTTGTTGCAAATATCAAGTGGACAAAATTCTGGAACTTCATGCATAACAAGGTTATTATGAATGATGGTATATATCATAAATGGTATTTCCACAAACAGACACAAACATGTAATGTTTTCATGGAAAGGTAATTTTTATACATACAGAGAAATTCTGTTACAGTTTGGTCAATTACAGCAAAGGTTTGCTTATGACAAGGTACATCCTTGGTTCCTGATGTCTTTATTGGAATCTGTCATTGTATCCTGAGGATCAATCCTCTGACCCACTGATAGTGAAAAATAAAAACACTGACAGTCAAGTACACCAGCTTTAAATGGTGAGGCATGGACGGATATGTTCATGACTCACAGATGCCCTGGATTCATCTGTCACATTGTAATCTAGGATTCCAGATGGGAATTTGCCACTTAACATATCACTGTCTGAAATACCCTTATGGGTCCCAAGGCATGAAGAGAAGCAAATCTCAGCTGCTCTTGCCAGGCTCAACTGGCAGGGGTAATATCAGGTTTGAATAATTTACACACTGCTATAAAAGATTTCTGCATGCAGAGCATAGCCTGCACAGCATACACACAAGAGTGACATATGAATGGGTATAACTAACTTTCAATAGAATTTCCAATGAAATAGAACAATCTGTAGTGTATTTAAAAAAAAATGCATTAATATAACTAAGCAAACAATACGCAAGTTACAGATGTATCTACAAAGAAGTATGGGAGCTAAGCTGGAAATTGAATAATGAACTTCACATTCAAATTATGTGTTTCTTGAGCCATTACCCTCATGTTATACAAAGATCCCTCAGAAGTGCTATAGGAAACCTACAGTACACCTGCACTAATATCAAATATGAGGCTCCCTAACTCTCATGTGACTGAAAGTTTGAAGGTATGTCAGTAAAAGCCACATGGTAAACACACCTGGTTACCAGCTGATAACTTCTCCACAGAAAGGAAGGTAAATGATAACGATGGTGACCTTTGATGCAGAGTTAGATCAAATCCATCTCAGCCCCTCTGCGCTATAAGCATCACTTGAGATGAAATGATACCATATCCCCAATAAAATGTGATATTTTGGCTTAACTCATCACATTTGTGCCCTTTCCTAGCCCTCGTTCTCCTTTAATCAAAGTGACCTGTGGTGCAAGGCACTTCGTTTTCATTAAGTTTCTGTTAAGGGTGACCTCTGATGTAGAGTTACATCAAATCTGTCTTGGCTCTATGTGCTATAAGCATCACTTGAGATAAAACGAATGCACATCTCTAATACAATTTGATATTTTGGCTAAACTCATTCATATTTGTGCCCTTCCCTAGCCTATGCTTTCCTTAATTCAGAGTGCCTTGTGCTGCAAGGTTTTCTGTTTTCCTTCAGTTTTTGTTATCCTTGTTGCTGGGTGGCTCCCGGACAAGGGTGAGAAGCTTGTCCATCTTGGCAATTTCAGCCTCGGCTCCATGGTTCAAGACCACGCCCTTCTTGTCCTTGGGCACCTTGCGGAGGTTAGGGGACAATTTCAAGCTGGTCACATAGCCACGGTCATCTCCAACTAGAATGATGGGATAGTTTGGGTTGAAGGCTATGTGTGTGAGCTTGGTCTTCTTCTTCTGCACAACAGCCTGCTCACAGATGGGCTCATACTTGTTGATGTTCAAATCAAAGACATGCACCTACATAAGACAAACAAGAGAGTGAAGTATAGTTGTCACATGTCTAGTTCAACATCATTCTCTCTTAATATCAATATGAGAAATTAAGATATTCAAATAATAGCTGCAAATTCACTGCATTGCTTAGGCAAATGTAAATAAACAATCTTAAACATGTTGGTGACTGCTTGTTATACAACTTCCTGACTACACAAAGAGTATTCAACTCAGCTTGGACTCATATCTTTGGTATTACTGTCAATATACCATTGGCAGGACCTCTTTTTCCTCTCTCATTTCTCAACATACCTGTCTGTAAACATAACAATTGCTTCCGTCACAACTGGTAGTACTACTACAGCTTCTCATATCTAATGATTCAAAACTTAAGTTCAGTATTCATATTCAGATATTGACAATGAAGTGAAAAAATACAGAAAAATATGTGAAATACAATGACATACAACCCAGATTTTCTGTATAGAAATAAACTGTAGATAGAGATAGAAAACTTGTGTTTGATCACATCTAAAATGTGCAAGGATTGAAAAGGCTAATGAAGTGGATTAAGTTACAAGATGTAACTCATAAACCAGGCAAGCAGAGGGAGGAGGAAACAGACATAGAGATAAAGGAAGAAAGTACCAAAAGAGTGCAAGAGACAAATGAAGAGACAATGGACACGTTTCCAATATTCCTGCTTGGCAAAGGAAATCGAAGACAGGACTTCACAATACCTTTCCATCTGCGGTCACTGCAGCAAATACAGTAGACGAGTACGGTGCCCATGCTACGTCTCCGACTGCACTGGCAAGGTCAAAGGTGAACATGGGTCCATTCCTACCAACAGAATACAGATAAAAATAAATACTCGTATCAATTATGCACATTACATATAAAGACATCACAAGCTCTAATCAGCAGTATTCTTAATCTAAACAAAACTAATTTAAACCAACATTCCAGAACCTGTCCACCTCAAAGCAGATGTACTGGAAGTCTTCTGTTCAAATGTCTACACAAGTGGGTTCAATGTAAAAGAAAAACTGTCTGATAGTAAATAAACAGACTGCAGTAATAACAGGGCGTCGAAACTCAAGTTAATGTACTGACATACACTTACGAGAAGAAAATGTACAATAACAACTATTGCACTTCTGTCATTTCTCAGACAAGCCTGGTGACAGGTTTACAAGTCAAATAAGTAGAAAGAAAACATTCTGACAAACCTGTACGTGTGGTCCCAGATCTTGACACTCCAGTCAGCACTGCAGGAGATGAAAATCTTGGGGTGGAAGGGGTTCCACATCACCTTGTAAACTGCCATATGGTGGGCATCAAACGTGTCCAGGAACTGGCTGGAGTAGGCCTTAGAACACTTGTGGATCTTCCCCTCCTCGGTGCCCACCAGGAACAGGTAGTCTGTCTGCTTGTGGAAGTCAAAGCAGGTGCCGCATCCTGTACAGACAGATTTTAATACACAAGTGTATGTTATGACAACAGCTAGTCAAACATACAGGAATTAATCTAATCTATACCATATTCAGCAAAGCTATCGCTTCAGAACAAGGAAATGAAAATCTGTTCTTCTATTCTGCACATTGACAGGCAACACCAACTGTGCATGGGACACATAATAATAATAATAATAACTATATTGAGCGCTTTTACAGGACCTGATCAAAGCGCTGTACATACATCAACAAACAACATTCACAAAGCATAGGAACATACTTAGTAGTTACAATTGAAATAGTTCAGTCTTGAGTTTCCTTCTAAACTTTTCCTCTGAATCACATAGACGGAGTTGTTTTGGTAGAGTGTTCCAGACAACAGATCCAGCATATGAAAATGTACGTTTGAAAGCTTTGGTTTTTGCTTGTGGGATTTGTAAAACTGTCTTATCATTTTGTGACCGGAGTTGATATCTGGTGGCTGTAGGGGTGGTTAGTAGGTTGGATAGGTATTGAGGAGCGGTATTCATCATGCATTTATAGACAAGAAGGGCTAGTTTGAAATCGATACGCTCTTTGATGGGGAGCCAGTGTAACTGCTTCAGTAAAGGAACACTCGGGGATCTTCTCTTTACACCAAGCACCAGGCGATATGATATGTTAAAGGGATGGTATAGTTTTGTTTGAGATGGGGATTCAGGTTTAACTTTTGGCGAGATGATTAGAAATCACTTATGAAATATCAAAGAGCATACAATTCTACGAGCAATTAAAAGTTTATTTGATTAAAATCAGCTTTAAAATGGCTGAGATACCCCAAAACAAAGTAAAACAAAGTGGTCTTCAAAAACAATGTGGTCTTAATAAAAGGTGGGACTCACCTTTTTTACTAGGACCTCTTTGTTTTTGGACATCTCAGCCATTTCAAAACTGATTTTCATCAAATATATGTTTTAATTCCTCACGAAATTGGATGCTCTTTAAAATTTCATATAAGTGGTTTATATATATCTTGCAGAAAGTTAAAATCTGAATTCCCATCTGAACCGTATCTATACCATCCCTTTAAATGCTTCTCAGTCATACAATTGGCTGTCTTGTAATTACGATGAAAACAAGTACATGTAGGCTTAGACTTTAAATTATTATCTGTATTCTCCAAACACTCAGCTGCATGTCCACCGAGAATTTGGTGACTTCATGTGTGGTGGCATTACTGGAACATCAGTACAGAAGATTACACATCGGAATAAAGATTGCAAACAGATGCACCAAGAAATAATGGAGGTGGATATTTAA